>NW_006399789.1:12156741-12163186 GCF_000299155.1 Elephantulus edwardii | reverse complement strand
CAGTCCATACTGAAGGCTGCAGTCCTTGACCCTCTGCAGCAAGTGCATGAGGTCCTCCTCAGTTTCAGCAAGCAGGGTTGTGTCATCTGCATATACTATCTAGCAAAATTATTTTTTTTAAACTTCTAGGATTTCAGGAGTGAAATAGTAAAGTTTAGACATCTTTTCTTAAATTCTTTCATTGTGCAACAAATTACCCCTGGGAAGGTATAAAGTCATCAGATATGTGTTCAGTGATATATGCAGTTATATATTCTTCATCAGTAAAGGTCTCTAGGTTACATAGAAGAGGGGTTTATGACATGAAGTAAAAGTAGACTCCTTTTAAGAAGAGGCTAAAATATATTCTTTTGCCATGTTGTAGCAGATCTGTTATGAGGTGCGCAAAACCAGTTAGCTGAGTAAATGCATAGTATAGCTCAAGAGGAGTGTCTTGAACCACAGAAGGGAAGGGAAAGGAAGGCATTTGCAGTCCACCTCAGGACCTGTACAGATAACAAAACTTTTACAGGCTCAGAATTCTTCCAGTTGTCTTTCTTGAGCCATCTGGCACTACTTTTGTGTTCACTAGAACAACTAGTCAGCCATCAACCCTTAGCCAACACATACCTGATAGACAGTCTTAATGTCACCTGCTCGTCAAAAATCAAATAATCGTATGTATATTACTCTAGGAAAGCTCTTGACACCAAATGAAGCTAGCACAACTGACTTCAGATCACTAGCACAATGTTGAGCTTGCTATCATTTACAACATGAAAAATATTAACCCCAGTTTCTGTATCACTGTGTTTAATGGACCATTCTGCAAACTGCCCTGTCTTTATAGAGTTCAAAATAGCTCAGTATCTAGTTAGCAGCTCTGCTCCATTTAAGGAGATGGGAGACAGGCAAGGTACTCATTACTATGCATGCAGATCAGTTTCTTGGACACCTTGAATGTTTTTCTTTCACACAGACAGGGATGAGGGTCACGTGCTTGGCCAAAGAATGCCCATCTCCATCTCTCCAAAGAGCTGGCAGTCGGATGGGAGCTAGGTGTTCTCTGTGCGCTTTGTGCAGTTGGCTTTCCTCTCTGGCAGCCTGCCTGAGCTGTTGGAATGAGCCGGGGCCTGGTCCAACAGCACAGACTTATTAATGAAATTTGGAGGATGATACGAGTGGGTGGCCAGGCACAGGAGAAGTAGAATGTAATACTTTTCCTTTCCTTTTTTTTAAACAATTGCCACAGCACTAATTTCTCACTAATGGAATGCTAATTTGTGCTATTAGAATTAATATATAATTGTAGTTGCAGGCTGATAGATAATTTAAGGAGAGGTTAATTAAAAATATTGAAGCTGGCTCATGGAAAATTCAAGGCAGAATTGAAGCAGAGAGAAGGAGTGACGCTTCAGGAATAACAAGACTGAGTTGCGTCCTTTTGCTGAGACTTTCTTGCCATCTCTCAAGTGTGCTTTTCCCTTTAAGTCAACTTCCTCTGTCTCTCCCTCTACACCAGCTTTCCCCACATGGACTTAAGGAACTTCCAGGTCGTACATCTTGGAAATTGTGTTACTGAAGAAGAGCCAGTGATGTCTCCCCAGGCCTCTATCTCAAGTAATAGGAAGTTATCATGAAGTGACTTCCTGTATAATAAGAAAATCTGGAGAATGTGATAGGTTACAAACTGAGTAGGGAGTAAAGTAAAGGTCTAACAGGTGTGTAACACACATTCCTGTATGCAAACCTTGATTCTGTAATTTATATTTTTCTGAAAATGTATTTGTGCCTTGGAAATCTGAAAGCCAGATAGGAGAGTTTTAGAAATGATAGAAAGCATAGTGAAGTGGTACCAGAAATGATTGTTCAAAGCTCCATAGAGGCTAAGGAAAGCACTATGCCTGAGGTGATGGGTGTGACTATGAGTCCCAAGGGACTCAACAGCACATAACAATAACAGCAATGTAACAACAGCAACCACCTCCCTGTCCTAGGATTTGCATCCTGCCTAAAGCAAATGTTGAAGCAGCCTCTATCTTTGTAATCCACCTAAGATGATTCTAGTAATTTGAACCTTGGGTGTGGAATGAACTCCTTTCCTTTCCTCACCTCCTCTTTTTTCCTCCCCTTTTTCTTTTTGTTGTAGCAAGAGACAAGAATGGCCTCAATTGTACATCTTTACAGGAGACTCTTAATACTACTCCCAGGCTTTTACTGCAGGTCAGTGTGATAATAGTGATGCAAGTGAGGGAAAAGAAAGTACAAAAAATGTGATCGAATGAAGGGATAGTTTGGACAGAGAGACAAGGACAGGGATAGCGAGAAAAAAGGGTGAGTTCTACCCAAGTATCCCACATGAGAACTCAGGATCAAAATCACTGAGTTGGGGACCCTTTGTGACCTTTCAGGGATCTTTTTGAAAAAGTCATGGTAGGGTCTGCCAGAGCTACACATAATACCAGTTAACCAATTTATGGCATATCATCGGGACAAGACAAAAGTCTGAATTGCTTTAGGAAAATAAAATCAGATCTGTATTTTAGAACTCTCATCCTTACTGTCCTGTGAAAAAACAAGTTGTAAGGAGCAGGAGCAGAGGAAAAGAGGCCATTAGGATCTTGGCAGAAAGCAGAGAGTCCCAGAGGAATGTCTATCCACGTTTGTTTCACTGGCTTCACAAAGGCATTTGACTGTGGATCACAACAAATTGTGGCCAACCTTGAGAAGAATGGGAATCCTAGAACACCCGATAGTGCACATGCAAAACCTATGGTTGGACCAGGAGGCATTTGTCAGAACAGAACAAGGAAACACTGCATGGTTCTAAATCAGGAAAGGGTTATTCCAGGCATGCGTCCTGTCTCCATACCTTCTCAGTCTATGCATGAAACAACATTCGAGAGAATGGTTTTTATGAAGAAAACTGTGGCATCGGATTGGAGGAAGACTTATCAATGGCTTGTGTTGTGCATGTGGCACAACCTTGATTGCTGAAACTGAGGAGGACCTGAAACATCCACTGCAGAGAGTCAAGGGGTAAAGTCTTCAATATGGATTTAAACTCAACATCAAGGAAAGAAACCTCCTCACCACTGGGCTAATTGGATGCACCATGATAGATGGTTGAGATTGTCAATAACTTTAGCTTGCTCAGCTCTGCAGTCTACACTCTTGCAAATACCAGACAGGAAATAAAAAAACCAAATTGGATTAGGAAAGTTTTTCATCAGGGACCTGTCCAAAGTGCTGAAGTGAAAAGATGTCAGTCTAGAGACTAAGGTGTGCCTGATCAAGGCCATGGTCTTCACAATTATGTGCTGTGCATCAAAGAACTGGGCAATGACCAAGGATGACAGGAGAAGAACTGATGCCTTTGAGTTGTGGTGCTGGAGAAGAATATTGAACATACCATGGACTGCCAAGAAAACAAACACGTCTGTTCTGGAAAGGATGAAACCAATTTGCTCGCTGGAGGCAAGTATTTTAAAGCTCTGTCTCTCATACTTTGGGCATATTGGCAGGAGAAACCAATCCTTGGAGAAGGACACCATGTTTGGGAGGGTAGAAGGACAGTATAGCAGAAGAAGACTCTGGATGAGATGAATTGACACAAAACTTGGGTAATAGGGGCAACTGTGTTGGAGATAGTGCAGCTGGCTCAGAAAAGGGCAGAGCTATTGTGCATGGGGTCGCTATGAGTTGAAGGCAACTCGATGGCACATAATATCAACAGCTATCTCTTTCAAGGAGATTAGCCTGGTGGCACCTTGACTAAATGACTTCTGTGACCAAGATGTGGTAGTCCACCAGGCATTCCACAGGAGACAGATGCAAAGATATGCAGCTCTACTCTGCTCTGCAGGGTCACTGTGAGTTACAGTTGACTTGAAGGCACTGGGTTTGGTATTTGGTTTTGCCATCGTTTCAGGCAAGACAAGATGGTGGCTTGAAATACTACAGAGGGTGTGAGGACAGAGGGAAAGATATACATGTGAGTCCATTTTCTGGAGTATTGACCAGAGATAATGAGTCATCGTGAAGAGCATTTGAGCAGGAATCAGGAAATAGATTCTTGTCTGGCTTCCATGATTGCTGACGGCTTGTACCATTTGTGTACATACAGGTGTCACATTCCCATAGATATGCCATCCTTCCAGCCCTTTGAATTCTCTAGAAAGAATTCATCCAGAGTAAGACATGGATAAAAAAAAAATCTAGGTTATTTTACTAAGAAAGAATGAAGATGGCATTTACTGTACAGAAAGAGTAAACTGTAAACCTTCTTCACCAGCTTTTCCTCCAGGGCTCAGGACTAGGCCCAGTGTCTTGCTCCATTGCTGAGAGTTGCTTTATAGTTTATGTAAAAGTCAAGTTCATTATTTGAATGGGAAAACAAATCCCGTTTGTTTTCCTAATTTTGTGAAATTTAGGAGTTTATCTCTTCTGTTGTTGTGTACCATTGAGTTGGAACTCACTCATAGTTGGCCCTTGGGTGGGTTTTCAAAGGCAGTTAATCGCACAGGAGGTGACTACCCTTCCATCTCCTGCAGAGCAGCTGGTGGATTCAAACCAAGTCCCTTCAGAATTGGCAGTGCAACCTCTTACCCCTAGGCCACCAGATTTCCCATTCTTCTAGAAGCCAGTTAAATAAAAAGATACAAAGAGTTTTCTATAGATGTAAAAAAAAAAAGGCAGGAAAACAGAAATATGCTTTAGTATGGGTGTGGTTGCTGTTTTTCTGCTTTAAATTTACATCTTCTGGGAAAATGGCCTTTAGATGGAACTGTGATTGGATTAGTACCTCATAAAACAAAGTGAAGTTACTGTTATTCCTTAATTTTATATCTTTATTAGGAGGTAATACTTCTCTCTCCTGGTTTCAAGAGTGTTACTATATTCTTCTCATGTGTCTATGACAATAAAATGCTAACTGTTCTATCTAGTGTAACAACCATTGCTAAGTTATGATGTAAAGTAATACTGTGTCTACAATTAGCCTAGATAGTTTTACCTGGTTCAATAATTTAAAATCACTAGGCTCGTAATATTTTTAGTACACTAGTGTGTTTGGCAAAAAATGAAATTCCTGTTAAAGTAAGTAACAATTAATTTAAATTTTAAGGAAATATAAAAGCAAAGTACTATAGTGTAACATGGATACACATAGTTCCCCAGATAGAACATAAAATAGTTTTTAAGTTCGCAGTTACAGTATTTGCTTAATGCTCTTATGCTACAAGATCTTTCCTGAAATTGTGGTATTACTTGACTTACAACAGTTCCCAGAGAGGGTGGTCCTCCTAGAAGATTATTAGTGCTTCAGTAATGATCCTATCATTAAATCCTGCCATTAAATCAGTTCTGCCTCGTGGTAAATTTCCTGAAACTGTAAATCTTTGTGGGAAGAGGTTTCTTTAACTTCCTCGTGCAACGTGGCTGGTGGGGTTCGGATCCCTGACTCTTAAGCAGTTCACTTTGCAGTGCAGCATGCAACCTACTACTCCAGTAGGGCACCTTCCTAATGAATGTTGTTGTCTTTGTTGTTGATTGCCTTCAAGTCGAGCATGACCCATAGCAACCTTGTGAACAAAAGGCTTGGAGCCCTCTATAACTATCAACATTTATCAGAGTTTACTGAGTTTCCAGAAGCATGTTATTTAGGAAGTGGATGCCATTCCTGCTTCTAATTCCTAATGAATGGTATCCTTAATTTAAATCTTATGGAAATTTTCTAGGAATATAACTGTTAGAAGTCATTTGAGTGCAATAACTGAGAATATATATTGTGGGTTGAATTGTTCCATACTTTGGACATGTCTTCAGGAGGCCCTGTGGAAGGACATTGTGCTGGGTAGAGAAAGGAGACTTCTCGGTGAGATGAATTGACACAGTGGCTGTAATGATGCACGTAAGCCTCAGAGATTGTGAGGATGGTGCAGGAAGAGGCAGAATTCCATTCGGCTGTGCTCAGTGTTGCTGTGGAACCAAGTTGATGGTAGTGTTGGAGAAGAGTACTGAATACCACCGTGGATTGCCAAAAGAATGAGCCGATACCTCTTGGGAAAGGTGCAGCCACAGTGCCCTTTGGAGATAAGGATGGCAAAGCTTCATCTCTCATACTTTGGACATGTTGCTAGGAGAGGCTATTCCTTGGAAAGGCATATATATCATGCTTGGAAGGGTAGAGAGTCAGTGAAAGAGAGGAATACCCACAAGGAGATAGACTGACATGATGGGAGCAGCAGTGGGCTCAACTGTATCAGAGGGGCTGAGGATGGCACAAGATAGGACAGGGTTCAGTCTGCTGTTCATAGAGTCACTGAGTAGTACTCAACTTGACAGCACCTAGCAACAACAGCAACTTTATCATGTAAAGGACACTTTGTGGCTTTTTGGGGGAAGGGGAAAGTTATTTTTTAAAATTTTTTTTCTGCTTTCATATTTTTTTAAAATCTTATTTTAA
>NW_006399789.1:12140349-12156582 GCF_000299155.1 Elephantulus edwardii | reverse complement strand
CCCGCACCTCCCCCAATTCCACCCCCAACCCCAAATATAATCCACTCTGCAACCCTCATTGCGTACTCCTACGATAAACATAATGCCCTAAAATACAATACTTTTAAAAAATAATTTCAATGAGCATTTACAGAGATTTTGGATTTCCATCATTAGGAAAGCTAATGTTGTGTAAAAGATCTTAAGCAAATATATAGCTTTTTTTTCCCTTAAATAGTTTATACAGTGCAGTGTCGTTTGTTTTCTGAAAGCATTATAAAATGTACCCATTATCATTAGCAGTTAATGAAGATACTATTTTTACTGTACCTTTACTAACATTGGAAACTAGAAAAAATAAATATTTTATTATTAAGTATGAAAGAATTAAAAATTCTCATTGTTTAAATATGTGTCTTTTGATAACTGTTAGATTGGACATTTTTCAAATTGTTTATTGTTTATTATTCACATGTTCTGATAATGGACTATATTTTCATATCATTGCCTAAACTTTAATTGAATGTTGAACTTCAAACTTTAAGTTTTTATACTGTCTTCATGAAGATAGTCCTGTTTCCCAAACTTATTCTGTTCATTTTTATGTAAATTCTTTTATTATTAAATGTAAACATTTCTGTTCTATGCATCAGATATTATTGTGAGATATATATATATATATAATGAAATATGTACACTTTTAGCAGTATTTAAGAATAGATAGAATTCAGTGAAAGTAGTTCTATTAATCAGTTTCACTATTTGCACTGGTATCTATTTCTCACATCTCCAGTTGCCTGAACAGAGTGCCACTTAATAAGTCCTTTTACCCCATATCTGAATCATCGTAACTACTGATAATGTTTGCATCTCTCTGAATTTGCCTATTCTAGCTGGTTCATGTAAGAAAGATGTTATACCTGATTGTTTGCATTTGTTTTATTTGACTCAAAGTTGTTTCATTAGTATTAGCATATATGTAAAATATTAAGTTCTCCTTACGACTGACTAAATATTCCACAGTATGTCTGTACAAGGTTATGTTTTTCTCCTCATTTGTTGAGAGGTGTGGATTTGTTTTTACCTTCTGAGTATATGAGTAATGAGTGGTGTAGTGAGTGTTAGTGTACTTGTCTGTTTGATCTTTTCAAGTCTTCTGGGTGATTTTGAAGAGTGGGATTGCTGGGTCATATGGTAATTTTTTAACTCTGGAAGAATTGCCAAATTGTTTTCCACAGTGACTGTACTGTTCTTTGTTCTTAATGAGCGATGCGTTGATGTTCCAATTTCTCCATAGCCTTAGTGATCCTCGTGATTTTATAATTTTATTATACTGGTAGTCTTAGTGGATGTGGAGTTGTTATGTTGGTTTCATGTAAAAGAATCTGTTTTTCTTTGCAATCTGGTACAGTGTTTTCACCATTTATACTACTTATCTGTCTACTTGAAGAAAAACGTCTCACTGGGACAGAGCACTTGTTACTGAGACAGTAAGGTGTATATGGTTCTAAAAGAATCCCTTCGGGTTGCCATCATATAGACCACAGATTGAAAGACTTATATGAATAAAAATTTATTGTCTCACAGTTGTGAAGGCGACTCATCCATTCAGGAAGTCAGGACGACGGTGTTCTATCTGAAGGCTCTAGAAAAAAAGATGTTTTCTAGTCTCTCCATCTTCTGGAGATGCTTTGAGGTATTATCACTTTGCAGAAGCTGGTGTTCCTTGACTTGTGTCTGTATCATAACTCTGTCCTGACGTGACTTTCACACCTTTATCTCTTCTTTATAAATAAAGTACAAATACGGAATTAGGATCCATTCTCCATTCACCTCAGGTTAATGTTAACATTTCAAATACTCTATTTCCAAACAAAGTTACATTCATAGGTACTGAGAGTTAAGACTTCAGCCTATCTTTTTTGAAACACAATTCAATCAATAAAATGAAATATTCCTTGAAATACCTATTTTCAGAATTAAAATTCGAAACACTAAAATTCATTATTATTATTTCAATTTATGTTTATAATTAGTGAGTATAATAAACATTCTTTCATGATGATTGATCATTTTTATATATGAATGTGTATGCCTTTATATTTGGACTGTAATAACTTTTCTGTGTTCAGGACATTTTTCTATTGTGGCTGATATTTAGGCTTTTTTCTAGAGCTCCCCTCATCTTTCAATTTTTAAATTTCAATTTTTGTGAACTAGTGTTTGTATGTGTGTGTATGCATACATGTGTATTTTGGTTAAGTTTTTCAATTTTATATCGTTTTCTATGTTTATAAATTAATTTTTAACTCAAATTATGTAAAAATACACTTGTTTTTCTTTAATTTGTCAAGAAACTGTTTATGTTTTAAAGCATGATGTAAAAATTAACTTCTGAGTAGCTAAGTGGTTGTCTCACCATATTTTATAGATGATGTTATTTTGTAAAGTCTTCTTTGTCAGAATAGTCTTATTTTCATTTACTTTTAAAGATTGTGCATTTTATAGAATAATATTCTCTGGACATTTCTATACTTATTACAGTGGTCATCAGGTAATTTAGACAAAATTTCTTCAAATTATATGTCCACTTGGCTGTGCATTCTGGTCTTTTAAAAATTATTTGTGGTGAATAGCGAAAGTAAATTCTTAATTTTTAACCTGTAAGTTATTGTTTTTGTTGGTGAATAACTAATGCCAATCCTTAATGTTTGTTAGTTGCAATCTCTATCTAATACTTCCATAACAGAAGTACTACAATTGAATGGCTTTAACAAACGGAAATTTATCCTCCCACAGTTAAGAAGAGTGGGAGTCCGAACTCCAGGTGCCTACTCCTGAAAGAGGTTGTCTTTCTGTGTCTCTTGGTTCCAGGGGTTTCCCAGAATCGGATCCTGAGACCAAATGATGTGCTTTACACTTCTGGCTCTTCTTCCTCATTCCACTTCCTGACGTTCCTCATCTTTGCTTTCTTTTTAAATTCTTTTTTTTTTCTCAGTAAAAAAAAAGTGAGACAAGAGCCACTCTAGAAAAACTCACCTCGTATTGATTGGTGGCTATGACCCACTTAAAGGAATTCCATTCCATTGTAATAAGTTTACGACTGACATGCTTATCACTCCTCAGAGCACATCATGGTGGTGATTACATCATAAAACCTGGTGATTTTGCTTCATTAACATCACATTGGTTAGGCTTCAAAACACACAGAGTAATTACATAACACTGACAATCATGGTCAAACCAAGTTGACATATAATTTGGGGGTGGGGAGTCAACTCATGATAGTTATATAATGAAGACCACTCTAGCAAACTATTTATGGAAGGTAGTGTCAACACAGTATTTCAGATATTTTAATGTGTAGAGTTTCTGAGTATCTGTTCATGCATTCTAATTTTACCGTGGCATTATTCTCTAGATCTTTATTTATGCCATATATATGAAGATGATATTGATGAATTTGTTCTTTAAAAAAAAAAAGGAAAAAGATTCCTATCTTTTCACTAGGCTTCTTCCCATATCCTTACCCCGCTCCCTCCACCCACCAAACTGTGCAACCTTGTTGGGGTAATGATTGGCAAGGTCCAATGGTGATTAATTTTATAAAACATAATGCATGCGAATGATTGTATGAAACATAACGTGAATGATCAATAGGGTGAAACACAATGCATATGGATTTTGTAAGCAAACCAATACAAATAAAAGAAAAAATGGTTTTACAAATAATTGTCATGCTAAATCATAGTATGTTTTGCTAATTTTTTAAATGAGTAAAACCAATGATTTTCCCCCCTTTGTTTAATTTTGTTTTAGATAGTCCATTTTTCATTGAAGGGAGCTGCTTCTACTTGGGAGTGGCAGGAGAAGTGAGAAAACCACATGGAAGACTCCCAGGATTTAAATGAGCAATCAGTAAGTTTTCATTTGCTTTCAACTTTGCAGAAAAGGTTTGTGGAAAAAACTACTCAGAATCGTTCTTAAAGTAGATGTATTGTAAGAAGTCAGTTTTTTATTAAATGTATTTTTGTTTGATCTGTGAATTGTCTTTCCAAACTATAAAGCTAACCTTTAGAGATTTATAATGTTTATGCTAATGAAGATGCCACAAGTGAGAGATCTCCATTGATTTTATACAATGTTAGACAGACTATGAACACTGGAAGCATGCTGAATGTTCTAGATAGTATCAATATCTCTGGTTATGTTTTTCTCCAAATATGCTTAGTTAATTCATAAATTGTTAAATATAAGAAACCTAAAAGAAAAGCCTTTAATAAGTAAGCTGTTTGTTCATGGCACAGGACAGGGCAGGAAGATTCAGATCCATTCCTAACACCGACAGGTGTTCATGGTAGAGATTGTAAAGACGGCACAGGATACAGCAAGTTGTTGTTCATTGGATTGCTATGAAATACTATAGTCAAGTCTATGGCACCGAACAACAACAACAACAACAACAGATTGTTCCTTTTTAAATGTTAGGTCCATTCCTGGAGGGTTTTCCTCTCATTCTCTCTTATTGCATGGTGAAAATGAAGAAGACTGGTGGTATTTCCTCTGGGTTCTGATTTCTTAAAGGAAAAGGTTTTATATACCATTTCCTCCCATCTCCTTCTGAGCGTCCTTGTGGCACTAGTTCTCTAGTGTGTGGAGCTAGAAGCAGTATGAGGTCTCTAACATGTGCTCCTGTAGCTGACAGCTGTGACGATCCTGCTACATACAACCAGTACTTTCACAATTAAGAAGAAATATTTGCTTCCTTTGTGTGTTATTCAGAGTAGTATTTTTCTTCAATTGCATATATAGTCATGACTAGATCTGAAGGTCTAATGTCTCTATTAGCTAAGTGACAGTAATGGTCTTATATATACTAATATGATATATTGATATGAGATTTTAGTTAGTTAATACAGAGGAATACCTGTTCTTGTGTATGTGTGCTATTCCAAATTAGATTGTTTTATAGAAAGTGTTTCCTTTAAAAGAAATGGTATAGCTGTGACTTTTACTTAGCTATAGATAGATGACTGCTATTTAATTTCATTATATATTATTTATCTTATATGGCATCATAATAGAAAACATAGTACAAAAAATACAGAGTTATAAAATGGAAAAAGCTATCAAATGGTAGACATGTTATTCCTGGGAAATTGCCTGACATTTTTTGTTGTTGCTGTTGTTAGAAAAGCAGATAGAGTGATAATTGCGAGGTACAGCCTATCAAAGAATTGATTTTGGAATACAGGTCGTTAAGTTCAAGTTTTGAGGTCTAAATTCCAACAAATTGGCATGTAGTTAGCATGATAGCTGTCCCTCTTACCTATGACATTACATTTTTGCTGATTCTAGTCAAATAGGGTCTGTGATGCTATGTGAGAAAGATACTGTGCTTTGTTTTAATTTTCTGGGAGTCCCTTAAAAGCATCTGTGTGTGTTGGAGTGATCACTTGCCCAATTTCCAGAGACAAGAGTATTCTCGTGTATGGAATTTTTAGGACTTAAATGAGTAAATAAGTTGTAACAATTTATGCAGTTCATGACCTAGAGTGTCTGTGTGTTTGTGTATATAGGAAAATTTTGTATATATAAATGAGAATTTTTGTTTGTTTTATGTTACATTTTGTGTTTAATGTTGGAGTAAGTTGTACATAAGATCTTTCCTGTGACCTTTTACAAACCCAGCACTATGTATTTTCCTTCCATCCTGTTATATTTTAGGGTAGTAGAGTTCACTGTTAAGTGTTTTTTTTCTTTCTCTATCTTCTCTCCCTCTCTCTCTCTCTCTTACACACACACACGCACACACACACACACACACACACTTTCTTCTTTCATGTAATTAAGACACAAAGTCATGATAACAAAATTTAAATATGAATCAAATAATTAGCTTCTAAATTCCATTTTACTTTTACCACACACAAGTTTGTGAAAGTTTCTTGGTTATATTCATGTACAACAGATTTGCTAAATAGAAACCGAGTCTAAGCTCACTTTCTGAGCTTCACAGCTCAAACTCAAATACTGAATTTATGGTAAGGATAGAAGAGAAACTTAGAGAAAAAAGACAATTGAAAGCTAGAAGAAGGATGGTCTCCGCTTTTACTTTCTTTCTTTTCACCATACCCAACATTGAACCCACTACCTGAGGGCTTATGACATAGTACTGAACTCACTACCTGAGGATTTATGACATAGTTGAAGGGAAATTAGAAGGTTCTGATCTGTGAGAGTGGCCTTGACAAGGCATCATGTCATATGTAGACACTTGTAACCTAAAGCACAAGAATCTTGACCTTTGTGTCAGGCACAAATAGCTTAACAGCATTGACTTTAAAGCCCTCCTTCATGTCTTCTCTCCCTTGCTAGAACCTCAGGCCACTGTAATCATAAACATGCAATGAGATCGTTAGTTAACTAACTTTCCTGTGTTGGCATAACTGGTAGGTGGCAGAGTTGGGCTTTTATGTGGCTTTTCTGACTCTAAGTCCAAAGCTGTTTTTATAATAGAATATTTTATAGCTTTGACAGTTCAGTATTATAATTTAATATTCATTACTATAAATCATTAAAAAATAAGAACCAATCTCTGTTGACTTTCTTATTTTTGACTGAAATTTTTGAATATTCAAACAGCTTTAACCTTTGCAGAGCATGTAATTATCTCCAAGTTTTTTTTTAAATTACACTTTCCAAATGATATAGATCAAATAGTTGGGTATCAAAAAAGTTCCTATCACCCTGAGTGACCTCACTGGCATGTGAAATGTCAGTGTCATATCTTCCAGCATCAGAAAAATATACAAATCTTCACAGTATAACAAACATAAAAGTGATAGAAAATAGGTAGGGGTGACATTAAAATATAATTCATAATAAAATGAAAGCAGTTTATGTCCATATAGCCGTTATACTTCAAGGGGAATTACTTCTCTAGTTATAGAAACAACAATAGGTGACATTCAACATACATAAACACTCAGGCATTTCCTTTACATTGCTTCTAATCCTTGCCATCTCACTGCTGTGGAATTGCTGTAGCTTATACCACATTTATAGTATAAATCAGAAGAAGTTCCTCTTAGAGTCACCTAAGATCAGCAAATGTTATTATTCTTGTATGTATTGATACTTCTTGGATATCTCCTCTTGGAAGTTTGTAAGTTTACAAATGAACAGAAAAACAACTTATATAGTTCATCTTTCAATATAACTTCTCTAGCCCTCTTGACATTGCTTCACAGGTGGGCGGGACCTTGTGAATAAGGTGAGTTGGCCTATCTACAAAAGGATTGGTTATCTACCATGCTACCATCCATGAGATTGACTTTGTCTCAACAATCTACAAGGGGATTAGCTAGTCTCACCAATAAATTAAACAGCTTGAGCTTCAGAGGTGGACTTCTTCACCTACCAGAAGAGAGAATTCTTCTCACAGCCAGAGAAAAGAGACCTCCCCCAACCTGGAACAATATAGGACATAGTTTGGGACAATAGCAGCAAAAATGGCTGAACTGGAGAACTGATGTGAGATGGAACTTGGCAGGGGAAAGCCAAGAGAAGAAATACTGATAACTTTGTCAGACAATTGGGTGGAAAGTCAGTATGGGCAGGACTGGGAACTTTATAGGACATATTTAGGGGAAGCCAATATTGGCAGGATTGAGAACTTGGGAACACTTAGAGCTGTGAGGCTCAAGGCTGAGGTGCTGGTGGGAGCTGTCTTGACTGTAGTCAGTTGTTTATCTGATTCTAACTTCTTGACTCCTTCATTATGGTTCTTTGTGTTCTGTAAGCTGTCACATTGGATTTTGGATCCACCAAAGCAGTAAGATTGGTGTTGAGTAGAAAAAGGCGTGGGAGTGTGGGGGGACATGGCAGACTTTATGGGTATTGGTTTTGTGTTATTGATGCTCTGGGCAGGGATAATTCCCCCCTGTGATGTTGGTAAAGGTTAGACATGGCGCTTCCTACATGGCCCTTGTTCTTTTACAAGAGTGCACTCACCAAATTGCTTCTCTCTCAATTGTGTGCCTTTTTTCTTCTAGTAGTTTCCTTTTGATCCAAAAGTGTCTTTAGGTAGTAAGTAAATTTAGCTGTGTAATAGGTACTCGAGTTCCTCAAAGTCTTCTTCATTTTTCATTTTTGCTTTCTCTTTAAACTTGTTATTTTTCCTCTCTCCCTTTACTTTGGCCTTTTATGATGTCTTTTCAATGGTGTGTCCTGCGTTTGTTGGTTCTAGAATGGCCTTTTAATAAAATCCATATCTGATCATATCACTTTTCTACATTCTGTCTTTCATGGGCACACAGACTTAGTGCATACTTCTCTTTACAGTATCATTTTTTTTTTTCTTTTCTTCTTTCAGTTCTCTTAGTTGCCCTGATTTTCATAGGATTTTTTAAAACCTTTTTAAATGTGTAGATTCTTCCTCTTTCCCACCAGGATAATTCCTAAATCCTACAGACTCAGGTTAGGTTTCATTTCCTCTGGGCATTCCCACCAGATTGCCTTCATCCTTCATATCCTGTGAGCCTCACTGGTCACGGACCTTTTCAATGTCCTGTGGAACCCTTTGACATGTTACCTCTCTCTACGTCAGCACTTACCTCACAGAACTGAATCCCAATTTGTGTACATGCTTACCTTTCAATAAGAGTATAAAATGCTTAATAACAATAGTTACTCCTGTCTGTATGATGTCCGCATTGCTTTGTACAAATCTTGCTGGAATTCAATAATGTTTTCTTCAAAAGTTTTTATATATGTTTAGTGAGATATACTTAAAAATACCCTTAGCAAATTTTAGAAAGCCAAAATGTATTTTGACATCATTTCTCTCAATAATTTGGAGAGGTCCTTAACTGCAGACTTTACCAGTGCAATATATCTCCTGATTTCCTCACTGCTGGTACCAAGGATATTACTTGTTGATCCAAGTAAGACAGCAAGTGAAAAAATCATGACCTGGATCAGGCATACCTTGGTCCCTAGACTTACAGAGCTGCTCTTTAGCACTTAATGAGAAGTCTCTGACAGCAGCCTTTCCCAGAGCAGTTTGTATTTTGATTTCTTGACTGCTGATACCAAGAGTGTTGATTGTGAAGCTGAACAAGCTGAAATTGCTGACAACCTCTTCTCCATCTATCATGGTGCTGCCCAGTGGCCCAATGGTAAGAATCTTTGCTTCTTGTTGTTGAGCTTCATACTGCAGACTGCATACATTGACTTTCTGCAGTAAACTTTTCAGGTCTTCCTTAGTTTCTGTAAGTAAAGTTGTGTCATCTGCATAATGTAAGTTTGCTGATTATTCCTCCTCCAATCCTGATGCCACATTCCTCCTCATTAAGTCCAGACTCCTGGATAATCTATTCTATATGTATATTGAAAAACGATGGAGACAGGACACATCACTGACACATTCCTTTCCTTATTTTGAACCATACAGTGTTCCCTTGATCTGTTCTGACTGCTACTTCCTGGTCCAAGTATAGGTTTCACATGGGTACAATCAAGTGTTCTGGGACTCCCATTCTCCTCTACGCTAGCCAAAATTTGTTGTGATCCACACAGTCAAATGTGCCAATGAAGCACAGATAGACGTAACTCTGGTAACTCTTTATTTTCAGCCAAGACCTATTGGATATTGGTGATGATGTCTCTGGTGCCACAGCCTCTTCTAAACCCAGCCTGTATTTCTTATAGTTCTCTGTTGATGCACTGTTCTAGTTGTTTTTTATAATTTTCAGCTGGATTGTACTTGTGTGTGATATTAGTGATATTGTTCAATAATTTTCAGACTCTATTGGATCATTCTTTTTTGAAATGGGAACAAATGTTGATCTCTTCCAGTCAGTTGGCCAAATAATTATCCTATAGATTTCTTTGCACAGTTGATGAGCATGTCAGGACAGCATCTGTCCATTGAAATATATCTATTAGTATTCCATCAATTCCTAGGGCTTTGTTCTTTACCACCTTCTTTAAAGCACCTTGAACTTCCTCCTTCATCACTATTGCCTGTTTGTTTTTTTTTTACCTACATCATTAAACAATTCAAAGAAAATATAGTACTAATTGAACAATATATGGTTAAAATAAAGTTTGGTCCTTAAATAGGTTTTTGTTTGCTTGCTTGCTTTTCCTTTTATCTGGCCATTATTTTGTAGTCTGATAAAATCTAGGGAATTTCCAGAAGTAAACTATTAAATAAAAACTTATCCGTGATGAATATGTTTAAAAGTCTATGTTAGAAATTTATTACTATTTAGAAATCAAAAGACAAGCTTCTGTGGAAAAGTCTGTTGTCAGGAAACTCCTTAGAGTGCTAAGAGGCAATGATGTCACTTTAGAGACTAAGGTGTGCCTATTTCAAGCCATGGTCTATGCAGTTAATTGCTATGCACCTGAGAGCTGGATAATGCCTAAGGATGATAGAATAGAAATCAATGTCTTTGTGTTATGGTGCTGGAGAAGAATATTGAGCATACCATGGATCACCAAGAGAACAAATAGTTGAACCAGTTGAAACAGTGTTGAAGGTAAAGAAGGAAGGATCCTGGTGATCCAAGGAAAGATCATAAAGCTCCATCTCCCATCCTTTGGGCACCTGACCAGGAGGGACCAGTCCTTGGATAAGGACATTATGCCTGGAAGAGTGGAGGGATAGAGTAGGAGAGGAAGACACCAGATGAGATGGATCAACATGGTCACTGTGGCAATGGAGACAGCTGTGTCACAGACAGTGAGATCTTCTCAAGATAGAACAGGATTCTGAGCTATTTATTGTTCATAGGGCCACTCTGAATTGCAGTTGACCGGATAGCACATAACAAAAACAAGAAGGCTACTTTCACTTTTAAACAAAAACTATCTTTGCTTCTAGCTATGAGTTTGTATCGTATATAACTTACTATACTAATTATCGGAGGTACTTTGATACTGTGAATTATAGTCTCTGTCTTAACTTACAGAATCAGCACTATTTGTTATTTTTATAGCTTTTGCAGTATTCTTGCTCTTCAAAATTTAAAGATATTTTAAAAGTTATTTCCAGGGCTTTTGAATAGTTCCACAGGCATTTTTTCTGGTCTGATTGATTTCATAGTGAAATAAGGGCAAGTCTGGCCTAAGTTTATGATCAATTTAGAAAATTCCCAAAGACATGTGGTTTATTAATTTAAGTATCATAATAAAATAAAGCATTAGTGGCTATTAAGTAAAATTAACAATTTACAGTTCACAGTAGGATTTTATTCCTTAATATTATACGGGGAAACCTGTGAAGGCTGGAACCTATGTAAGGTGCAAACCTGTTAAAGAAGGAAAAGTAAAATATTTTCCACTAAAAGAAACAATAAAAATGGGTAACAGGAAAACTGCCAACAGAGAAAAACTTGTGAGACTCTTAAAAAACTAAACCCACTTGAATCCTTGCTTCCACAGGTATAGCTATACTTTTTAAAAATTTTATTTTAGATTTAAATTTTTAAGGCTTGCAAAGAGATTGTCATTCATTAACTCATGCACACGTTCCTCCATCCCTCTCTCTCTGTATCCTTGTAAGGCGAATAATTGCCATACACATGGCTTCTAGTCATCCATTCTTTTAACATTGTCTTTCCTTCCACCTATTCCAGTGCTATGTACGTAATCTGTCCACCTAGAAAAATCTATCCTCCTTAGTTCTAGTTCAAAACATTTATTTTTTCAACATTTATCCTTCATACTTCCGATGTTCAAATTATTAAAGGGTTTTTGCCACTATTATTTCTCATTTTGATTGACTTCCAATCTGGGCTCTACCTCTAACACTGTAACTCTGTGTTTTCCTACTGTTCATTGAGTTTTCAGAGGCCTACTACTTAAGAAGTGAATGGCCAACCTGCAGTCAGGGACCTCTCCAAATCAAGGAGCAATGGTGTCAGTTTGAGAACTAAGGTGTGCCTAGTTCTTCAGATCACTTGTGCATCTGAGAACTGGACGACATAAGGGGGACACAAGAACTGATGCCTTTGAGCTGTGGTGTTGGAGAAGAACACTAAATATTTTATGGATTGCCAAAAGAATAAAAATATGTTTCTTGGAGAAAAGTATTGCTCCTTGAAGGCAAAGATGGTAAAACTTAATCTCATGTACTTTGGACATGTTGCTAGGAGAGCCTGTTCGTGCTTGGAAAGGTGAAGGGTCAACTGCAGAGAGGGCCACCATCAATCAAATGGATTGACACAGTGAAAGGAGCAATGGGCTCTAGTGAATCAGGAAGTGTGAGAGCAGCACAGGGTAGGACATGGTTCAGATCTGTTGTTCATATGGTCGTTATGGGTCTTTCTCAACTCAACAGCACCCGACAACAACAACAACTGATTTTAGAAGCTTTCAAACATTTGTGAATATAAATTGTATTTGTTTGCACTAAATTTGTTAATTTAATAATGTGTATTAAAAATTCTAAAACTAGATAATATATTTTTCTTTTTCTCTTTCCTCCTTTCTTAAAACATCAAATAACTTTTGGTATGCTAAATTCTTTGTTCTTAGAGAATCAATAATCCTATCTTTGAATTTAACCTTGAATCCATCTTTAAAACGTGTGCTGCACACAGCCCTTTGGAAGGTTTTCTCTGTGCTGTTCAGATAATCATCCAAAAGTAGAGCTTCAGAAGCTCCCATTTCTATCACTGGTCTAACATTTTTAAAGAGAATAATTATTTTCATTAATTTACATTTTAATAAACTTTCCATTTTTGATAATACAGTTTTTTAAAAATACCATGTTATTATTTTTTAAAGATATTCTTAATCAGTCCAAGAAGCATGCCTGATTTTACTTTTAAATATATTTTAGTAATTTCAAAACCAATCAGTTTATTCCTTTTGAAGCTCCATATCTGTTTAGAAGAAATTGACGTTTAAACTGATAAAAAGAATTGTGGTATAAAACACATTGTTTGCTTACACCATCCATCTGGAATATATATTTCAACATTCTAGAAAATAATTTTTAAAGCTGAATCAATTTCAAAACTCTTGCAACTCCAAATTGCCAATTACATTGTTATTTTATCTGATGGGAGTCCCTAAATTGAAATTATAGAATGTTGTTATTATAATGTTGCTCACTCACTAACTGCTATATAATCAGTTCTTTTATCACATTTTCGAGGCTGAAAACTCCTGTAGGGGAAGAATGCACATTTTTCTTCCTTCAATTTGTTGGTAGATTCAAAACCCTGGGGAAGTACAGCATTTGGTTAGCAGAGCAAATCATTACAGACTATACCATTCGTCGTCACATTGATTCCCAATTTATATGCAACAGAAAGAAACATGACCTGTGCCTACACCATTCACACAATTGTGGCTATATCTGAGCTCATTGTTTCAGTTGTTTATGCATCTCTTGAGGGTCTTGTTTTCATCGACTTCCTCCTTTACCAAGCATCATGCCTTTCTCTAGAGACTGGCCTTTCCTGATGATGTGTAGAAAGTTTATGCAATGAAGTCTCATGCTCTTCTTGCATGAAAATTGTGGTTGTGCATCTTCTGAGATATTTGTTTTTTCTGACAGCCTATGATATATTCAGTATTTTCTTCTAATATTGTAATTCACAGGCTTCAACTCTCCTTCAATCTTTGTTATTTTTTGTCCAGCTTTTACACGCAGAGGGGTGATTAAAGATAACATGGCTTGAGTCAAATATACCTTAAAATCAAAGGTAACATTTTTGTTAAAGAGGTCTTCTGCAGCACATTTGCCTAATGTAAAATGCCTGTTAATTTCTTGATTGTTGCTTCCATGGATGTTGATTGTGTTAGCTGTTAGAAACCTTTGCATTGATGACACCTCTTAAAACCTTGTCAAAATTGTGTCCTTTCCTACAGCCTCCCACAGTCTCACTCATACCCAGTGCCTTGTGGTCACTGTGTCAGTCTATCTCGTTGAAGGACTTCCTCTAGCACTCCTGACATGATGTCATTTTCCAAGGACTCGTGCCTCTTGACGACATACTCAAGTATCTGAGATGAGGTTATACCATTCTTGCCTCTGAGAAATACCTTGGTTGCATTTCTTTAAAAAGATTTGCTTGTTCTTTTGGCAGCCCATGGAATATCCAGTACTCTTCACTTGTACCACAATGCTAAGATATTGATTCTTCTTAGGTCTTCCTTACTCATTATCCAACTTACTGGTACATAAGAAGGAATTTTGAGCACCATGACTTGAGTCAGGTGTATCTTTTAAATCTGACATCCTTGCTCTCTAGGCCTTTGAAGAGGTCCATGACCGCAACTTTCTCCTATACAGCACATCTTCTGGCTTCTTAACTGTTGCTGCTGTAGGTGTTAATTGTGAATCCAAGTACAATGAAATCATTAACAACTTCAGTGCTTTCTCAACTTTTCACAATGTTGTCTATTTGTCCAATTTTTTGATGTTGAAATCTAATTCATATTTGAGGTTGTAGTCTTTTATTTTCCTCAGATAGGAACAGAATGAAACTACCTGATCTTTTACCATCCTCACAGTTTCTACTGTGCACAAGCCTTTTGTAACCATTTCATCAGTCCATCTGACTAAAGGGCTTCCCTTTTTTGCTGAACTTCTACTTTACCAGATATGCTTCTCTCCAGGGATTGGCCCTTATTGATAACAGAACATGCTTTAAGTCTTCTTAACTTCTTAACCTGCAAGCAAGGCTGCATTATGCATTATGCAATATGCATTATGTATAAATTGTTGATGAATCTTCTAATACCACATTCTAATTTATACAGGCCAGCTTCTCAATAGTGATTACAGATACAAGTAAAATGAACAATAGCTTCCATCTTTTCTCTATTCACATGATATTCACTGTTGGCCCAGCTGTGTTATTTAAAAATAGTCTTTGATTTATATTAGTACGTTCTTCTAGTCTTCTTTGCTTTCAGCAGCAAGGCTGTTACGTCTATGTATCACAGATTGTTAATGAGTCTTTATCCATTCTTTTACTGCATTTTTAGTTATATAGTCCCACTTCTCAGCTCATTTCGTTAAGACACATATTGAATAGTGGAAGGATACAATTTAGAAATTCATTATTCCTGATTTTAAAGCATGCAGTATTTTCTTGTTCTGTTTAAACACATTTCTGTAATCTTTATATAGATTCTTCATGAGAACAATTACGTTTTAAGCAATCTTCATGTATTGTATTGTGACCTCTTTTCTGTTATCAACCTAGTTGAATACCTTTCATAGCTAACAAAACACAAGTGAATAATTGGCTGATGCTGTCTGCTTTCACTTATCCATTGCCTGTTATTTGTCACCCTGTGGTGGCTTGTGTGTTTCTGTGATGCTGGAAGTTATGTCATAGGTATGACAGATGCCAGCAGGGTCACATGTGGTAGCCAGGTTTCAGTAGGACCTCCAGACTGAGAGAAACTAGAATGAAGGAGCTGGTGATATATTCTAAAAAAATAGCCAGGGAAAACCCATATGAATAGACATTAAATTCCAAAATAGATGAAGTAACTATATTTAATCTTTATTAATTATGAATACTCATTAATTAATTTTAAAGCCTCTTTTAACTCTAAATCACAAAATTGAATTGTATGTGAGAGAAAAACAAAGACTACACATATTTGAATTGTAATTTTGGTGAAGAATATTTAATATATCAAATTGCCAAAAGACAAAACTAATCTTTCTTAAAGTAAGTGCAGCCAGAATGTTTCATTAAAATTTTTATCTCATGCTTTGGGCATATCATCAGGAAGGGCCAATCCCTGGAGAAAGACATCCTATTTGGTAAAATAGAACTTCAGCAACAAAGAGGAAGACTGTCTGTGTGATGAGTTGGTGCCATGGTTTAAGCACAGCAGAGGTGTGAGGATGCTGTAGTATCAGGTCAAGTTTCTTTCTTCCGTACATAGGGTGACTATGATTTGGAACCAACCTGATAGTGTCTAATAACAATGTTGTTGTTGTTATGTGCCGTCGAGTCGTTTGCTACTCATAGCGACCCTATGTACAACAGCCCTAAACCCTTCTATCCTGTGCCAATCTCATTGCCCCTGACAAACCCATCCCGAGTTTCCCAGTCACTGAATCAATTCACCTCATAGAGGGTCTTCCCCTCCTGTGCTGTCCCTCCACTCTACCCAGCATGATGTCCCTCTCCAAAGACCTGTCTCTCCTTACAACATGTCCAAAGTATGTCAGACGAAGCCCCAGAATCCTTGCCTCCAAGGAGC
>NW_006399789.1:12133292-12134509 GCF_000299155.1 Elephantulus edwardii | reverse complement strand
ACCTAGAAGACAGAAATTTGACTAACAAGTTATAAGTACATGAGTCCAAAAATTATGGAAAAGTAAAAGAAAAGATTCTTTCATTGTTTTACAAACACTCCCCCAGGTCCCCTCCACCATGCAGCCCTCGCTCTAGTCTCCTATGATGACAGAAATACCCGGTTACATCTCTCTTCATAAAGTCAAACTTCTATAATAATTTGCCCAGCATATAGGTTGAATATGTATTGAGAAAGGGTATAGCCTTTATATACATCTTACCTGATTTTAAACCCTGCAGTATTCCCTTATTCTGTTTGACTATAGCTTATTTGTCTAGTTACAGATTTCATATAAGCATAATTAAGCATTGTGGAATTCCCATTCTTCTCAATGTTAGCCATACTTTGTTATGCCCTACACAGTCAAATACCTTTGAGTAGTCAGTAAAACACAAGTAGGCAATTTTTTTTCCTGATATTTTCTGCATTTAGCCAAGATCAATCTGAAATCAGCAATGATATCCTTGGTACCACAGTCTCTTCTAAACTCAACTTGAACTTCAGGCAGTTTCTGTCAATGTCTCGTTTTAACTGTTTTTGGATGATTTTAAGTAATATTTTGCTTACATATGATATTAATGATATTATTTGATTATTTCCACATTGTGTTGGATCACCTTTCTTGAATATGGGGACAAATACTTATCACTTCCAGTGAGTTGGCTACATAGCTTTTCTCCTGGTACAGACTGGTGAGCATATCTAGGGCTGCCATGTTAGTTGAAACATGTTAATAGGTATCACATCAGTTCCTGGGTCTAATTTTTCCCGAGCCCTCAGTGCAGTTGAACTTCTCTCTCAGCCATTAGCTCTTTATCATATGCTACTTTCTAAAATTTTTCAGTGTTGGTCAATTTTTTTTTTAACGGAGAGTTGATGCCTTTGAGCTGTGGTGCTGGAGAAGAGTATTGAATGTACCCTGGACTGCCAAGAAAACAGACAGATTCATCCTAGAGAAGGTTAAACCAGATTACTCCTTGGAGGCAAGGCTTCTGGGGCTTCGTCTGACATACTTCGGACATGTTGTAAGGAGAGACAGGCCCTTGGAGAGGGACATCTTGCTTGGGAGGGTGGAAGGACAGTGCAGGAGGGGAAGACCCTCTATGAGGTGGATTGATTCAGTGACTGGGGTATTCGGGATGGGTGTGTCAGAAGCAATGCTATTGGCACGGGATA
>NW_006399789.1:12125541-12128809 GCF_000299155.1 Elephantulus edwardii | reverse complement strand
CAGACTTTCCCATCGCAATACATTTTTTGATTTCCTGGCTACTGGTGCCAAGAGTGTTGACCGTGGAGCCAAGCAAACTGAAGCTGTGAACAATCTTAATCTCTTCGCCATCCATCCTTATGCTACCGATTAGAATTTGATATGAAAAATCTATAATATTTGGAAGAAATGTAACATAGAGAAGGGAGACTTACATGTTACATAAAAAATAGATTGTGACTGTATGACTCCAAATGAGGCAAGATCTGGAGAATAAATAAACTTGACTTCTGTCACGCATGATCATTTGGCAGTACGTGCATGTCTTAAGAAAGAATCTGAAACTATGCCCTGGTTTTGTAAAAATATCAGAAAACCTCAAAGTCATTGAGTTGAAACTGACTCATAGCTGACTATGCAGTGCTTCATTGTTGTTAGGTGTTGCTGGGTCGAGTACAACTTATGTGGAATATGATTCATAGCGACCCTGTTAACAACAGACCTGAACCCTGTCCTATCCTGTGCTATCCTCACAATCTTTGAAAACTTGAGGCCATTGCTTTAGTCACTGTGTCAATGTATCTGGTTCAGGATCTTCCTCTCATTCCAAGCCCAATGTCTCTTTTTCAAGGAATAGCCTCTCTTAGCAGCATGCCCAAAATATGAAAGATGAAGTCTTCATCATCTTTGCCTCCAAGAAGCACTCTGGCCACACTTTCTCCAAGACATATATGTTTGTTATTTTGACAGTCCATGAGATATTCATTTCTACAACACCACAACCCAAAGGCATCAATTCTTCTGCCATCCTTATTCGTTGTCCAGCTCTCAGATGCATAGCAGGTGATTTAAAAGACCAATGGCCTGAATCAAGCACATCTCAGTCTTCAAGCTTACATAATTTCTCTTGAGAATTTTGGAGAGGTAGGTCCCTGACAGAGGACTTGCCCAATACAGTACATCTCCTGATCTCCTAACTGCTAGTGGCAAAGAAGTTGATGTCAACCCAAGCCAGATGAAATCATTGACAAATGTGATCTACCATGATGAGGAGGAAGAAAGTCACTGATAGCTCCTAATTGCTAATGCTGGGCCAAAGAGTTATTGAGATTTTAGATAGCTTTTTTTTTTATATACAATGGATGTAAAGCTGTTGTAAGTCGTTTTGAGGCAATTTTCACTCTATATGACTACATGTTAACAAAGCAGAGCTGTCCCGTAGCATTTTCTAGGCTGTGATCTCTATGGGAGCAGATCACTAGGTTCTTCTCCTGTGGAACATCTGAGACGTTGAAGCACTAAGGTTTTTTCAGCAATCAAATGCCTAAGCATGGCACCACCAGAGTTCCTATAGATAAAAAGAAAAGATATCTTTGAGTACTAAAATTCTTCTACCTGATTTAGCATTTATATTTGGTATACTGTTTTTCTTATAATCTTATCATTTTCTTTGAATAGGTCCTTTGTGTTTCTAGTTAGATTTACTCCCAAGTATTTAGTTTTGTGATTCGCTATTGTCATGGATATTGCTTTTCTTAGCTCCAGTTATCTTTCACACTGTAGAGAAATCCAGTTGATTTTGTATATTGATATAGTATCCTTCCACTTTGCTGAATTGTTTGACTATGTCCAGCATAGTTTTCTTGCTAAGTCTTTAAGATTTTCCAATTATACTCTCATATCATATGTATACTATCATATGAGAGACTGGGGCAGAAGCTGAGGCTTTTTAAAAATCAAGTCATTGGACTCATGGAAGGGCCAGTTCTTTTGTGCCATGGAAGACTGCTGAGGCCTCTTGGTTGGTGGTGAGAGTGGGCTGGGAACCTCTCATTGGAACCAATGACAGACTAGGGTGGAAGCTGATGCTTTAAAAAACAAACAAACAAACAAAAACAACAAACACTATTTGATTTAATTATATTTCAGATGAATATTTCCTGTGTGGTACAGTACTTTTCTGTCATTTTGCTGTACTTAGCTAATTTAGGATTCCTGTGATACTAAATGGCATGCCAATGGTACATAAATTGTTGTAGTGGTTATGCTTGGTTGATAATGTCTAGTAGAGCTCACAGATTAAGATAGGCTTGGAAGCAGGAGTGGCATCCACTTCCTAAACATGCCTGTGGAATCTCAATAAACTTAGAGAGAGGACAATTGTTATAGAACAAGGTAGGGTCTCTTGTTTATAGTGTGACAACTCGATGACACTTAAAGACGACAACAACAGCAACATATAAAGCCTGGGCCTTGTCTCTATTATGGAGTTAGGTGAAGTGGTGGACTCTGTATGATGGTGCTCTTGTTTTGGTGAGGATCTGTGTGGATTTTGTGCTTGTTTTTATTTAAGCCTCTTGTTTAGAGTCAGCAAAATCTCCTGGAGGCCCCTTATATTTAAAAGTTGGGCCCGAGGGATTATGTTTTACCATTTTTTGGCTCTTGTAAGGAAATAAATAATTAGCTCTTCTAAGTAATACATCACTCTAGTCTATTTGCTGTGCTGAGGTAATCTGAATTTGCTGTGACAATGAACCATTTGCCATTCTAAGTGGTATAGCATTCATCTGTACCTCTACGGAGGTAACTCTTGGTGGCTGTGATGCTAAACACTGTGACACTAATGTGTCAAATAAAATAATGATTTCCCATGGTGGACAGTGTTTGGTGGGACTCCCCAATTTAACAAGCTTGGAAGCAGAAGTGACATCCACTTCTGAAATAGCTTGCCTCCAGAAACCCTATGAACTTGGAGAAATGATAAAATTTATACAAATGTTCATGTATTTTGTTCATAGGGTAGCTATGAGTCTCCTACGACTTGATGGCAATTAACAACAGCAACAATTATCGTATCGTCTGTTTGTAGAGATAATTTTAGCTCCTCTTTGCCAATTTTGAAACCTCTTACTTCCTGCTCTTGTCTTACTGCTATTGCTAAGGCTTCCAGTACAGTATTGAATAGGACAGGTGATACTGGGCATCCTTGCCTTGTTTTATTTCTCTTTAATCTCTTTCCATTGAGAATGATGTTGGCTCTTGCATTTGCATTATATAAGTTTTACTATGTTGAGGAATTCCTCCTCTAATTTTGTTGAGTGTTTTAATCAGGAAAGGCCTTTTCTGCATCAATAGACAGGATCATGTGGTTCTTGTTCTTTGTTTTGCAAAGGTTTTTTACAACTATATTCATGAGAGATATTGGCCAATAGTTTTATGTTTTGGTGGTGTCTTTACCTGACTTTGGTATCAAAGATATGTTTGCTTTACAGAATGAGTCTGGGAAAAG
>NW_006399789.1:12108055-12122436 GCF_000299155.1 Elephantulus edwardii | reverse complement strand
TCGGGATGGGTGTGTCAGAAGCAATGCTATTGGCACGGGATAAATCAGGGTTTAGGGCTATTGTACATAGGGTCGCTATGAGTCGCAAATGACTCGACGGCACATAACAACAACAACTATGTATTATTACTTCCTCCTTTTTCTTGTTTGTTTTTTTTTTAATTTTACCTTTTTTTTGCTTAAAAAGTTCATATACATTTTGTTTCATTCAGTCATTCTCATGCTGTATGTTTTATAAAATTAATCACCACTGGACTATGCCCACCATTACTCTGTCTTTTCAAGTCCCTTTCTCATTTCCTTTACCCCTCCCTCCACCCACCAAATTGTGCAACTCTGATTTTCCCCCTACCCACCCTTATCCCTTTGCTCCCACCCCTTCTCTCTTTGGATCTCTATACCTGCTTTATCCTTCAACAATGGTGTTTATGCAGTATTTGTCCTAATGAGACTGAATTAGTTCACTCAGCTTAATGCTCTCCAGTCTCTCCTAAGTTATGTGATATTTTTTGAAATTGTTTCTCTTAAGTGATGCGTAGTATTTCAATATGTGAATAACAATTTCTCAATCCATTAAGTTGTGGTTGAACATTTGGGCTGTTTCTCTGTTCTTTTAATGGTGAATAATGCTGGGTGTACAAACATGGGTGTACTAATCTCTGTTTGTTTCTCAGCTCTAATTTCCTTGGAGTATATTCCTCATAGTAGAATAGCTGGGTCATATGGAGTTTCTATGTTCAGTTTTTTTGAGGAAATGTCAAACTGCCTTCCAGAGTAGTTGCACCATTTTACATTCCCACCAACAGTGTTCTTTCTAACATTTATTGCTTATTGCTTTGCTAAACTATATCATTCCTACTTTATAAAGATTAAATCCTTGTGTGCATCAGAAACATTTACCAATCGGGTGAGAAGAAAACCTACTGCCTGGGAAAAAAACATTTGGGAATACCATCTCAGACAAGGGCCTCATGAAAACAATTTACAGAACACTACTGGGCCTCCAGAAGAAAATAATTGATAACCCAAGTATGAATTAATCAAAAGACATGGAGAGCCTTTTCACAGAAGAAGACATAATGATGGCCAACATACACATGAAGAAATGCTCAGAATCACAGGCAGTAAGGGAGGTACAAATCTAAACTATAATGCGATACCATCTCATCTCCATCTTCTTTTGATGGCCTCTGGATAATTTAAAATTTTCCCCATAGCATTTCTCAGTATTGCTGTTCAAGCCATGAATTTGTTTTTCATTTCTTTCCATTTGTGAAATGCTTAGTGAATACTTCCTTTTTTATTCTCCAACTGAAGCTCTTTGCACTTTCCATTATAATATTTTCCTTATTTTCTTTAATTGCCCTTTAAAATCTTCTGTTCAGCACTTTTACTTCAGCATCTCTCTTCTTTGTTTTTGACTTCTTGATGTTGTAGCACAATTTCCAGGGTCTTTTCTGCAAACCATTTTGGTATTTTATTTCACTTCAGTCTTCATAATGACCTTTTGCTTTCTTCATAGATGAAATATTTGATATCTTCCCACAACTCATCTGGTCTTTAATTAAAAGGGTTCAATGCTTCAAATCTGTCCTTGAGATTTTTAAGTTCTTGTAGGATATATATATATAAGGTTGTGCTTATTCCTTGTGGACTTGAGCTAATTTTCTTCAACTTCAGTTTGAACTTGTATAGTTTTTATGTATTTTCCTATTTCATATAAGTGAGATCAAATAGTATTTGACTTTTTGTAACTGACTATTTGATTCTGCATAATGTTATTAAAGTTCATTATCATAATATTTTAAAATAATGTTTTAAGGAGATCAGCCAGATGGTAGGAAGGTTAGTTGAAAATCTGCCTAGGGAGATGGAAAAATGATTTAAGAGTCTTGAAGCAGTTTATATGTGAGCCAACGTAAGCCTAAGCCATCAAATTAATTCCCATTAGAGTTGTAATAAGAACAGGCGTTTCAGAGGTTTAATACAAAGAAAATGATGAAGAGTGGGTAAACATACCAGTTTGAAAGACAAGAAGCAGAAAGACAATCGGACAGCTCACATTGTATTTTCAATCGAGTGGAGACCTGTGCATGGTTGATAAAAGCTGAAGATCTAGTACAAAACAGACTCAAGATGTTGCATAAATGAAAGTGGGACTCAGTAGAGGACAAAATAGGATGTGATGGGTTAACATCCTCTGACACTCTCTCTCTCTCTCTCTCTCTATATATCATTTGGGGTGTTTTTGTTTTGTTTGTCTTTTTTAGTAACTCAAAAGGCAGGTACATTTGTTTACAAAAGTTTGGAAAGTGTATTGAGTATGGAAGAATTAAGAGATTAATTAGTACAATGAAGATTAACCCTAGTAGTAGTAGTAATAATAATTAATAATAATAAGAATAATAAGAATTATTATTCTTCTTCTTATTATTAATGTGGGCATTTACCTAGAACTCAGTACATACATTATTGAGATACATTTTCGGTTCTCGTTTCACCAAGTAATTGACACTGATTAGGCCTTAAGACTATGTACTGGCATTGTAGATTTATTTTATTTTGCCTTAAAACCATACAGATGAGAAAAGAGAAAAATAGACACTTGTGGTTACTGAAAGTGCTTCCCATTATCTTTGGAAGAAATGGCTTGTCTGTTTTCCTTGGAGCTCAATATATCCAACAAAATAGGAGTTTGTTTATTTAGATGAGATTAGGTCAAACTTGACAATAGGTCAGACCAAAGTTATTGGAAAAATATGGACTTAAAATGTCCATGTCTTAGACTATTTGGCTCTCAATCATTTTGATTGAGGATGGATTTCTCTGCTCAGAGTTCTTTTGAATGCACATATCATCTTCGAGGCTGGTCTGTTAAGCAATTCACTTGAACTTTATTGGCAGGAGTCAGGATAGCAGAGAGGAAGGAGGAAAGACTGAAAAATACAAGTCAGCATTGAAAAAAAGTTTCCAACGCTGCTTACCTACTTTGCTTAGGTTTTAATATTTTGCCTACACTGTCGGGTGTGACCATGGAGGAGAGAACTCATTTAAGAATCTCACTTTCTCACAGTGAATTCTTATGTAGCATACCATGGCTTTCTGTATATGCTTTATGTATACGACTTTAATTTTTACAACAGCTTGAAGAGCGCATTATCACCATTTCTCACACTATAGATGGAATCAGCAAGTGATGAGGCAGCAGGAGTCTAACCTATGCTAGTCTGCCTATCTCAACCTCAAACTAGGCATGTCTGCTCGAAGAATTCTTTCTTTTACAACACTCCATCCCTGACTCATACCTTTAACAAAAAGGGTGCAATACTTAGTTTTCAATTATAAAAGGAAGGGGGGAAAGTGACTTCTGTTTATTTCTATTAACATTTTCTTTAAATGATGTTATACACTAACAATATGCAGAGAGATAGAACAAGAAGTTTAAGCAGATTTTTTTAATTTGATGATTAAATAAAGGAGAAGAAATTTGAATTTTGTACTAATTTTGCTCAGGCAAAGCTGTGACACATTATTTTATATGTTTATTTTTCTCTCTTTTTATTACTTAATGCTTAATCAGCATTAAAAAAGAAAAAGAATTTGACAGTTAAGTTACTTTCATATAGGATTTCAAAGGACCTTATTAGAGAAAGATGTAATTTCATCTCATGGATCTTTTATGTAAGATTTCCTTACTTCATTTTGACCCAGAATTAAACAGTAGATTTACGTTCTGCACAGGAAGTTAAAATGTTTACTCAACAAAGATTTAAAGTTCTTTCTCAGCTCGCTTAAGAAATCGTTATGCCTTTTGTCTTAAAGCTCTAGAGCCCTATTTTGGTTGATTATTGGATGAATGGTCCCTGCCTCAGTGAATCTTCTCTTATTTCACAGATTTCATCTCATCCAGTAGCATTATAAAATGTGTATGCTTAACAATGAGCATACATAATCAGTAGGTTTTAAATGCCTACCATTAGCACATTAATGTATATTGTGTGTTTGTTGTAATATATTACATACATTCTATGTTATTGGCAAGAAGATGGGCTGCAATCCAGAAAGCATGTGGTTAGAGATCACCAGTTGCTCCACAGGAGAAGGGTGTGTGATTAACACATCACTCCTCTCGTGTGATTAACTGCCTCTGAAAACCCTCCGGAGGGTCAGCTATAGGTTGGTTCCAAGTTGATAGCATACAACAATAATATACATTATTATAGTGCATACTACTTAAATATGTAAGACGTCAGTAAAAGAAAATATGAGTTAGATGCCACTCATGGTAAAGTTACTGTAAATATGCACATTTGTATTAATTTGTAATAAGTAACAACTTTTACATCTCCTAGACTGGTACAAATGATTCAGTACTGAACTGCTAGCACAGAGGGTGGTGGATTGAATTCGTCCAAAAGTGCCTTAGTGAGAAGGCCTTAGAATCTTCTTCTGACATTCCATGGACTAGCGAAACCCTATGGATCAGTTTCATTGTAGAAACAAACTACACTTAGGGGATCACCATGAGTCAGAATCTACAGGTGGCAAACAATGACACACAATATTTATTTGAGTCATTATGTATTGTAAACAATAATTTAAAAGTGAGTAGTAATTTCTGTTACTTATGGTCTTAAGAAGTTCAGCTAAAAATTCAGACTGGATTTAGAAGAGGCCATGGCACCAGGCATTTCGTGGCTGGTGCCTGGTGGATCGTAACTGAACAGAGGCTATCAAAAGAATGCTTGTTTATGCTTTATTGATTAAGAATAGGCATTTGACTGTGTGAATCATAACAAATTATGGGTAACACTGAGAAGAATAAGATTCTGAATACTTAATTGTGCTCATGTGAAATTTACATATGTATAAAGAGGCTATTATTTGAAGAGAGCAAGAGAAAATGATATGATTTTAAATTAGGAAAAGTTTGCATCAGAGTTGTATTCTCTCTCAATATTCAGTCTGTATTCTTAGCAAATCATTAGAGAAGCTGTACTCTATGAAGAAGATTGTGGCATCAATATTGGAGGAATACTCATCATAAGTCTGCATTATGCCTATGACAGAACCTTGTTTGGTGAGAGTGAAAAGTACTTGAAGTGCAGAAAATCAAAGACTACAGCCTTCAATATGAATTGTATCTCAACATCAAAAAACCAAAGTACTCACCCTTATAGGCAACATCATGACAGATGGAGAAATGCTCGCCGTCAACTACTTTGTCTGGCTTGGATCCACAATCAACACACCTGGTACCACAAGTTAGGGAAAGAAAGGAGATCTATTACACTGGTAAAGTCAGTAGTCAGGGACCTCTCCAAATCACTGAGGAGCAGCGATATCAGTCTGAGAAGTATGGTGTGCTTGATTCTGTCCATTCCCTTTCCAGTTACTTACTATGTATCTGAAAGTTGGACAGTGACTAAGGGTGGCAGAAGGTCCCTTTGAGCTGTGGTTTTGCTATGGTATGCCAAAAGAACAAACAATGTCTTGGAGAAAGTACAGCCAGAGTGCTCTTTGGGGCCAAATATGACAAAGCTTCATCTCACATACTTTGGCATGTTAATAGAAGAGGCTATTCCTTGGACATTCTTGGAAAGGAGGAAGAGTCAGCAAAACAGAGGAAGACACTCAGTAAGATGTGTTGATACAGTGACTCCAGAAATGGGCTTGGGCATGCCAGAGATTGTGAGGATGGCCCAGGATGCAGGGCTCAGATCTGTTGTTCATAGGGCCACTACGAGTTGTACTTAACTTGAAGGCACCTAACAACAGCAACAACAACATTGAAATAAGCCTGAAGGGCTCTAAATTCATAGTCAAAAGCATTTACAACTCCAATTTTGTAAGCATTTTCATGAGATGAGAGAGAGAATTAATGTCTGGGTTCCTCTCCTGCTGACTGTCTGTGAGTGCATGTCTCCTTCCTGATCTCTCTCAGATGTGGTCACCTTTGCTCACTCACCTCAAAACTGACTGCTTCTCATGTCTTTAGTACTCTGTGACTTACATAATATTCTCCACATTTGGGGTGAATGTCTCAATCCTCACCATGGGACTGTGGACTTGTTATTTTTGTCCGTGAAGTAAGGTTTGCATTGGCTGAGATCCCAGTTGGATTGATGCTCCCACCCTACTCCCCATTTTGTTTGCTTATTTAATATCTTAGATTTTAAAAGTCATTTAAAATTAGGAGACTTGGGCATCATCCTAGGAAAATAGCCTATGACTGAAAACCTTTGTGGGGGAAAAAACGTGTTTAAATGTTATACTATGCTTAGATAAGAGCTGGTTTTGGAGTGCTCATCTAACTGAAAGTTAGATAATAATTCTTGAGATTATTGTAATGATACTTGCTCTTTTATTTCATATTCAGATACCTCTATTGTATATAAATTATTCTGTAGAAGTAAATCAGAAATCATTAATGATAATTTGAGTATGTGCATAATTATTTTAGAATGTTGAATGCATTTGTTAATCTTCAAACAAGTGAATTTTACTCTGAAAGTTTCTGATTTCATGCAACTGATGTTTTATGTTTATTATTGCTTTGTACCATAGAGTAGGAACTGTCCCATAACTGACCCTCTGGAATTTTTCAGAGGCAGTTAATAGCGAGGGAGGAGATTGCCCATCCTCCCACAGAGCAGCTGGTGGCCTTGAACTGTGTGCCTTCAGAATTGCAGCGCAAACTCTTGCCACTAAGCCCCCAGAGCCCCGTGTAATGTACTGGATTATTTTTTCTCTTAGTCTGTTTTAGTATTTCTTGCCCAATCATTGTGCTTGTGTACACTTACATTTTTATTCTTGAACATTTAATGTCAGATGTTAGATTAACTAAGAGGATTAATTGCAGACCTTCAAGAGTTTGGCACTGTCAAATGAATGTAGATGCAACGTAGCTGTTAGATTTCCATCAGCTTGAATATGTCAACCTTTACATGAAGAAAATGGGAAAGGATGCACCTTCAGTGACTGATATCTGTGTGTGATGTCAAGTTACTGGTACAGTAACTCTTGGGACCACTCACTTCTCCATAGACTGCCTTCCTTGCCAGATTGTAGAGAAACTTGTTGTTTTAGAAGAGAATCTTTAGTATGTTTATTAGCAATTTTCATCATAGATATGATGAATATAGTTGTAATCATCTAAAACATAGTATTTCTTAAATCATATGAATTCTAACAATAAAGTTGCCTTGTAAAGACCAACATTAGCAGTTACCTTAGTAACTTCACAGAAACATTTTTTGTTTTCTTGCCTTTTAATTACAACTTCTTATCAACAAATGTTATTAATATATGCTGTTGTTGTTGTTGTTGATTGCTGTTGAGTCAAACACGACTCATAGAGACCCTATGAACAAAAGTCTGAAGCCTTTCTATAACTATTGTAGTTTATCATAGTTCATAGTTTCCAGAGGCATGTTGTTTAGGAAGTGGATGCATACTAATTCTAACAACATTGTAGCTAAAACACCAGGAAACTTGACACATGTCTGTCTAAGCTGATGATAGTTCTTATCTTTATGATGTTACTGATTATTTGCTAACTAAACCTTTTAATCTATAGAGTAAGCCACGCCTGTACCGAAACTCTTTCTGGGAAAATGTGCCTTTCCTATGGTTACAGCCTTCAATATAGATTGCATCTCACTGTCAGTAAAACAATAATTCTTACCACCAGATCCATAGGCAACATTATGATAGATGGAGAAAAGATTTAAACTGTCAAGAACTTCCTCTTACTTGGATTTTCAATTGACATCCTTGGTACCAGCAGTCAGGAATCAGGAGATGAATTGCACTGGAAAATCTGAAGTTAGAGACCTTTCCAAGTTATTGAAAAATAATGATCTCAGTTTCACTACTAAGGTGCACCTGATTCGGGCCGTAGTCTTTCCAGTTTCTAGCTATGCATCTGAGACCTGGACAATGAATAAGGATGACAGAAAAAGAATTGGTGCCTTTGAGCTGTGGTGTGTGAAAAGAGCACTGAACATCCCATGGATGGCCAAGTGAATGAACCGATATGTCTTGGAAAGAGTGCAGCTGGAGTGCTATTTGGAGGCAAGAATTGATGAGGCTTAGCCTCACATACTTTGGACATACTTCTAGGAGGTGCTATTCCTTGGAGAGGGACATGGTGTTGGGAAGGGTGGAATGTCGATGAAAGAAAGGAAAATCTTCAACCAGGTGGATTGACAAGGTGACTGCTGCAATGGGCTCTTGTTTGTCAGGAAGTGTGAGGATGGCGCAGGACAACTGGGTTCAGATCTTTTGTTCATACGGTCTTATGAATTGTACTCGACTCGATGGTACCTAACAAATACAAATATGGATCTGATGCAGGCCATGGGCTTCACAACTACTTGCTATGTATCAGAGAACTGGATAATGACAAAAAATAATATAGGAAGAATTGATGCCTTTGACTTGTGGTGCTGGAGAAGAATGTTGAATTACTATGAATTGCTAAAAGAGCAAACTGGTTCAGGCTGGAGAGGGTGAAACCAAGTTACTCCTTGGAGGCAAGGATTTTGAAGTTCCATCTGACATACTTTGGGCATTTTGCAAGGAGAGACAGGTCCTAAGAGAGTGATATCATGCTTGGAAGTATGAAGGGACAGCGCAAGAGAGGAAGATCCTGGGTGAGATGGATTGACTTAATGACTAAATGGGGGCAGGTGAGTCAGAGACAGTGAAGTTAGGTCAAGATAGAGCAAGGTCAGGGCTGTTGTACATAGAGTTGTTATGAATTGTAAGCAACTCTAGTGTGTACAACAATAACAACAGCAACTTTCCTTTGAAAGGGTCATGGTGCTCAGGAAGTTAGAGGTTTAGAGAAGAAGAAGACCATCCACCAGGTAGATTAACATGGTGACTGCCGCAAAGGGCTCTAATGTGTCGGGAAGTATGGAATGGCATGGGATAGAATAGGGTTCAGACCTGTTGTTCATATGGTTGCTATGGGTTGTACTTCTCTGGATGAGACTGAACAATAACACAGAATCCTTCAGATTCTGGAGTGCAATGCAGCCCTGCAGGACTCCCAGCTTATTGTAGTCCTCCCAGACTCTGCTGTCCTCCTTTTTTGTGGAATGGCTGAGTGGTGCAAGTCCAGGTGCTTGCTCCACTTGAACAGTTTCTGTGCAGGGGGGTTTCAAGTCAGCTCTTTTTCCCTCAGCTCAGTGTGCCAGCTGAGAAATCTGAAAAAGTTTTTCCCTTGTTTCTAATTCTCTGTCCCAAACTCTCTTGTCCTGTTTGGTCCCTAGGATGGCCCTGTGCTGGAGGCAGCATAGATACCCAAATAGAGGGACCTTTCCCCAGAAGAGATTAAATTCCTTCTCTCCTCTTCATGCATCTGAAAGTGTGCACTCTTTCCTGTGGAAAAGTGTCTCACCTGATGGTGTTTTCTCTCCTGAAGCCTGATGTCTTCTTTTCTTTCTGGAGTGGCCTGAGATGTAAGGTTTCAGTTTAAGAAGTTTTTGTCTGGGGTGTGTTTCAAGTCAGTTCTTTTTCTCGCAGCTCAGAGTGTTAGCTGAGAAATCTGCGAAAGTCTCCTGCTTGTAACTCTGTCCCCAGCTCTGTTGTCCTATTTGACCCCTGGGTAGCACCCGTGCAGGAGGCAGCAGGGATTCCCTGATGGAGGGACTTTTCCCCAGGGGAGGGTCATCCCTTCTCTCCCCAGCATGCTGGCTCTGGGGGATAGTGTCTCAACTGATGGCATCTTCTCTCCTGAAACCTAATATTGCTTACTTTTTTAAATAAAAAAGACTAAGGTGCACCTGATTCAGGTCATGGTCTTTCCAGTCATTTACTATGCATCTGAAAGCTGGAAAGTTAATAAGGGTGACAGGAGGAGAATTGATGCCTTTGAGTTGTTATGTTGAAGAAGAGCATGACTGTACCAAGGACTGCAAAAAGAAGATAGATACTTCTTGGAAAAAATGCAGACCTTGGAGGCAAGAATGATCAAGTTTTGTCTTACATGATTCAGGTATACTTTTAGGAGAGGCTATTCCTTGGAAAGGGACATTATTCTTAGAAAGGTAGAGGATCAGGAAAAGTGAGGAAGACCCTCAACTAGATGAGTTTACACAATGCCTACAGCAGTGGGCTCAAATGCATAAACAATTAGAAGGATGGCATAGGAAAGAACAGGCTTCAGATCTTTGCTCAAACTCAGCTCAGTGGCCCTTATCAACAACAACAACAACAGCAGCACCCTACCAGCTAAGAGTCTTGATGACACAGAAGGTCAAGCAATGGGTTGATTGGTTGATAATTAGAACCCAGTCATTCTGGGGAAAAGGAGAAGCAGTGTGCTCCTATAAGATTTGCATCCTTGGAAATCTTCTAGGACAGTTCTTCTTTGCCCTGTGAGATTGCTGTGAATCGAAACCTACTTGATGGTTTTGTTGTTGTTATTGTTGTTGAGTAGTGTTGAATCAGAGATAACCCATAGCTGATCCTCCAGTGGATGTAAACTGCGCGGGAGGAGATTGCACATCTTTCTCCCATGGAGCAGCTGGTGGGCTTGAATTGTAGGCCTTTGGGATTGCAGCACAGCTTCTTACCACCAGGTCACCACATGGTAGTGTGGTGGATAATCTATTATTACTAAGATGAATGTGTGAAGATCTACTATGGTGATAGATTTATTGGTTTACCTTGCAGTTCTGCCTCTTTTCCCCTATATCCATTCTGAAGTTAGGTTACTGAGTGGATGCAAATTTAGCATTGTTTTATCTGAATTAAACTTTTATCAATATATAGGAACATTCTAGATCAAGAAGTATCCTTTGCTCTAATGTCAATTTTTATTTTTATTAATCTAGCTACAAATAATTGTTGTCATTGTTGTTTTACTACTATTGTGTTCTTGAGTTCATGTTGTTTTGAGTTTTAACTATGCAAATACTGTAGGTCCTGGATTTAATATGTATTCTTTAGAGAGAATTTCATTTTGTTCCTGCCAGATGCTTAGAAGCAATCTCATCTGGGGTTAATTTAAACAAAATTTTTATTTAGGGTTTTTTGGGCTGCAAATGTAGCATATATGTAGCATGAATTTTTATCCCAAATTGAGTGATTGTGAGTTTGTGGTTAGGAATTCTCAGGAAAGTGTTTTCTTATTTTCCCTTTCTGTCTGAGCCAAAGTGTAATAGCATTCTTTGCAAGTTGGGGCTTTATGTGGACTTCTCGGATCTCAAGATCTCATTCTAGTTGAGTTCTTGATGTTGCATCATTAAAACCCAAGTTTGAGGCTATCTCGAATTGACATAATTCCAGGGCAAACACCAGCAATATGCTTTTTTTTAGCCCTTCAGGACTTTTAGCATTTTGTCCTCTGAAAGATTTCCTTACTCTCTTGCAACCTCAGCAGCTCAAGAAAAGCTATTAGATTTTTATCCAGCGTGAAAATCTTTTTCAAGTGCTATAAACAAGTGCAGATACTGTGTTCCTTAGAGGCCAAGACAGGGAGACTTCTCCTATACCTTGACTGTGTACAGGGGGCGTAGCAATACTTAGCAGAGGACATCACATTTAGCAAGTAGAAGGTCCTCTAAAGAAAGGAAGACTCTTAGTGAGATGGGTTGACACAGTTACTGCAGCAGTGAACTTCAAGCACAGTGGATGACACAAGTTGGGACAAGGCTTTAATGTGTTGTGTAAAGGCCACTCTGAACCAAGTAGACGCGACAGCATCACTGAACAGAAACAGCAGCATACCAGAAAGGATTTTCCTGAGTACCTGCTTCACAGTGCTTTTTATTGGCCCAAAAGTGTAATCGCAAAATGATTCAAGATCAGCCTAATTGTTGCACGTCTTCCTTGGCTTTGTGGGGCATGATCAGATTACCTTCTTCTCCATGAACTTTTCATATTGTATTTTAGTGTTTTCTGGTAAATATGGCCTAGTTGACTACACTGAGGGCAATAAAATACAGATTTTTTTTCAAATTCTATTATTACTTACACATTTTTAGCAGACATTTTTACCCCCTTTATGGAAGAAATTCTAGTCTATCTACTCCTTATCTTCTCTCCCCTTTGTTATCTGATGGATTCTTAATTTAATACTTTAAAATTCTTTACTCAGGAACTCTGACAGTGTAGGATATTATGTAATGTTCCACTAACCGAAAAACCAGCAGTTTGAATCCACCAGAAAGATGGATAACTTCCAATAGAGGGTCAGTATGAATCTGAAATAACTGGAAATCTAATTCTTAAAGAGGCTTGCTTTGTTTTTTGTTGTTTTAAATTTTTTTTATATTGCTCCAATTTATTTACAAAGTTTGAATACAATGTTTTTCACAAAAGATCCTTCCTATTACCTTCATCTCACCCACTTATTGAATCATGAAACCCTATAATTAACACCCTCCACCCCCCTTTGCACCTCTATTTCCACCCTCCACCTCCCACCTTGGATCCTCATACTCATTCTACAATAATGGTTTTATACAGTATTTGTCCTTGTAGCACTGAGTTAGTTCACTCAGCATACTGCTCTCCAGTCCCTCCCAAGTTAGGTAGTAATTTATAAAATCATTGCTGCTGAGTGCTGCATGCTGCATAGTATTGCTTTGTATGAATGTACCACAACTTCTAAATCCATTCATTTGTGGTTGGACATCTGGGCTGTGCTATGAATATTGGTATACAAGTTTCTATTTAAGCCTCAGTTCTCATTTTCATGGGATATGGAATTTCTATGTTCAGCTTTTTGAGGAAGTGCCAAACTGCCTTCCTGAGTGGTTGTACCATTGTAAAATTCCACCAACAATTTAAAAGAGTTATTATATCACCAAATCCTCTCCAACATTTATTACTTGCTATACTGTTAAACTTTGCCACTGCTACTAGAATGAGATGGTATCTCATTGTGCTTTTGATTTGCATCGCTCTTACTGCCAGTGATTTGGAGCATTTCTTCATATGTCTGTTGGCCATTTGAATATCTTCCCCTGTGAAAAGTCTTTTCATGACATTTGCACATTTTGTAATTGGATTATCAGTTTCTTTCTTGTGGAGGCCCAGGAGTATTCTCTAAACTTTTGTTATGAGATTCTTGTCTGAGATGGTATTACCAAATGTTTATTCTCAGTTAGAGGGTTTTCTTTTCATCCTATTGTTGTGGTTTTTGTTGGTTTCTTGTGTGTGTGTGTGTGTGTGTGTGTGTGTGTGTGTTTAAGATCCCAGTTGGCATAGTGCTTTGTGTGTTGAACTTCTAAGTCTACTAGTTTGATTTCGACAGCGACTCCTTGGCAGAAAGTTAGTTAGCCTTCTCTCATAAAGATTTAGAGCCTTGGAAATTCGATGGAAACTTACATTAAGTCAGAATTGACTTGACAGCAATGAGTGGTCAGTTGGTTGGTTTTAATCCTTTACTTCTTTTTAAATCCTATTTTTTCATATCCACAAATTATTCTGAGTTTGCTAATGGAAGCCTCTTAAGAAAGCCAACTTCTGTGTTCTACGGGTGATTCTACTTAAGTTTTTTAGCTTGTCTTTGCTTTTCTGGCACAAGGAGATCTCCTAGTTTCACTTTGGTTTTTTTCTTACCAGATCTGGATTTCAATTTTTAACACGTAGCTGGTTTTCTTTTGTTGGCACTTAAGTCAATGTCAGAGTCCTGTGTGTGCTCATTGCTGACGAAGTATTACTGTATTTCTTTCATTTGGTGGAAAGACAAGAAAGTCTGTTTGTGGAAGGAGAAGAAAGTCTGTTTTTTTGTTTCATTTTGTTTTTGGTTTTATTTTAAAAATAGAAATGTGTTATGATATCCTCAATTCACAAATAGTCTTCAATTATTTGCTTAAATAATTACCTAAGAAAATTCCAGTCTGTCATGCACTAGCTGAGTGACCTTGGAGAGCTAATTTAACCTCATTGTCTCAGTTCCTACATTTAAAAAGGAAATAATAACTGTAAAAGTACCTATTTTAGAAGGTTGTGAAAAGTTCGTAGTGAGATATGTATATCTCAATATCATATATTTTTGAGTACCATCAGGTCAGAACTGACCCATACCTGACCCTCCAGTGGATTTTCAGAGACAGTTAATCACATGGAAGGAGACTGCCCACCCTTCTTCCATGCAGCAGATGGTGGCCTCAAACTGTGCGCCTTCAGCACTGCAGTGCTGTTTTTTATCACTAGACCACTGTGTCAATATCACATGTTGTTTTTGTTGTTATGTGCCATTGAGTCGTTTGCAACTCATAGCGACCCTATGTACAACAGCCCTAAACCCTTCTCTATCCTGTGCCAATCGTATTGCCTCTGACACACCCATCCCGATTACCCCGGTCACTGAATCAATCCACCTCATAGAGCGTCTTCCCCTCCTGTGCTGTCCCTCC
>NW_006399789.1:12107068-12107955 GCF_000299155.1 Elephantulus edwardii | reverse complement strand
GACAGTTTTTCTTTAAATGTTTGATAAAATTTACTTGTAAAACCATCTTATCCAGGGTTTTTATTTGGTTGGAAGTTGTTTTATTACCTGTTCAATTTTTTCTTGTGGAATAAGTTTGTTCAGGTGTTTGATTTTTGTCTCTTTCATTTTAGGTAGGTTATGATTTTCTAAGTATTTGTCCAATTTCTCTAGGTTTTCATATTTGTTTGAGTATAGGGATTTTTAAAAAATAATATTCTGTTGTTAACCTTTTTATTTTAGTTGGTTCTTTTGTGACATTGCCCTTTTCATCTCTTATTAAAATAATTTGCATCTTTTCTTTTAGTTTTCTAGTGTTTGTCAATTTATTGACTTTTTCAAAGAACCAGCTCCTAGTTATGTTGATTGTTTCAATTGTTTTTCTGCTTCTTAGTTCATTTATTTCTGCCCTAATTTTTATATTTTCAGTTTTTTTAAATGGTGTTAGGCTTTCTTGTTCTTTTTCAATTTGTTGGAGATGTTGGATTAGAGAATAAATTATAATTTTTTTTCTTGTTTTTTTATGTATTTGCTTATTGCTATAAATTGACCTCTAGTTACTTCTTTGACTTTTCCCAGAGGTTTTGTTAAGTTGTGTTTTCATTGTCTTTTGTTTCACGAGACTTTGTAATTTCATTTTTTTGTTTCTTCTATTACTCATATTCAAGGAGGGTGTTGTTCCAATTCCAAATGTGTGGTTTTTTTCCTTCTTTTCCCTCTTGTTATTAATTTCTAATATTGTAGCTTTGTGGTCTGAGAAGATGCTTTGTATCATTTCTGTGTTTAATTTATTGATGCTTGCTTGTGACCTAAAATGATATCTATTCTGGAGAATATTCTATGCACATTGGAGATGAAGATATACTGTG
>NW_006399789.1:12081134-12101341 GCF_000299155.1 Elephantulus edwardii | reverse complement strand
TGGTTCAACCACATAGATATATGAGCACTTTGATTCACTGTGACCTATTAAGGGCATGGACTATGCTCTTCAGTGGACACATGAACATATGTAAAAGAGTTTCTGCTTTCCAGCAGGGCACATTGGAGATTCATTGATAAAAATCTGTCCTTCCACGTGAGAGACTTGAGTTCAATCTTTGGGTAATGCCCTTGAAACACAGCTACCACCCACCTCATTGGAGACCTGTGTGCTACTATATTTATGAACAAGTTTCATTAGAACTTCCAGACTAAGATCTCTATGACTTACAGGTTGAATCAAGGATAAATAAAAACTACCACAATAGTAGCCTTCAAGGAATAGATGCAAATAATTATGATATATGAGCTGTAGAAGTGATTTGCAACAGGGCTTTTTTCAGTTGAAGGAAAGGATAGCGTGAGATAGGATTTTTATTATTATTATTATATATAATATATATTATTATTCTTTATTCTTTATTATTTATTATTATTATTATTATTATTAACCAGTGAGGCACATGAAATAGAATCTTGTAGTCTTACTAGTGAATATATTTGTATTTTGTAGTATAGATGAAGATAACACCATTTGCTATCATATTGGTAAATCAGGGACAGAAACCCTTATAAATGTGATGATATATGTAATTTGATGTAAACTCTTTTTATACAAAGTTGAAAAATCATGAACTTATTTCTCTACTAAAAACAAAGTACCATCATATACGTTAGAATCCTTCTTATTTCTTTGAAGTGACTATTTTTGTCTTTCACGTGTGACAGACTCAGCCCGTAGTTCTGTTTTCCCCATTTTGGTGAACTGATGCCACCAAATGCTTAAGACGTGACTAATATATCACTGACCCTCTAGAGGGTTTCCAGGGCTGCATACTGAACAAGAGGAAGTTACCCATTTTTATTCTGTGGAGACTCAGTTGGATTTGAACCAGCAAAGAAGTGTGCCTTTGGATTAGCAGTGCAACTATATCGAGTAGACCACCAGAGTTCCCCTTAGCCTGCCACAATGGAGCTATAACAAGCAACATAGATGATGATCCTGTTAATAGTTCGTTCTCTTTTCTGTCATTACTTATTAAATTCCAGTTTCATAACAGAGAGTTAACACAGAAGAGTCCAAGAGAGTCAGTCGATCTCTCTTCCAGGAATTGCTTTCTTTTACTAGTGACTCTTTAGTTAATTTCAATATTAATAACAAGTCTTTATGTAGAGTATATTGTCCTGTGGTTTCCCTCAGGGGTAATGCATTCTTTTGCTGGCAGCTGTCACTTTTAGAAACGATAAAGCATTTTTAGAAATGCTTTAATAGATGAAAATCTCAGAATGGAAGAGTCTTGTGAATATAGTCTCATGAGGTAGCCTTTTATAGCATCTAATGAGCACAAGTTAGATCATTACCACAGCTGTTCTGCCTGCCTTCTCTATTCACTATGTCCAATTATTTTTCCAGTACTTACAAAATTAAAAACACAGTTTTTGCAGAATTCTAAGAAACATTTTTTTAAAGGCCAACTCTAGCCGCGTTTTGACTTTTCATACCATATGTTTCATATTTTACACACTTTTAACTTTAGTGAGACTGACATATCCATGAGTCCCACTGATGGATAGGATGTGCGTGTTTATGTTTATGCTTTCTGTATGAGGTTTGGAGAACATGGGTAATTATAATCATAAAAGTCTATCAAACCATCTTGATAAGATACTCTAAAGAATGCAAGTTATTTATTGAAGAACAACACTCTAGACAGATATTCCTTAAGGGATACATGATGAATTAATGTTTCACTTTCAAACTTTATGCTATTATATTAATAACACATGATGAAAGTGCTATCCACCGTTGCCATTGACGGGTAAATATCTTTCTTTGTGTGCATTCTGAATTGCCAGATTTCTCCTTGCTGCATCAAGATGATTGTTAAGTTCATAAAAATGTTGGTGGATTTCTGTTTGTCTTTTCAGATATTTTTTTATTTAAGGCTGAAATAAAAAAATAAAAAAAACCAAACAAACCAAAAAACCCCAAATCCAAACAAAAAAACCCTAAGAATTTAAGAAAGTTAGTGAAAATTTGAAAACAGTAGATATCATTTATCAAGCACTTTCTGCAAACTAGCGATCATAGTAGCTACTCTCTCTATATATTATTTGCTGTTCATGAGATAATTAAAAGGAGCCTTGGTGGTGTGGTAGTTGAGTGATTACTTTCTAAAGGAAATGTCAGTGATTCAAATTGACCAGCCTCAACACTGGGGGAAAAAAACAAACAAAAAACCCAAACAACAAACTGTGGGTCTGCTTCCGTAATACTGACTAAAACCATCATTGTAAAAATAAAAGGATAACTAGCAAAACATGTATGGGGATCCAAGAGGGAAATAGATAGGACAGAGGGGTGAGGATGGATGGGGGTGAAATCTCAGGGTTGCACAATTTGGTGGGTGGAGGGAAGGGGTGAAGGAAATGGGTAAGATCCGGTGGAGAGCTGAAAACACAGGGTAATGGTGGGCATAGTCTAATGGTGATTAATTTTATAAAACATAATGGATGGAGATGATTATACGAAACACAATTTTGAATGAAGAATAGTGTGAAACACAAGGTATAAGAGCTTTATAAGCAAACAAATATACAAATTAAAACAATCAAACAAATGGCAGCCCTGTGCAGGCTCTGGGGTACCCCTGCTTGTTCTATGAAACTACTTTGAGTCAGAATTGACTTGGTGGCAGTGGTCTAGGTTTAGAAGCACTTTGTCTGCATTATTTAATTTACTCCTTATACAGTAATAAACCAGGTGCTATGGTTATCTGTTTTACACTAGAGGAAACAGGAGCTTGGAAGTGTTTAATGACCTTGACAAGGAACAAAGCCAGTGAGTGGAAGATCTGGAATGTGGACGTCCCTTCAAAACTCAAGAGCGTATCGATGCTTGCATACCTGACTGCTTTTGTTGCATGCATTTATTTATTGATTTATTTTTATTAATTATTTTAATGATTTCTTTAAATTAATTTTAATGAAAGTTTACAGAGATTTAGGGTTTCCAATCATTCATTGTTGCACTTTTCTCCCTCCCCAGCCCCTTCCCCCAATACACTCTTCTTCTTGAAAAGAAAAAGAAAAACTCTTTCATTCTTGTGACACATTTTTGGTGGGCTTGCCCTTTAGGTTAGGCAATGTGTTGAGCTTCCAAAGAAGAAAGCGATGTATGATGTGAACCTTGCTCCCTTGCTTTTAAGGGGTTCACAGGCCAATGGGTTAGACAGTCAGTGAACTGCTATGTGTACATGTGGAAACAGAGAAGAGAGTGTGACCAGATTCTGCCTGGGATGACAGAAGTCAGGTTGGTTTCTCAGAGGAGGTGAGGTTTAGACTGAGATGACACCGGGAGGGAGGAGGATATTCCAGGAAAAAGGGATAATATGAGCAGAAGCAGGGTTTGGGATATGACTCAGAGCAGACTTTGAAAGGTTTTGACTGCCTGGTAAAGAAGTTTTGATTTTGGCTCTGTGAACAGTGGGGAGCTGTTAAAAGAGGTTAAGCAGTAATTTGTGAATTAGATTTGCTCTTTTACAAACATTTGTCTAACAGCAGTGTGGACAGTTTATAAGGGTAGGAGTTTGCAGTTACAGAGACCAGATTGAAGGCTGTCAGCCCTCTGAAACCCAAGGTCTTTAGGGAATAGAGTTAAAAAGATAACGAGGGCTTGAAACTTCAGTTCAACCCCAGAGTTGTAGTGTGGTGAGCTGGTTTCTATAGTCCAGACTCTGTGCTCTCATGTACCAACATGCTTTTACAGCCTATTCATTAAATGATTGTTTCACAGTTCGTTGTGCTTGGAATCTAGTAAACCAGAAACCATGACATTACACTACAAAATTGTTTGTAATAAATGGCCAGTTGTACTTGCTTTCTTTGTTTAGCCTGTCTGTCAGCTTCAACAGTAAAGTTAAGACTTTATATACATATAACAACAACAACAACAACATAACAGCTTACTGTTAACCTGCTTGTCTCAATCTAGATAGAATTTTAAAAACTAAAGTCTCAAACCTTTGCGAACAGATGGTGACATTATCACAAAGGAATGACAGTAAACTCATATTCATAAATGAAAAAGATTTTGATCACTTCTCGACCTTTTGGCTAAGATCAAGTGAAAAAGATTTTGAAGTTTGTAAAATTAAAAGTTTGCAATAGTTAAGAAATCCATAAGTATACCAAGATAAAAGATTTGGATTAATAACTTACTGGAAGAAAAAAAAATCTATAGAATGTTTTCTGAAAAGTGTCAGTAAATATTTCCTGCTTTGGGGTCCAATTATCTCTACAGCTGTTACTTAGCTCTACCATTCTAACATAAAAACAGCCATATGCAATACATTCATGAACACATACAATTGTGTTATAATAAAAATTTATGGAAACAAATAGTAGAGTAGGTTTGATATGAAGGCAATGGTTTGTTATAGGGAGCACTGGTGGCCTGATGGCAAGAAGCATTACTGCAATCCAAAAGAGACATGGTTCAAATCCACTAGATGCTTGGATATGGTTCAAAATACACCAGATGCTCAGAGGGAGAAGGATGGACAGACAATCTCCTCCTATACTATTAAGTACTTTTGAAAGCCCAGAGTCAGCTATGAGCTGGTTCTAACTCAATGGTACACAATAACTTGTTTTTTATGCTTAACCTTGTTAATATATAATGCAGGCTTACATTGAACAATTACATTTGGTTTCAGTACATTCTTTTTTTTTAAATTTAGGTTGTTTATTTTTCATTTCAATGAACATCTACAGAGATTTTGGAATTCCATTCATTCTTTGTTGCACCCTTCTCCCCGCACAAACCTCTTCCCCACACCCCCCCCCGTTTGCTCCTCTCCTTGAAAAGCAAAAGAAAAACTCCCTCATTCTTGGCATAAGCATATCCATTGCTAGTTGATGTCTTAAGAATATTGATTAGTTTTATATTTGGTAAAATGAAATATAATGATTGATTTGTTTTGACCTTTATGGCATCATCTTATTTGGAGACAGTAGACCATTTCTTAATAGAAATTTAGTTAGAGTTAGTTAATTTTAATTCTTTCCTGTGTTATCTAACAAGAGATATAGGACAATTCTAGATTATACCAATGATTCCTAGCCAATTACAGGTCAATGTTACTGCCTTTTTCCACCCACCATGTCCAATGGTGGCCAATTGGGTACCATTCCTTCTTCTCTACCTCCCTCTCTGTTCCTGGGGGTCAGTTTTTGATATTTTGGATGTTTCACCAGTATATTGTACATGTTCAGTTTATAGAAAAATAAATTTATTGAGTTCATATAATGAATGAAAGGGAAAATATGTACCCACTGCATTCTATCCCTTAAGACTTGATTTAAGAGAAATAGTCTTTTCCTTTATAATAAAATACACATGTTACAATACAACTGCCTATTCTCATTTAACCAGATACCATTGCATCCATGCCCCTTTTCCTTATCACCTAGTTCTAAAGTACTATATCATATATCACAGTTCTGCAAATACTCTATCCCTAGTATTTATGGGAGATATATGTAGTGCCGAATTGAATATGAGGTTATGAGCTCCTCATTGGAGGTGAGGATGGGCTGATGTGGGACATAGGTAGGGGAAGATTTACCTCCTTCATTTTAATGGCATTCATGGAGTCTAGCAGTATTTCATACATAGAAAGTTCCAATAACTATGTGTTGGTTGAGTGAACAGACAAATGGGTAGACTATTTGAAGCAAAAAGGGTGATGCACATATTATTGGTGGAGTTGACATTCCTCTTATAATCTAGACACAAAAAACTTTCTAGTCATCTACACATTGTGCTGTTCAAACTTAATTGAGCGTCTTAAGTATCCTTTTATACTCTGGAGAAGAGATAGATATAGATAGAGATAGAGATGATAGAGATTGAGATATACATATACATATTATATATATTATTAGTTCTAGAAACAACAACAGTAGCAACAGTGTGTACTAGATAGCACCACTGGTATCTATTTAGAGAGTGTTGGTTGCTTAGTGGTAAGGAGTTGCACTAACAGCTCACAGGGACATGACTCAAGTCTACCAGCTGTTCTGCAGGAGAAAGATGAGCTGTCTCCTCCTATATGATTACAGCCTCTGAGAACCCGCTGGAGAGTCAGCTATGAGCTGCTTCTGACTTGACTGTGCACAGCAATAACAATGTCTGTCTAGAGGTGGACAAACTTGTATAGATTTTAATAAAACACAATGTGTGCAACCATAGGAGCATGTGCAGGCCCAGATGAAAGAAGTTCATTAACAATTCACTTCTTTTAGGAAAATGGAAATCTCTTTTTATTCTGCTAAGCTGGATCCTGAAATATGAGTACAAGCAAACCAGGAGAATAGCAGGGAAAGAAGAGCGATAGTACTCAATCTGAAGGACTAGCTTTAGAAAAGGAGGTTGTTGAGATATGTCGTACTGCACCAGAAACCTCCAGCAGCTTTCAGTTGGGTCTGCAGAAATAGATTAGGACCAGAGTTGTGAAGGGCTCTGTGTGTCACTGAGAGGAGTTGTAGCTTAGTGGTCAAGTGTGTACTTTAGCTCATGTTTTCCTTCTGCCTGTCCATTTTATAACAAGTTCTGATGGCCTGTTTTTCTCACCAGTAAAATGTTTACAGAAATTATCTATGTTCTAAAGTTTGTATGCACACTACCACTAAGATTAATTTGCTGATGTCTTAATCTATTGGGTTAATTACCTGATGCCAAGTATTTCCTAGATACTAGGAACACAGAACTAAACAAAATAATTCTATAGACCAAAGACCTTACATTGTTTAGTGGGGTTGAGACAGAGAGTTAGACAATTAAAGAATATATAAGTAAAATGTGTAGCGTGTTAAGTGATGGAAGGACTATGTGGAAAAACTCAGACTGAGTGGGGAAACAGAGGGATTGTAGCTTTTTTAAAAGACAACTTAGGGACCCCTGGTGCCTTAGTGGTAAGAAGCTGCACTGCAATCCTGAAGGGTCATGATTTGAGGCTCCTAGCTGCTCTGCAAAAATGTAGGCAGTTTCCTTCTGTGTGACTACCTGCCTCTGAAAACCCACCGGAGGTTCAGCTATGGTTGGTTTTGACTCTACAGTATACAACATTAACAATCCACATGAGAAGATGATAGTTGTGTAAGGACCTGAAGAAGTAAGAGTCTAATTCATGAGGATAGCTGGGGAAAGAGGAGAATTGTTGGCAGAAGGAACAAGTGCAAAGAATGTAAGCTGAAGTGGGATGGGATGGCTTTGTTTGAAGAACACATAAACTTCCATGGCTGCAACAGTGTGAATAAAGGTGACATCTTTAAGTAGTCCAGTTGCAGTAGTTATAGAGCCCAGAATTTGTAGACTTTGCTAGTTGTTATGATTTGAAGCATTTCTTCCCTTTGGTATGGTATCTCTATGTTCTAGTGAACGTTTTAAGTCTTTGATTATATCCATTTTAGTCTTTTCGTTCTTTCCTGGCTTTGTGAAGACCCTTTGCTTTCCTTATGGATGATATTCTCGATGGCATCTCCCTACTCATGTAGTCTTCAGTCGTTACTGTTTAATGCATCAAATCTGTTTTTGAAATTATATTTATATTCACTTGACATAGAGTCAAGGTGGTATTTTTGTCTTGTGGACTTATTTTAATTTTCTTCAACTACTTGTACATGAAACAACATATGAGCAAGAGCCTATGGTTATGAAGGAAGAAGTTCAAGCTTCTTTGAAGGAAATAGTAAAAAATAAGGCCCCAGGATGGTCTACCAATTGACATATTTCAGCTAACAGATGCTTCCCTGGATGTGCTCACCAAGTTGTGCCAAGAAATCTGGAGAACAACCACTTGGCCAACTGACTGGAAGAGATCTAAATTTGTTCCCATTCCAAAGAAGGGTGACCCAAAAGTGTGTGAAAATTGCAGAACAATATCATTGATTTCACATGCAAGCAAGATTCTACTGAAGATTATCCAAAAATAACTGGAACACAACATCAGCAGAGAACTGCCAGAAGTCCAGGCTGGGTTTAGAAGGGGTCGTGGTAGTAGGAAAAGAGAGAGAGAGAGAGAGAGAGAGAGAGAGAGAGAGAGAGAGAGAGAGAGAGAGAAATAGAGAGAGAAGAGATTTTAGCTGAATGTCTGTGTTTCATTGATTATACAAAGGCATTTGACTGTGTGAATCATGACAAACTGTGGCTGACTCTGAGAAGAATGAGAATCTCAGAACACTTGATCGTGCTAATGCAAAACCTATACTTGGACCAAGAGACAGTCCTCAGAACAGAGTAAGGAAACACTTCATGGTTCAAAATTGTGAAGAATGTACACCAGGGATGTGTCCTGTCTCATACCTATTCAACCTGTATGCAAAACAGACTATCCAGGAGGCTAGGCTCTATGAGGAGAAATGTGGCATAAGGATTGGTGGAAGATCTATCAACAGTCTGTGTTATGCAGATGACACTACCCTCCTTGCTAAAACTGAGGAGGACCTGAAGCACTTGCTACAGAGCGTCAAGGACTGCAGCCTCCAATATGGATTGAGGCTCAATGTCAAGAAGACAAAAATTCTCACCACTGGACCAATTAGCAGCATCAGGATGGATGGTAAAGAGATTATGATTGGCCACAGCTTTAGTCTGCTTGGCTCCACAGTCAGCACTCTTGGCACCAGCAGTCAGGAAATTAAAAGATGTGTCTCGATGGGAAAGTCTGATGTTAGGGACCTCTCCAAAGTACTGAAGAGTGATGGTGTCTCTCTGGAGACTAAGGTGTGTCTGATACAGGCCATGGTCTTTGCAATCACTTGTTATGCATTGGGAATTGATGGCACACAACAACAACAACAACAACAACAACAATTTTTACATGAACTTCTTTGAATTTGTTCATAAGTAGTTGTTTGTCTGTTTTTCAGTCAATGCCTAGCCTACTTTTGACTGTAGATAGTGAATTTCTCTATTCACTCTATCCACAGATGTGGTAAACGTGATTCTTGTGTAGTCTGTCAAGGTGAGGTCCATTTTTGCTTTATAAGAAAAAAGTATTTGCAATGAATTAGTGAATGATTGTACAAAATTCTGTCACATGATCTCTTGGTTCATTTCTCTGAAGAGGGGCATTTATTGCAAACACTGGTCTGTTTTCATTTCTAACCTTTGCATTCCAGTCACCAGTTATTATTAATACACCTTCTTTGCATGTTCCATTAACTTCAGATTGCATAAAAGTTGTTAGGAATGTTTCTTTTCTTCATCTTTGGCTTTAGTGGTTAGTGTGAATATTTAAATGATAGTTGAATTAACAGATATTCTTTGTATGAGTATAGATAGTATCATCTCACAGCATTGTACTTCAGGATAGATCTAAAAATGTTTTCTTAACTATGAATACTACACTTTTCCTCTTCCATTTGCAAATCTTGGCATCATATATAATTATTTGATTCAAATTAGGCAATACCAGTCCATCTCAGCTCACTAACACCTGGAATGTTGATCTTTATGCATTTCATTTCATTGTTAAGTGTTTCTGTTTTTTTTCTTGGTTCATACTTTGTATATTCCTTGTTCTAATCATTAATGAATGTTTATGGCTGCTCCTCTTCATTTTTTGTGCAGTTTACAACCTGAAAGGCCTGTCTACCAGCACTATATCCCACAGTGTTCCTACATTATTAATTAGAGTTTACAAAATCCTTTTATCTCAGAAATTGATGGTCAATCCTACTTCTTCTTAGTCTTTCTTAGTTTGGAAGCTCCCTTGAAACGTGAATGTTGAACATAATGAAGACAAAATTAAAATTTCAAAGACGAACTTGAGAAGACAAAGAAAAATGTTACCATGAAATGTGCAATGATTTGGAGTTAGAAAACCAAAAGGGAAGAACACTCTTGAAATTTCTTAAGCTGAAAGAACTAAATAAATTTGAGCCTTGAGTGCAATACTGAAGGGGCTTTTGGCAATACTGAAGGTTGAATGATACAGGAAACATAAAAAAAAGAAAAAGATGCAAGGAATACACAGAGCCCTGTACCAAAAAGAACTGAATAATTTCATGAAATAGTGTTTGATTAAGAACCAATAGTAAGGAATGAAGAAGTTCAAACTGCACTAAAGCAGTTGGCTCAAAAAGGGTCCAGGAATTGATGGAATGCTAACCGAGGTGTTTCAACAAACACCCCCAAAGATGGAGCCATGGATGTGCTCACTAGCCTATGCTAAGAAATTTGGTCGACTCACTGGAAGAAATCCAAACAACATTTGTTACCAGATGTTGATCTTAACAGAATATGGAAATTATTCAACAGTGCCATTGATATCAAATGCAAGTACACACCTGCTGAAGATTATTACAAAATGACAGAAACAGTACATTGTCATGAAGCTCCAAGAAATGTAGTATGGATTCAGATGAGGCCATGGCACAAGGTATATCATTGTTGATGGCAGATATATTGGGGATGAAAACATGGAATTCTAGAAAGATGTTTGTTTTAAATTGTGATTTTAGTGAAATTTGGGTTTTCATCTACTAATTGATACACATTTTCCTCTATTGTCATGCATGTCTTACTCTGGCTTGTTACTTGTACATAGAATGTCTAAAATCCATTCCTTTCAGATAGTCTTTTCTTCTATTTCAGTGTAATGTTCATTATTTGCTCATTTCCCCCCTTCTTTCCCTTCCACTGTATTCATACTAATTTCATAACCATGGTCTCATGCATTATTCATCCTTTTGTAACTGAGATATTTTACTAAGTATCATGTCTTCACATTGACTATGCATAGGCATTTAACTGCATAGGTCATAAGTTATTGCTAATGTTGAGAAGAATGGGAATCTCAGGGCACTTAATTATGTGCCTGCAAAATTTCTACCAAGACCAAGAATCTGTTGTGCAAACAGAGCAAGGGAACACTACATGGTTTAAAATTAAGAAGGGAAGGAAGTATGTCAGGGTTATAGACTTTATCCATACCTATTCAATCTGTATGCTGAGCAAATTATTGGAGAAGCTTGACACTATGAAGAGGAATGAAGCTTGGATCAAGATTGGAAGAAGTTAAGTAACCTGTGCAGATGACACAGCCTTGCTTGCTCAAAGTGAGGAGGACTGAAAGCACTTGATGCAGAAGATGAAAGTATACAGCTTTCAATATGGATTGCATTTCAATGTTAAGAAAAAAATTCTTACCACTGGACTGAGACACAACATCACCATAGATGGAGAAAAGATTGAATCTGTAAACAAGTTAATCTTACTTGGATCCACAATCAAAACCAATGGTATCAGCAGCCAGGAAATCAGAGGATGTATTATACCGGGAAAGTCTTCAGTTAGGGACCTTTCCAAATTATTGAAGAGTAATGCTATCAGTTTGAGAACCAGTGTACTTCTGATTCAGGCCATAGTCTATCTGATCACTTGGTATGCATCTGAGAGGTAGGCAGGCAATAAGGATGACAGAAGAAGAATTGATGCCTTTGAACTGTGGTGTTGGACAAGAGTACTGAACTTCCCGCTGACTGTCAAAAGAACAAACAAATATGTCTTGGACAAAGTGCAGCCAGAATGCTCCTTGAAGGCAAAGATGATAAAGCTTCGCCTCACATACTTCAGTGGATATTGCCAGGAGAGGCTATACTTGGAAAGACAGAGGTCAACAGAGGAGAAGAAAATCCTCAACCAGGTGAAATGACACAGTGACTGCCTCAATGGACTCAAACATGTCAGGAATTGTCAGGATGACACAGAATAGGATAGGGCTCAGATATGTTATTCATAGAGTTGTTATGGGTCATACTTGACTCACCACCACCACCACTAACATTATTTTCACAAAGAGATGGATGCAGCCTAAGTGCCCCTCAGCAAATGAATGGGTAGAAAGACTGTGGTTCATCCACACAATTGAGTATTATGCATCACTGAAAAACAATGAACTTACAAAGCACTAAACAACATGGATGAATCTGGAAGACATTATATTTATATTTTATTGACTATGCAAAGGCATTTGACTGGGTGGATCATAAAAAAAATTTATGGCTAATATTGATAATGGGAATCACAGAACACTTAATTGTGCTCATTAAAAAACCTTTATGCACATACCAAGAATCTGTTGTCTACCCTGGACCCGGGAACACTCTATGATTTAAAATCAGGAAAAGTGTGTGTCAGTTGTATTCTTTCTCCAAAACTATTCTGTCTGTATAACCAAGTAATAAAAAAGCTGGACTTTATGATGAAGACTCTGGTATCAGTATGGGAGGCACTTTTGTTAATAACCTGTATTATGCAGATGACACAACCTTGCTTGCAGTAAAGAAAGATGTTAAGTACTTCCTAAAGATCAAAGATTACAACATTCAACATGGATTACATCTCAGCAGCAAGAAATACAAATCTTCATCACTAAAACAATAGGCAACATTAGCACAGATGAAGAAATCAATGACTTATTTTTGCTTGGATCCGCAATCAACATCCATTACAGCAACAGTAAAGATATCCAAAAACTTGTTGTATTGGGAAAATCTACTCTCATGAACTTCTTCAAATGCCAAAGAGCAAGGATATCAGTTTAAAGTTTAAGGTGTACCAGATCCAAGCCATGGTATTTTCAGTTGCTTTCTATTAATCTGAAAGTTGGCCAGTAAATACTGAAGATTAAAGAGAGCTGACTTGACGGCACATAACAACAACAACAACAACAAAAGAGAGCTGATGCCTTTGAATCATGGTGTTGGGGAAGACTATTGTCTATACCCTGGAAAACCAAAAGAATAAGCTGATCTGTCCTAGAGGAAGTGCACCTCTGAAGAATCAAAGATGGTAATCCTTCATCTCCCATAACTTGAGTATGTTGTCAGGAGGTAGTAGTTCTAGAAAAAGACCTCCTTCTGGGAAGAAATGGCCTACAAAAGATAGTATAACCCTCAAGAAGCTGGATTGACACAGTGATTTTAGCAATGGGCTGCAGTGTGGTAGAGGTAGTGAGGTTGGTGTAAGTTAAGGCAAGACTCAAATGTGTTGTTCATAAAGGTTGTTTTGAGTCATAACTGATTTTAAGGCACCTGACACCACCACCACCTGTGTGGTTTGAAGTGATACAACAGAGACAGAATAGGAGTTCTTAATAAGGATATTCTGATTGCCATTTTGTTAATTGAATAAAACAGAAGGATGGAGACCATATATGAGGATGACTGTATGTGAGACCATTGTGGAAGATTCAGTAATGTACATAAAGTAGATTTAAAATAGTGCCTGACACATTGGTAAGCAGTTAATACAAACATTCATGGTAAACTTGGAATATATGGACTCATTAGTGTCTCCTTAGTGATTCTCCTAAACCATCTCAATATCTTTACTCCGTAAAACTGGTAAAAGGCAGACATGTGTTCACAAACTAGTTCGGTCCTTTTCAACTAATTTAGATTGCCATATTACTGTTATAAAGGAAAATAAATTCTAGAAAGACATATATAAATAAGTAAACATACAAAGGATATATTTATAATTTTTCATAGCTCGGAGAACTAGTGAGTGTTTTTATTTTGTATTTATGATATGATAATATTTGATAGTATTATCAATGTATTTATGATATGATCTCTGGGATTTGTAAACTAGAATAATTGACACTAGAAAACTAGATATTGGGATAAGCCATACCACATTGTCCCCCTTTATTGCTATTGTAAAATTATGTGGTGCTTGTATGTTCTTTTGTCTGAGTATAGGTAGTATATCCATGTGGTATGGTTATCTCTTCTTAGCTGCTGTTTAATAGGCCTCTTGCTTTATGGAACCAAATATATAACAGGATTGTTGTTGTTATGTGCTGTTGAGTCACCTGCAACTCATAATGACCCTATGAACAACAACCCTAAACCTGCCCTATCCTGTGCCAATCTCATTGTCTCTGATACACCTACCCCTATTACCCCAGTCACTGAATTAATCCATCTCACCAAGGATCTTCCTCTCCTGCACTGTCCCTCCACCCTCCCAAGCATGACATCCCTCTCCAAGGACTAGTCCTTCCTTGTAACATATACAGAGTATGTCAGATGAAGCTTCAGAATCCTTGCCTCCAAGGAGCAGCCTGTTTTTTTCCCTCTCCAGGACAAACTTGTTTGTTCTCTTAGCAGTCCATGGAATATTCAACACTCTTTTCCAACATCATAGCTCTAAGGCATCAATTCTACTATCATCCCTAGTCATTGTCCAGCTCTCTGACGCATACTAAGTGACTGCAAAGACCATGGCCTGTATCAGGCGCACCTTAGTCTCCAGAATGACTCACATCATTGCTCTTCAGTACTTTGGAGAGGTCTCCGACAGTGGACTTGTCCAGTGCAATTCATCTTTTAATTTCCTGGCTGCTGGTGCTAAGAGTATTGACTGTGGAGCCAAGCAAATTGAAGCTGTTAAAAATCTGAATCTCTTTACCATCTATCATGATGCTGCCAATCAGCCCAGTGGTGAGAATCTTAGTTTCCTTGATACTGAGCTTCCATACTGAAGGCTGACAGGGGTTAAATAGTTGTAATCTATAGGGTATTCAGGGACTGCTCTTTTTTGGCTGTAGATGACCAGGCTTTTCTTCCTGGCCTATCATTGTTGGTTTTTCTTTCCTAATTTATCCTAAGTCTGGAAGCCACACTGTAGCCTCTTCAGCATCACAGCAGCAAGCCAGCTTTCTCTGGTAGACAGGAGATGAACAGCTATGCCTTGGTCAGGAATGGACTTGGATCTCCTTATGGGAGGGAGAAATTCTGTGACTGAGCTAGACTGCCCCCGTTGCATGAATATGATCACAAAATATGTACCGAGAGATTGAGAGATAGAGAAATTAATGATATATTGCTGGTCCTGCATAAGTAAAAGACAGGGTGTAGACTGGAATCCAGCAGATTGATTCTAGAGCACACGTTCCTATGGACTTGAGGATGGCAGGCATAATCATGATCATATGGAACTACACGACATCTTACAGGATGTCTGTGAGTCAGAACTGAATCAGTAGAGAGTATTGGCTTTGGTTTGTTTTATAGACAAAGCTCCTCATTCTTCAATGTAGAGAAATGAGTTAAAATTTGCGGAATGACTTGTTGCAGGCAGTTAGTGGCAAAGCTAGTACAGTAATCTGTGCATCTGACTTGCATTACCCTGCAGTCTTCATTTGATCAGATGTTTTTCCAGGTGAAAAGTGTATTCTCCAAGGGGATAAACACATACTTCGTTTATTCTCTCAAAGTTTTTTAGCAACTTCATGTTTTAATGTGGAGAGTTGTTAGAAACAGAATCCTTAATTTGAAACACAGACTTTGCAATTTCTTGTATTTTTGTTCAGTTTTATTGAAAAATTAACGTATTTTCTTTGTAGACTAACTTATAATATCTCACATTAAAAATACCCCAAAATGCCTTGATAGCATAACCATGCTGAAGTCATTATTTCTGCATCAAATATAAGGAATGAAATATATCTTGCTTATACCCACTTAAATTTAAATCATAAAAGAACTGAACTTGACAAAGTTTGGCGGTAGTCACATTTGTAAAGCGTAAATATCACATGTATTTAATCCACACTTTCCAATCACTCTAACAAAACAGGGAATGATTTATGTACAAGAAAAACATTTTTTATTATTTTTTTAGTGGGGCATTTATTGCACACACAGTAAGTGTTATAACCAAAACAAATATACAATTGGGACATTGTGTTTAAATTATCTTCTGTCATGTACTATATAAACCCACAATAGTTTGAAATGTATTTAAGCCACCATCTGGGACAGAGCAAAAGCCGTTCCAGCATCCAGCACATGATGAATGTGAGTTTCATTAGGAGCCTCCTAGCACGTCTCCCAGCATCCTGAATCATTTCTTCCATGGTTTGAAAGAATTCCAACATCCGTCCCAGCTCCCAGAGGTTTGGAGTGTTTTTAATAGATCATCATTTTTTTTTCATCTCCCTTTGTAAAGAACTAAATAAGTGAAGTTAAATGTTTTGCCTTTAAATTTCACTTTAGTCTAGAGAGAGAAATTTCAGCTTGTTGTGTGTTTTAATTTTATTTTAAGCTTCTGCAGAATTTCCCGGCTGTAGTTAGTTCTTCTTGTGATTTTAGTTTTATAGGAACAGCTTGCTCTTAGGTTGTGTCACCTTTAATAAGAGCTTGCTGCCATAACGGAGGGACTCTGGTGGCCTAGTCCACAGGCTCTGTTTACCAGAGGTCGTGCCTGTCTGCCTATTGTAATCTGCCAGTGGCTCCAAGGGAGAAAAATGCACAAATGTCTTGTAATTTACAGCCTCAGAAGCTCAGTGAAGGGGCAGTGATGAGTTGGTTCCAGCCTGATAGCAATGAATTTGAGTTTTAAATATTTAATCAGTTATCCAGGATGTGTAAGGCATACTCGACCTTGACCTTGACATTAAAAGATGGCTTTTAACCTAGATATCAGGGGCTTACAGGCTGAGTGTTTTCCTTTCAGGTCACTGTGCTGCCAACACTTCATAGAATGGCACCAGTACAACCAGAATATGTCATTTATTAATAGCAATAATTTAATGATGTTGTTGTTGTTGCTTCCTACGATCAAGTTAGAACTGATTCATAATTGACTCTCTACCGGGTTTTCAGAGGCAGTAAATCGCATGTCAGGTGCCTGCCCATCTTTCTCCTGAAGAGCAACTGGTAGATTTGAACTATGTGCCTTCAGGTTGCCCATGTAGCTCCTTTCCAGTAGGCCACTAGAGTTTATGAATGGAGTAGGTACATTAATAATTACCATTTTATGAATGAGGCGATGGAGGAACTGTGAGACTATGCAACCTTGGCCTCGGTGATACAGCTAGTGTGTGCTAGATTATTGATTCAATCCTTACTACAATGAAATAATTGCCTCTATTTCAGCAGGTGATATAAGTAACAGTTGAGAGGGTAGTGTGGATGTTAATTGCTGTCTAGTTGACCAATGACTCATAGCCACTCTATGAAAACTGAACAGAACCTTGGCCTGACATTTTCTGCCACACTCACACCCATTGTTACAGTCACTGTGACCGTCCTTCTCATTGAGGATCTTTTCTTTTGCTGACCCTCTACCTTTCTCATCATGATTTCTTTTTCCCTCCTGACTAACCCCTCCTGACAATGTACCCAAAGTTAGCAATTTATCAATATCATGTAGCTAACAAATGGAGAAAGCGTGTTGAACATCTGATTCCACATTTAATCATTTGAAATTACAACTCATTTTTAGCAAAACTATACAGCAATAATATATATGTTATGGATATAAAGTTGCATATGTTTGGGTAAAGTCTTTAAAATGTTTAATAAATATTTTTCAATTTTTTTATTCAGAGAGAACTTTATCAGAGAGCATGCAGGATTGTGATTCTGGTTATAATTTTTATCTTATGTAGCTCCTAAGATTTCAGTGATTGTACTGATATGTTATTTGTTGTTACGTGCTGTCAAGTTGGAACTGACTCACAGCTGACCCTCCAGTGGGTTTTGAGAAGTTGCAAATCACACAAGAGGAAATATGCTTGTTTTTCTCCTAAGGAGCAGCTAGGGGATTTGACCATGTGCCTTTGGATTGACAGTGAAGCTCCTTCCCACTGGAGCACCAGAGTTCCTAATACTATGTATAGTAGGTTGTTGTTGTTATGTGCTGTCGAGTCGCTTGTGACTCATAGCAAACCTATGTACAACAGACCTAAACCCTGCTCTGTCCTGTGCCAAGCGTACCGTCTCCGACACACCCATCACGATAAGCCCCCTCACTGAATCAATCCACCTCATAGAGGGCCTTCCTCTCCTGCACTGTCCCTCTGCCCTCCCAAGCATGATGTCCCTCTCCAAGGAGCAGTGCTTCCTTACAACATGCCCAAAGTACGTCAGACAAAGCCTCAGAATCATTACCACCAAGGAACATTCAAGTTTAACCCTCTCTAGGAAGAATCTGTTTGTTTTCTTGGCAGTGCATGGTACACTCAATACTCTTCTCCACTCTTTGAACCACAGATCAAAGGCATCTTCCTATGCCCCCTAGTAATTGTCTATTTTCTGATGCATAGCAAGTGATTGCAAAGGCCATCATGGCCTGTATCAGATGCACCTTAGTCTCCAGAGAGACACCATTGCTCTTCAGTACTTTGGAGAGGTCCCCAATAGCAGACTTTTCCATCACAATACGTCTTTTAATTTCCTGGCTGCTGGGGCCAAGACTGTTGACTGTGGAGCCAAGCAAACTAAACTGTGAAGAATCTCAATCTCTTCACCATCCATCCTGATACTGCCAATTGGTCCAGTGGTGAGAATCTTTGTCTTCCTGACATTGAGCCTCAATCCATATTGGAGGCTGCAGTCCTTGACCCTCTGTAGCAAGCACTTCAGGTCCTCCTCAGTTTCAGCAAGGAGGGTAGTGTCATCTGCATAACACATATTGTAGATAGATCTTCCATCTGACATCACATTTCTCCTCATAGAGCCCAGCCTCCCAGATAATCTGTTCTGCATACAGGTTGAAAAGGAATGGAGACAGGACACATCCTTGGCATACACCCTTCCCAATTTTGAACCATACAGTGTTTCCTTGTTCTGTTCTGACTACTGCCTCGTGGTCCAAGTATAGGTTTTGCATTAACAAGATCAAGTGTTCTGGAATTCCCCATCTTCTCAGAGTCAGCCACAGTTTGTTATGATTCACACGGTCAAACGCCTTTGCATAGTCAATGAAACACAGATATACTCCCTACATTCAGCTAAGATCCTCTAACATCAGCTACAATATCCCTAGTACCACGACCCCTTCTAAACCCAGCCTGGACTTCTGGCAGTTCTCTGCTGATGTGCTGTTCCCGTCGTTTTTGGATGATCTTCAGTAGACTCATGTTTGCATGTGAAATCAATGATACTGTTTTGTAATTCTGACACTCTTTTGGGTCACCCTTGGCCAAGTGATTATTCTCCTGATTTCTTGTCACAACTTGGTGAGCACATCCAGGGCAGCATCTGTTAAGATGTGTGGTATACTTACTTAAAGGAAAGCAAAGTAAAAAAAATAAAAAATAAAAAAAACATTGAAATGATAACAGTTACATAAAAGTATTTTAGATATAGTACTTACTAAGAATTTTTGTTATTCAGTTGTCTAATACAATATAGGTTTGTTTAGTGTTTATTTTAAAGCATAGTTGTGCTTTATATTTGTTGGCATAAAGCTATTATTATTATGTGTAATTGAGTTATTTGCAACTAATAGTGACCCTGTATACGAATCTGTGTAAAATAGTCCTGAACCCTCTCAAATCTTGAGCCAATCTCACCATCTCTGGCACATCTACTCCCATTTACCCCAGTTATTGTGTCAGTCCATCTCAAACAGGGTTTTCTCGTCCTCCACCCTTCTAAACATGATGTCCTTCCTTAAGAACTGGTCCCTCTTGACAGCATTGCCAAAGTATGTGAGACGGAGCTTCAAAATCCTTGCCTCCAAAGAGAAATTTTGTTTAACTCTCCTTAACATGAATGTAGGAAAATTAGACATTGTTAAGAAAGAAGTGGAACACATAAATATTGACATACTAGGTATTGGTGAAATGACATGGCTTGTCATGGGACACCTTAAATCAGATGATCATATAATTTACTATGCCAGGGATGACAAGGTGAGAAAAAATGGGGTTGGTTTCATAATTTAAAAAGTCATTTCTAGATCTATCCTGAAATACAACGTGGTGAGCGACAGGATAATACCCATATGCATACAAGGAAGTCCAGTGAATACCACTATCATTCAAATATATGCAGGAACAACTAGAGCAAAGAGGAGGAAATAGAAGATTTCTACCAACTTTTGCAGTCAGAAATTGATCAAACATGCAATAAAGGTGCATTGATAATAATGGGCTACTGGAACGTAAAGTTTGGCAACAGGGAAGAAGGATCAGTAGCTGGAAAACATGGATTCAGTGAGAGAAATGAGGCTGGAGATAGAATGATAGAGTTCTGCACATTCAATGATTTATTCATTGCAAATACTTTTTATAAGAAACATAAACACAGACTATACACATGGATCTCACCTGATGG
>NW_006399789.1:12077445-12079483 GCF_000299155.1 Elephantulus edwardii | reverse complement strand
TGAATTGCATTGGGAAAGTCAGCTGTGAGGGACCTCTTGAGTACTGAAGGGCAACGACATCAGGCTGGAGACTCTTTTGATTAAGGGAATGTCTTTCATATTATTTAGGAGTGGTTTTCATTAATTTCCTATTAATCTTATCCTCTGGCTTTCTTTCCTTAATAGAAGACTAGTGAAACCATTAACCACAATAAGATAATATACTAACATGCCTATTTACTTTGAAACCAGATGTTTTTTCTGGTCTGAGACTTGTCAATCATAGAATTCTCTCATACAAAGAAGCCAAGGGAGGTTAGCTTGTTGAAAGAAGACTGTGTAATCAAATCACATCATAATTTATGGATCCCTGAGAAAAAGTGCTCTTATTTTTGTTTATGATACAGTATTATAGTCTATTTAATTGTCTTATGTGTATTTGGAAGCCAGACAATGATATAGGAAGACAGAAAAATTGACGCATTTGACTTACAATACTGGTAAAGAATGTTGAATACATTGTGGACAGCCAGAAGAATGAGCTGATCACTCTGAGAAGAAATCCTAATACTCCTTATGGGCAAGGACAGCAAGACTTGAACTCGCTTATTTTGGACACACTATGATGAAAGATCAGTCTCTAGAAAAAGACCTTCTGTCTGCTGTAGAGTGTGAAAATGAGAGAAACTTTCAGTGAGATAGTTTGACAGAGTAGCTATGAGAACAGACTCAGATGCAGCAATCATGAAGATGACTGACACGTGCCCTGAAAAGACTTGGTTTTGGCACCTTGAGTTGGGGGAGAATGAATGAACAAGAATGACAAGAACAACAACAACAGTGTCTCTTCTTGTGAAGGAAGATGGGGAGAGAAGATTCAGGGGTCTTTTCAGCAGAATGCAAAGAAGGGTATTTGGAGAACCTTCTGGTTTACTGATAAGTAGCGAATTTTAACAGATAAATTTTCCTCTTGCGTTTCAGCCTCTCTTTCGGTTTTGGATGATGAGGTGGAGTATGTATTCACTTTTGTTGCCTAATTGGTAAGCCAAATGACCTGGAAAGTGAAGAAGTTAATTTTCATTGTTTGGTGGTTTCAGAGTGAAAAGCTGATGTGAAAGCACTGAGCTGTGTTTTGGTAATTCCTGTTTTCAGGTCTCAGGTCTTCAATAGTTTTAGGTCGAATATGTTTTAGTGAACAGGAATTTTAATAACAATATAACATACTGTGACAGGTTTGGAAGCAGGAGTGGCATCCACTTCCTAAATAACATGCCTCTGGAAACTCTGAACTTTGTTTCATAAATGTCGATGGTTGTAGAGGGCCTTCGGGCCTTTTGTTCATAGGGTCGCTATGAGTCATGCTCGACTCAAAGGCAATCAACAACAACATTATTTCTCACTTTTATACTTGTTGTGTTATTCTAAATTTTAAATGATTTACTTTCTACTTAATTGAGCGAATTCCACCTCATAGCTATGTTATAGCATGGACTGGTTCTATATTGTGTAGTGTTTCCAAGGTTTTAACTCTTTAACAGAAGCAGGCTGTCATGCTTTTACCCGTGGAGTGACTGTTGGGTTCAACCCAACACTAAACCATTGCACGACCAGGGTCAGAGTTAACTCAAAACTGTCTCAGCAGCACACAGCAACATTTTTATATTTTAAGACAAGACAAAAAGGGAGAGAAATTTGGCAGAATGTACTCATAAGTAAACCTATGGAGGTCTATAGTTAAAAGTGATGAAAATGTAAATTATAAAGTTGTTCATCTGATGCAAATTATACATATCTTCAGAGTTGGCTTCTTTACTTTAGAAAAAATAATGAAGTACTAACTGTTCTTGATACAATCTATGTGAAAATACACATATTTTAAAAATTATTTTACTATATCAAATGGATTCATTCACCCAGCTGCTAATATAGCTCTGAATTTTTTTTAAAATGAATTTGGTATACCTTGCTTGTTTTGATGAAAATGAGCTTTCTACCTCTGAACTTACTGAAAGGTATTGGCAGATACAGAAGAATTTAATGAAATAGCATTTGAGCCAGA
>NW_006399789.1:12074371-12075825 GCF_000299155.1 Elephantulus edwardii | reverse complement strand
AAATCCACCAGCTGCTCCATCCAGGAAAGATGCGTGGTCTCCTCCCATGTGATTTATAGCTTGGGTCTGAAAACCTAAGTGAATTCCTACTGTACAACAGGAAGCAGTATTACTAACATATTTTAATCAAAAGTTAATATTAGAAATGAGGGAGGTCTTTTTGTTTTGTTTTCATTGTTATCATCATCTTTAACTGTTAAAACAGCTTTATGTCAGAAAACATTTTACATGGTAAGATAAAGTAATATATGGCTTTCTTTAGTAATTGGCGGTGGGGAATCCAATCCAGCTGAAACTTCCAGCTGAGGATGGAGCAAGCTTAGGAGTAATCAGTTTTCCTTACTCATCGATATGGTTGTGTGGTTTTGGGTGGTGGCTAATGTGCTAATTCAACTTTAAAAGAACTTGCTGTGAACACTTTTTGCATGTTCCCAGCTACCCTCAGCAAAAAATGACAAGTCTGAGCAGAGGGGAAATCCACCCGTGTGGAAGGGAGCCAGTGTTCTGGAACACGGTTAATGGAGCCCCCTGCACAATAAAGATCTGTGATTACTGAAGCGGCACCAAATTTCAGTTTTCAGGCCACGTAATCACAGTTGAACTACACAGCTGTATAGTTAGGGGAGTCTGCAGATATTATTCAAGAAAGCAACCACAAAGTTTGTTTTTTTTTTTTATAGAATATTTTTCTCAGTGCTTTTGGGAAACCATCGAGTGTTGAAAAAACTTGAAAAATGAATTTTTTTTTTTGGAAAAGTTTATTTTCCTATGTGTATTTGTATGGGTGTTCTAACATTTAGATGAAATATTTCTTTAGTCAAGTAAAACCTTAATTTTTAACTAGGAAATTACACTTAAATTATGATTTTACAGGCAACTATTGAGCAAAAGGGAACCATAAACTCCCTTATTTTTATATGAGGTTTGGCTATCGAATACTTTAAAGCCAGGATATATTTTGAAACGTCTCTAAAAAGTAGTAAGATTAGATAAAGGCAGTTTCACTGATAGGGTGGTAAATGTAGAACCAGTTGGGAAGACTAGAACAAGTGCTGTTGAAAAAAATACAAGTGCACCATTAAAACAACAACTTGACATTGAATAGCAGAAAGTGCTACTACTGAAATATGATGGGAAGATATATTTAGTAATCACCATAGGGTATGTTGTTATGGTGTTAGATGCTGTCAAGTTGATTATGATTCATAGTGACCCTTAGAAAAAAAGATCTGAACCCTGTTCTATCCTGTGCCATCCTCACACTTCCTGACATACACAGAGCCCAATGTGACAGTCACACTATGTCAGTCCTCCTGATCGAGGGTCTTCCTCTGCTTCAACAACCCTCCACCCTTCCCAGCATCATGTCTTTCTCCAAGAAACAGACAGCCCTTCCTAGCAAGATGCCAAAGTTCGTGAGGCAAAGCTTCATCATTCTTGCCTCCAGAGAGTAC
>NW_006399789.1:12054382-12073206 GCF_000299155.1 Elephantulus edwardii | reverse complement strand
TTCAGTTTGCTTGACTCCATAATCAACACTCTTCATACCAGCAGCCAGAAAATTAAAAGACTAATTGCATTGTGAAAGTCTGCTGTCAGGGACCTCTCCAAAGTACTGTAGAGCAACTCTGTCAGTTTGGAGACTAAGGTGCACCTGATACAGGCCATAGTCTTTGCAGTTACTTGCTATGCATCAGAAAGCTGGTCAATGGCCAGGGATTATAGAAGAATTAATGCCTTTGAGCTGTTGTGCTGGAGAATATAACATGGACTGCTAGGAGAACAAACAGGTTCATCTTAGAGAGGATAAGACCAGGCTGCTTCTTGGAGGCAAGGTTTCTGAAGCTTGTCTGACATTCTTTGGCTATTTTGCAAGGGGAGACCAGTCCTTGGAGAGGGATGTCATATTTGGGAGGATTGAAGGAGAGTGCAGGAGAGGAAGACCCTCAATGGAATGGATTGATTGATTAGGGTAATGGGGATAGGTATATCAGAGACAATAAGGTTGGCACAGGATAGAGCAGGGTTTAGGGATGCTGTACATAGGGTTGCTCTGAGTCAGGCGACTCCGTGGCACATAAATAACAACAACAAAAGGAATTAAGGTGGCTCTTGTGGCTTACTCTGTAGCGAGGTACACTTCTTTGGTAGTTCAAATCCACCAGCAATACACGAATGATGAAAGGCTGTCTTCTCACATTGTGATTTACAGCCTCGGACTCAATGGAAGGTGCTATGAGATGGATTTGACCTGAAGGCCGTGAATGAGTGAGTCATGGAAATTCAGAGAACCTGTTACAGTTGATGTTCTAGGCTGCTAAAGAAAAGGTTGGCAGTATGAATCCGCCAGGTGCTCTGCCGGAAAGAAGTGTGACAGCTTCCTTAAAGATGTGCAGTGTTGGGAGAGCATATGGGGTCAGTTCTGCTTTCTCCTCAAAGAGTCCTGGCTATGAATTGGTATGAACTTGTTGGTAATGGGTTTGATTTTGGTTAATAGATACAGTGTAATAAAGTACAGGCATATAGAAGTAACTTCAAGGAAGAGGGAGATTTAAAATCATTAGGAACAGTATTTTTGAAACTGTCAGCAGAAAGGGTGGTGGACTGAGGAAGCTGTGAGAGCAGAAAGCATGTCATTCAGAATGCACGGCTCCTTTCCCACGGGCGTCCTGAAGATCGTGGCGGGGCTCTTGGAAAGCCTTTCGCCTGATTTCACGGATCTGGTACCTGATATGTGTTCCCATTGAAGAAGCTCTCATTAATTCTCTCCTCAGTAAGTGGAAAAGTCCCTAATTCTCTCCAGAAGTCTCACAGCTTTTCTTTGTTCTTAGCAAATAATTGACAGAAATATTATGTGAGCATACTGTCATTTTTTTTCTTTAGCTACCTTGCTTTTAATTTTGTACTTTAATATTCTGTGGGCCTCCCTTCCTTAGATATGCCTTTTTTATAATACTACTTTGTTGGTTTACTTTAGGTTTTTGTTTTCTTTTTGTCTCATAGTTCTCTCACACCTCAGACAGTTCATTGTCCTGCTCGGTTTTGATCTAGTTGGTCCAGCCTTTCCAGGGCATGTACATATTGGTTGAAAGGATCTGTTAGCTAGAGTTAGGGCTCTGATTGCTTCTAGGCTCTGTCTTTGGGTTTTATCTTGTAATAATTACAGTTTAACAGAATTTTAGATTTCCATTTATTCCCATTATAGTTATTTAAAATAAATATATCTAGATTTTTCAAAATACAGAAATAATTGCCAAAAAAATACCACACATATGTTCTAAACTCCAATTGTCCTGACATATATAAAATACACGTGAATTTCTTCAAGCTAACTCCGGTTCTTCAGGTGATAACTGCATAATATTTTTGCCTTTATCCATCTAAATTTTATATAGTTGTTCTCAATCTCACTCCCACCTGCCCATCCATCGCTACATACATCACTTGATCACGTGTACAAGGGCACCTATTTATCTTGTCATAAACTTTGTTCTCATGCTGTTTGAGAGATGTCTGTCTATTATCTATCTATCTATCTATCTATCTATCTATCTATCTATCATCTATCATCTATCCACCTTTGTAGGTAGCATTGACATATTTCTTAGTATGACAATTGCATGTGAGCAGTTTAGTATTTAATTCATGGAAAAGTGTTAGGATATACTTTTTTTTTTTTAGGATTAGTTATTCTTCGTTAGCTTCACTGAAGATAAGTTTAAAGGTGAAAATGTGATCAGAATAATCACAGATTTGAAACCAGAATATGAAAAGAAGAATGGCCTTATATGATGGTTTACAATTTGATGTAAAATTTTTTCTGGAAGTAAATGAAATTTTAAAGAAAAATCATTGTTTCTCTGTAGACTTCAAGAAAAAGAATTTTTCTCCACTGTCACAATTCTTTTTGCTTTTTTTTGTCTTGCTGAGTAAGATGTTTGTTCATCTTCATATCTGCTATATCCTTTCTACTTGGTAAAATTTGCAATTTGGTAACTCTAGATTGTCTGTTAACACGTTGCTGCACACTTTTTAAACTGACGACCGTGCTTAGAAACACATTTGTCGTCATTTACGGCAATGTGTTAATTCTGCTGGGTCATAAAAGAGTTCACTTTTTTTTTTAATGCCATCAGCTTTTCCTATAGTAATAGCTTGCGTAGGTTTACCTGCTCTTTTGAACACTCAGCATAACTTAATATGTCCTCTACCACTATAACTATGTATCTTACCAGTTATTACTCAGTTTTGTTTTTACCCAATTTTCTCAGTTGTACCTAAATGTTTACCATTTTAGCTTTCCCCTACAAATCCTGAGTAGAGTTTTCTATTTTTTTTTCGGCATCATGTTCCTTTTCTTCATGCAGTTGATACAATTAAAGGGATCGGCTGAGTATAAAATAACATTTTCACAAAGCTCATATGAATATGTGGAGTTGTGTCTAAGGAGAGGGTCTCCTTACAATAGACTGTTTTCCCAGAGTTCCCACGGAAGGCATTTGTATGTAGTAGGTGGCCTGCACTGTCTAGTCAGCTTCTCCTCTGGTGATGATCAGTGAAAAAGAAAACCTGTTTCCTTGTCAGAGTTTAGACCCAAGGCAGTCTCTCCTTGGCTTTTATTTTTGCATCTTCTTATTAAAATCTTTATAGTATTAGTCACATATTTTTGTTAGGTTCCTTGAATCAGCTCCAGTGCATAGAGACCTTATGCACAAGAGAACAAACGTTGCCCCGTGTTGCACTTTCCTTATCATCTTGTTAGGACTGGGTTAATTGTTATAGCCACTGTGTTATATTTTCTCACTGAGGCCCTTCCTCGTTTTGGCTCATCCTTTACCAAGCATGTTGTTGTCTCATGAGGACAGATCTAAAGTAAATGAGACACAATTTTGCTATCCTCTCTTATAATGAATACTTTGACTACCCTTTCCAAGACAGTTATGCTTGTTCTTCTAGAAGTCCTGTCCAGTTTCTTGACCAGCACCATCATTCAAATACATTAGACTTTTTGCCTTCATAATTTATTGTCCAGCTTCCTCATACATTTGAGGTGATGGAAATTATCATTGCATGCTTTCGTCCTTGAGTGGAATCTTTTTGGTATGTAGTTGATTTCCCCAGCCCTGATTGCCATTTTATTTCTTGACTGCTACTTCCTTGGGCATTGATTTCTTTACTGAAGTAAAATGAAATAATTGAAATTTTCCTCTTTGTAATGAGGTTGCTTATTGGTCCAGTAGTATTTTATATTTCTGTTATGTTAATGTAATCCATTTAGGGAGGTCTGGTGGCTTAGTGGTAGAGAGTTGAATTTTCAGTCCAAAGGTTGTCACTTTGAACCCACTCTACAGGACAAAGATAGACAATCCCCTCATGTCTGATTTATAGCCTCTAAAAGCCTTCTTTAGGTTCAGCTATATGTTGTTGTTGCTATGTGCTGTCAAGTTACTTGTGACTCATAGTAACCCTATGTACAAGAGCTCTGAAACCCTGCTCTATTCTGAGCTAAACTTATTGTCTCTGACACACCTATCCTCATTACCCCAGTCACTGAGTCAATCCATTTTATCCATGGCCTTCCTCTCTCCTGTCTTTCCTCCTTTCAAGCATGATATCTTTCTTCAACATGCCCAAAACATTTCAGATGAAACTACAGAATCCTTCCCCCAAGGAACAGCCTGGTTTCACCCTCTCTAGTACGAACCTATTTATTCTTAGTTCATGGTATAGTCAATACTGTTCTCTACCACCAGAGCAGAGCTCAAAGGCATAAATTGTCCTTCCCTATTCATTGTCCACCTTTCTGATGCACAGCAAATAATTACAAAGATCATGGCCTGGATCAGGCACAACTTAGCTCTATACTGATGTTGTTTCTCTTAAATACTTTGGAGAGGTCCCTGACAGAAAAGTTTCCCAGCACAATTCATCTTTTGATTTCCTGGCTGCTGGTACCAAGAGTGTTGACTATGAAGCCAAGCAAACAGAAGCGGTTAACAATCTTAATCTCTTCATCATCTATCATTATGCTGCCAACTGGCCTAGTGGTGAGAATCTTTGTTTTCTTGATATTGAGCTTCAATCCATGTTGAAGGCTGTAGTCCTTGACCTTTTGCAGCAAGTGTTTCAGGCCCTCTTCATTTTCAGCAAGCAAGGTTGTGTCACTGGCATAACATAGGTTGTTGATGAGTCTTCCTCTAATCATAGTGCCACACTCCTCCTCACGGAGTGCAGCCTCCCAGATCATCGTTTGTGCATATAGATTGAAAAAGTGTGGAGATAGGACCCATTCCTGACATACACCCTTTCTGATTTTGAGTCATGCATTGTCTTTTTCCTCTGTTCTGACAGCTCCCTCCTGGTCCAAGTATTGGTTTCGCATTAGCACAATCAATTATTCTGGGATTCCCATTCTTCTCAGAGTCATCTACAGTTTGTTGTGATCCACACAGTCAAATACCTTTGCATAATCAATGAAATACAAATAAACAATCCTCTGGTGATCTCTGCTTTCAACCAAAATCCATCTAATATTACATATAATATTCCTAGTACCACGGCCTCTTCTAAACGCAACCTGAGTATCTGGCCGTTCCCTGTTGATGTGCTGTTCCAGTCGTTTTTGGATCATTTTCAGCAGGATCTTGTTTGCATATGATATTAATGATATTTTTTTTATAATTTCTTCTGTCAGCTTACCTTTTTTTTTTCTTAAATGAGAAGAAATATGTATCTCTTTTAGTCAGTCAACCAGGTGGCTGTCGTCCAGGTGGCCAAACAATCTAAGGCACTGGATTAAGGCACAAATCTCTTCAGGGATGTGAGTTCAAATCCCACTGTTGACAATTCTATTGCTAACTCAGCTATATGAATCAGTCTCAATTAGATGACATTGACTTTGAGTTTTTTAAGTTTCTTTTGTTTTATTTTTGTAATCCATACTGAGAGAGAGCTCTAGTGGCCTAATGCTAAGAAACTACACTACAGTCCTGAAGGCACGTGGTTCAAATCCACCAACTCCTCTGCAGAAGGAAGGGCAATCTCTTCTGAAGGGCAAAAGGCTCTGAAAACCCACTAGAGGGTCTGCTATGGGTCAGTTCTAACCCTACAGTACTTAACAACAACAACAACAACAACAATCCATTCTGAGGGATGTCATCTTTGATCTTCATTTTAAGATAATTTAGTCTCATTTTCCAAGGAAGAAAAACAAGACTGAGAAAGCTGATTCTGTGATCAAGTTCATCAGCTCATTTAGATATATTACAGAGTAAAAATAATCTTGATTAGTGTAATAAAACAGGGAACTCTGGTGCCTAGTGGGTAGAAAGTTGTTGTGCTGTTAATATAAAAGATGGAATCTCTCTCGAAGTTTGAATCCATCAGTGACTGCATGGGAGAAAGGAGGACAGTCTCTTCCCTGTTTTGAATATATTACATAATGAAAATGTATCTTGGCTAAAATGAATCTTGTGGATAGATATATGTAAGAGAAATTCAGTAGCAGCTTTGTTTTGCAAATACTGAATGAGATTAAGCAATATAAAGACATTAGTTAAAGCTAGGGGCATAAAAATTATTTTGCAAACATATTTTTTACTTTCTACATATTACTGAATTTACATATATATTGCACATGTCTACTCCTGGTGAATTATGAAGCTATGACCTCTAATTACGTGATTGATATTGAGAGTCTGTACTTCTAGAGATTTGATTTTAAATAGCAGCGTTATAATTTTCCCAAGGCTATGTTTCTTTTTCACTCCTTTCTAGATGTCCAAATGAAATGAATATGTGTGTACATATGTGTGTTTATTCAAGGATCAAAAGGCCATGAGGAATCTGGTGTTGTCTATTCATTAGTATATCTGGCCCAACCCACAGCATTTATTGTTGTTGTTTTCCTGTTTTTTAGAGTAAGTTTGTGCTGTTATCTTAATCAGATAGAAGAGGAGTCATCTCATCTTTTGTTTGTTAAGAGATTTCAATTATTTACTACGTGCGAGTAATTAAGACATTAAGAATTAAAGTGACTCTAGGAAGGACTCTGAGGCTCTGAACTGTCACGTGTTACCTTGGTCATGCTACTAAGAATTACAAGTTTTTTAATAAAATACATTGTGTTGATATTTTAATCTGAACTTGAAATGAAAATTTAGACAAATCTGGTTTAAAAACTAATCCCAACCCATTGACAGGGAGTCGATTTTGACACCTACCTATCTTGCAGGATCAATTATTCAGATGCTTTAAAAAGAATTTTATTTTAACTAATATAAAATTATTTGTAATAATAGGTAATGCATTATAAATGTACATGTACCCAAAAAGATAAAGGTAAATAACCCAATTGAAAAATGGGCACAGGATATAAACAGACACTTCATCAAAGACATTCAGATGGCAAACATACACATGAAGAAATGTTCAAAATCCCTAGCTCTAAGAGAGATGCAAAGCAAAACAACTATGAACTATCATCTTACTTCTGTAAGAATAGCAAAATTTAACAGAACAGCAAACAACAAATACTGGCAAGGTTGTGGAGAAACTGGAACCCTTATTGCTCTTGGTGGGAGTGTAAAATGGTGTAACCGCCATGGAAGACTGTATGGTGCTTTGTCAAAAAGTTGGAAATAGAAATACAATTTGACCCAGGAATTCCACTATTGGGAATTTACCCTAAAGAAACCATAACCATCACTGAAGCAGATATGTAAACACCCGTATTTATTGTGGCTTTGTTTGCAATAGTAAAGAGCTGGAAACAACCCAAGTGCCCAACAACAAACGAATGAATAGAGAAGCTCTGGTATAGTCACACAATATAATACTATGCAGCTTTGAAAAACAAGAAACTCATGAAATATTATGTAAAAGTTATGACCCTGGAGGACATTATTCTGAGTGAAATATCTCAGGCACAAAAGGACAAATACTGCATAGGGCAACTGTTGTAAAACAGGACTGACATCGGGGTTGAGGGAAGGTGGGGAGGGAAGGAATGATGTATACTGCATTGAAACAGATGAGGAAGAGTACTGTTTAAAAGGGATATATGATTAGGTATATTTTCATGACAGGAATTCAGAATGAAGGCTGCACAGTGGAGTGGACTTTGGGGGAGGGATTGTAACAATGAAAGAGTTTTTCTTTTACTTTTCAAAGAAAAGAGTGAACTGGGGGGAGGGTATGGGCAGGGAGAAAAGTGCAATGATGAATGAATGAATGGAAACCCTAAGTCTCTATAAACTTTCATTAAAATTAATAAAAAATAGTGCATGTTTTTCTTTACATGCATATTATATCTTTATAGTTTGTAATGTAGTTCCAGTGCAAGGAAGGATGAGGGGGTGTGTGTGTGTGTGTGTGTGTGACTATGGAACTGGATGTAACCATTGTGCCACAATACTCAGTTGGGGTAAGATCTTGTCCACTTAACTAGACAGAGGTGATTCAGTCTTCTCCAGAGCTCTGTCTGAATTATCTTACTTATACCTTTACTATGGCTGAAGTCATACTCTTAATAGGCTTTTTCCTTTCTTTGATTCCTATTCTTTATGTCATAATTTCCTGTGATTTTGCCTATTTCCATAGCTTGGCTATTCTGAGCTCTTCATGGCTGTTGAGCCATGTGTCTTTTGACTTTTTTGCTGATTCCCATTTCCTTGTTTCTTCACCTTTTACTGACACTTGTTGCCAAAGACATAACCTTCACCCATGGTTCAATCCAAGTTACATCACACATTATATTGCTAAGTTTCATTATGGTTATATAGAAGTAATTTTTTAAACCTCTTCATTTTACAGTGATTGCTAATCAACTAAAAGTATAAAACTTTGACTAACGCTGATTTAAAGAAATGCCAGTCAAGAATCTTTAAAACTAGTCCTCGAAGATATTAAAAACTGACTTAAAAGCAGAGGAAAAACCCCCATGTTGCCTCTAGTACTTGGAGGATTATTTGAAATTAGCACAAGCATCTGCTTTAAATTTTTAAAAAATGAATTACAGAGTAAAAATATATTTTATTCAAGTCAAAAGACCATAAGAGTAGACTCTACATAATAGACTTTTGATTATTTATCCTTGAAGAAAATCAGAAAATCTAAAAGTCCAAATGAGGAATAGTCTTTCTGATTACTGAAGAATGATCCTATAGTCAGTGTTTCATAGACAGACAAAACTTTAGAGATTATGAAGTCAACAGTGTCTGTGATAATGCAGGATATATTTTCTGATCGATCAGTGAATGTGGTATGTGAAATACATAACCACACTTGCAGTCTCTAGATTTGAATAATTTATATACATAAGATTCATAGTTATAAACCAGCCATCATAGCACCTATCAGTACAATAAAATTTTGAAGTACATCCCATGATTCCTAGGGAGCTGTGGCTCGCATCCACCAGCTGCTCTTAGAAGGATGAGCAATCTCCATGAGGTTTGCAACCTCTGAAAACCCACTTAAAGGATAAGATAATTAAGATAGTTCCGACTCAATGGCAATAAGTTGTTTAGCAATCAGATCACAAAACATCACAATGCTGCATTACAGTATATATCCAAATACTATTATTTTATTGTTTTATTAGTCTATTGAAGATTTTTTTGAGTAGGATAAACATTTGATTGATGGCATAATATACAAATTACTAGGTACTAATATGATCTACATTGGGATTTATGTCCAAGTTTGACTTAACAACAAATTTTGGAATATGTATGTAATCCAGGAATTGATTGTATAATCAGCTACTCTGTAAGTATTGATTAACTCCTAAGCTAACCATAAATGCTTCTTTTGGAAAATACAGTAAAAGTAATACACGTCCTTACTGAGAAGTTATGCTAACTTCCTATTGTTTTTCTTGTAAATTCAGTTCTTAAAAAAGCAAACAAACAAAATAAAAAAAAAAACCAAAGTCCCTCCACTAATAGAAATAATGAAAATAAAACTTTAATTTTATCCTGATAATATAATGTGCCAATATCTTTTGGAAAGTATATGAGAATCATTAAAATAAACCTAGTAGAATAATTACAACTCTTATTATTTAGTTAAAACCGTTTGAATTTTCCCAAATGTTATGATTTACTATATTGTTTTTAAAACTTTGTATTTTTCTCAAGTAAATAAAAAAAAAAATCTCTGGGTATGTATCTTGTGCTTAGGGTGCCAAAAATAGTTTTTTATAACAGTAAACTATGTGATAACAGGCAGTGACTAAAAATTGTGATTCATGTTGGTTCATGGAAAATTGAAAAATGTACATGGATTTGTGAAACTCTTTATACTATTGTTCAATATTTTTTTAGATCATACAAAATTTTGAATTTTAATTTCTAATGTTATATGCTTATTTTTTTATGATGAAAAGTGATAATGATGGTTAATTCATATCTCCCCATAGTTACATTGCTGTAAAAATTTCAGATTTTTAATTATGAGATGCCTTTTATATATTTGTCTTATAAAATGAGAAATTTGTTTCACTGAGTGAAAAGTTTTGCTAATTGAGTACATTTCAATGATTTACAATATGACAATTACATTTACTGTATACTGTTTTAAAAAGTGTGACAGTATCAGAAATCTTGTGGGAACGCGGGTTTTGAGGAAGGAAAATACATTGGCATGATCGATATCATTTATTATTGTCAAAATGCACAACCAAATAAATAATTCACTTTCTGAAGGCCCGACTGATACCTCGTGAATCTCTGTGTCATCATCAGCATTATTTAAAAGATGGCACAGAAGGTAACATCTGGGAGCCAATTCATCATTTAATTAAATGATCCTGTAATGAAATCTTCAGTAATGAGATTAATTTTAATTATTAATCAGGAGTTGACATAGGCACAAGGCATCATGAATAATACATGGAAGGCTTTGTCTGTTCCATTTCTAAGAAAGGACCTACTTTGCTTGCAGACCTTTTTATACCACCATGCTGAGTCCTCACAATGTGATCATCCCTAAAGCTTGCTTGATTAATTTCTTTCCCAGAACGTAGAGAGGCCGTACTTAGATCAGTTTATTGATATTTTCAATTCGAATTCTGCCTTCAGATTATGTTCCAAATTCAGACATTTCTCATGTACTCATTGTTTTCAATTGAAGTATTTTTTTAAAATATTTTTATGCTTTTGAGGATAGAGGTTAATTTACTAAGTAATTTAAGTTCCTAATTTTGGCATGAAAACATCATTTTTAGTGACCAAAGATGTTATTATAGGCACATTTAGAGAGCTCTGATGGCCTAGTGTTAAGAAGCTGCACTGCAATCACAAAGGTACAGAGTTCACATCCACGAGCTGCTCTGTAGAAGGCTGGACAGTCTCCTTCCCTGTGACTTACTGCCTCTGAAAACCTGCTAGAGGTCAGCTAGGAATTGGTTCTGACTCAAGGACACACAACAATAGTCATATTTAAGTATTACTTGTTGGTATGAAACTTTTTTTAAAAAAAATTTATATTTATTTGCTGGTTCTTGATCTCTCCAAATCTGCCCAGGTGGAATCGTGTGCCTTGAACTAGGATTTGACACCAATCCTGTCAAGAGAGTGGCTAGATCAGTAGGCTTGAGACACAGTTCATTGGACTCTGAGAATTGTTGAGTTACCAATTATATCTTTGGTTGCTAAATGAAGCTATGTCTGTGACCCTGAATATACAGGCATATGCTTTGTTGTGCTTCACTTTATTGTGCTTTGTGGATGGTACGTATTTTTTCCTGTGACAACTCTGTGTCAAGCAAGTCATTGCTATTTTCCAAATAGCATGTGCAGTGCTCACATCAACATTTCTTTTTCACATTTTGTTAATTCTCACAATACTTCCAACATTTTTATAATGCTGTTTCACTTGTAATAGATTATATTATAATGTGAACATAAATGATATAACGCTGGAAAAGCAAAAAAAAACTATGTGTATTTTATTGTGATACTTGCTTTATACAGTGATCTACAACTCAGACAGCACTCTTTCTCTCTGGACTGTGCTCAACTTGCTTAGTTTCGGGACTCCTTTTCCCTTAACTGCCTGAATTGAGGACTCTCAAAAACAAACAAATAAAAATCCATAGAAATTGGGATGAGGACATATTAATAGGAGAAATAATTTTTACTAAAACTGATCATCTCATCTCCCTTGATTAAAACTCTTTAATGGATTCTTAATTTTGTTAAACTACAATCAGACATCTTAGTAAGGCTTACAGAGCCCTGAAGGTTTTGGGATTTGCCCACTTACTCATTCTATCTATGTCTCTCCCCTTATCATTCTCCATCAGTTAGTGTGTTGTCTTCTCCTGACGCCTGCACCCATTACTCTATAATTTCAGTAACATTTTTAAGTACTGAAAGGAATCAATTTTATTCCATTTTTGGTGGCATAACCCATAGGGAACTCTGGTGGATTTTAGTGGTGAGGAGTTGTACTGCCAACCCAAAGGCAGATGGTTCAAATCTACCCTTCCTTGGGAGAAAGATAGGCAGTGTGACTTATAGCATCTAAAAATCCATTGCAGGGTCAGCTATGCATCGGTTCTGACTTAATAGCGATTGAATCAAGACTTTTGTACATGGCATGCTTTCCCCTCAGTCTTTCCCATATGTATATCCTAGTTGTCTTTCAGAATGTAATTGTAATGCCACTTCTTCTCAAAGGTCTTCCCAGATTCCCTAGTCTGTAAGTCAGGTCTCCCCTGGTTATTATAGTCTCCCTTTACATCATTATTGACTTCTAAAATGTCTCTAATTATTCTCTGATGACTTATGCACCAATCAACTTGTGCTTTCTTTCCTATAATTTATCAAACAATATAATTACAAGTCATCTTTTCTGATTATTTGTTCATTCCCCTATCCCTTAGGCTGTAAACTCCAAGAAGACAGCACCTATGTTAACAGCCTGGCGCAACGCTTGTTGTTATTGGATGTCACTGATTCAGTTCTAACTCAGAAAAGCCCCTCATCCAACAGAAAGAAATATTCCTGAGTCTTGCTCACCCTTTATGATCAATGTTATGTTTGAGCTCATTTTTAAGACCAGTATGTGAATGTGACACTGATGTGTCAAATGTGATAATGGTTACCCACGGTGGACGGTGTTTGATGGAGCTCCCTGATTAAAACAATTTATAAATAAGAGTAGCATCCACTTTTGAAACAGATTGCCTCCAGACACTCTATCAACTTGGAGAAACAATGAAAGTTATGCAATTGTTCAGGTCTTTCATTCATAGGGTCATATGAGTTGTCAGTGACTTGATGGCACTTAACAACAACAACAGCATAGAGAGAGCTATGTTGGCCTAGTGGACAGAAAGTGATGCTACCAAGCCAAAGGGGGGTTATTTAAATCCGTGGCCCTTAAGTCTTGTTTTAATTGTTTTTGGTCAAACATTCTTTTAAGCGGTCTAGCACTTGTCTGTCCATATCCTGTACAGAGGTAACTTGTGGTTTAAACACTGTGACAGTGATGAGGCAAATGCAATAATAGTTACCCATGGCGGACAGTGTTTGGTGGAGCTCCCCGATTAAAACAAGCCTGGAAGCAGGAGCAACATCACTTCTGAAATAGCTTGCCTCCGGAAACTCTATGAACTTGGAGAAGTTATACAGGTGTTCAGGTCTTTCGTTCATAGGGTAGCTATGAGTTGCCTACGACTTGATGATGCTTAAGAACAACAACAATAACATATCAGTGCATCTCAGTAAGGGTCTGCCTTTTTGATATTGAGTCTACATTACCAAGTTGATGTGTATCTCTAGGATATCCAGGTAAGAACAAAGTCTCTTTATCCTCACTTCTAATGAGTATTTGATGGTTGTTGTTAGGTGCCACTATGTCATTCATGACTCATAATGACTCTGTGAACAGCAGATAGGAACCTTATCCTAACCTGCCCATCCATACGATCTCTGTTATGTTTAATCCAAATGTTAGAGTCACTGTGTAAATCCATCTTGCTGAGAGCCTTTCTCTTTTTCTCTGACATTCCACCTTTCTTAGGAGATGTCCTTTTCCAAGGACCAGCACCTCCTAGAATTATGCTCAAAACCACCATTGCCTCTCAGGAGACACCCTGGTTTCACTTCCTCCAAGACATATTTGCTTGTTCTTTTTTGGTAGCTATTGGTATACTATACTCTTCTCGAACACTGCAACTCAAAGGCATAAATTCTTCTAACATATTTATTTATTGAACAAGGTTAGAATGGATAGGAGGTAATTGTAAATACCATGGCTTGGGTTAGGCACACCTTAGTCTTCAAATAGAAAGCCTTGTTCTTTGTCACTTTGGAGAGGTCTACCAGCTTTTACCAATGCAACATGCCTTTTGATTTCTTGACTACTGTTAATAATGAGTGCACTGGGTACATGAATGAAGTTATTTGAGAGGACAGTGTTGTATTAGGCATTCAAATAAAAGTCCTTAGGAGTCAGTGCATTTTTTACAGCCATGGATGTGTTCTAAAAAAAAGCTAGAAAAAGACTTGTGATGATTTGCCTCCAGAGAGGAGATATATGCATCTGAAAAACAATTGAAATAGATGACTGTGACATTTCACTCTTATTTCTGTGTGGTATTAATATTTTTATCATCTAGGAAACAATAGTTACTTACAAATTAATGAAACCATTACCTTTTTTAGTCTCTCAATATTTACTTTGCACAAAAAATTGAACATTATAGTAGTTCTTTGAGCCTTTACTGAGAACACTGTGTGAACATTGGCTTAACAGTTAAGTAATAAAATATAGTAAGTATTGTGAAGGTTTTACTTTATTTTTCTAACCAATTTTACTAATAAAAATAGGGGGGAACCTGTCTTTGTATAAAGAAAACAATATGTTGTTGTTATTGTTATTGTTGTTGTGAACCAACGAGTCAGACCTGATTCATAGGTGACCCTTCAGCAGGTTTTCAGAGGCAGTAAATGATATGGGAGGAGATTCTCACCATCAGACAATCAGAGCTCCCAGAATAATAATACTATAAGGAAAGTAAATACCATGGTAGTTGTAGTTAGCGATATCACATTATAAAATCTGATTCAACTTTGCTATCAATTTTGAGTGTTCTGTGGTGGCCAAATAGTTATCTTAAAAACAGGAAGGTATTTTAAGGCTAGGAACTTTACTGATGGGCTGTGCATATACTAAGGAAATCTTTCCCTTTAACTGGTAAAATTCCACTGCTGTTTGCTATCTCTCAATCTTGACTACTTAATGTAATTAAAAAGATAGGGCAGAAGAACATCTGAGCCTCCCCTGGAAGATTCTCCAGCCCAGTTTGTAGTTTGAGTTGATGATAGTGGGTTATTTAGTTTTGAGGGATGGTGTTCATATCCAGCTTCATATCTTAAAATGTGTGAAACATCAGAAATTTGAATTTGCATATATATGTATATAAAGAAATGTCACTTTCTAAAATTCTGGCGTTACAGTAATTATCCATGAGAGGCTGAAGAAGTACATTGTAGTAAAATATATGCAGGTATTTCCTGATGCTCATTATGGCTAAGAGGAGAGAATAAAATGTATAAAAGAGAATAAACTCTACAGTGAATTGCAACCAAAGATTTAAAACAGTTCAGTAAAAAAAAGGGAACATTTCTTTCAACATGTTCATTTTGTTTGCGTGATGATGGTAAGACTTTCAAGACAAGTCATTTTGGTTCTCTGGTGGTGTCTGGAAAGTGTATTAAACACTTGTGATTAGCAGGCTCTTCCTGAATATACTTTCTTGCTACCATGTGTCTTAGTTGGCATTTGCCCCAGAGATGAGCATTTTAGCACAAGCTAGAAGTTGTATTGTGTTTCAGTAGTTTTCCTACCTGACTCTGCACATGCCAGTCTATCGACTTGATCACTCTTAACAAGGAAAAACAAAAACCTTACTGACCTCCACCAAATTCTTTATAAACTAAGAAGTCCAATTGTTTAAGGGTGATTCTATTAAGAATTCATTATATACTCTTACAAGCCTTAATAATTCTTAAGATACATATTAGTAGTTTTATCAGCAAAAAGATTTGTATGTATCATAAAACATAATTTGTGATATATATACTTATGACTATGAATTTGTTTTCTCTTTTGACATTTTAAAATCCAGCCAGAACCTGAGCTATGCACAGAACTAAACAATACAAAATACTTTTTTGGCTAGTTTTTGGAAAAAGAATACCATGTAAGTGCTAAGTCACCTTTTTCCATAGAGTTTGCTAGATATTTGTTTTAGGAGATACTTATTTATCCCACAAAGGAATAGGAAATTTATTTTCAGAAATTGCTCATGGTCTGATGGATGTTTGCCTTTCTGTATGCCATCCTCATTGTTTTTCCAAGGAGTGCATTGATTCAGGTTGCTTAAAACTAATAAAAACAAACAAAAACAACTGACAAAACTGAGGCAGTGACTTGGCAACATGTCCTTCTATGCCTAGGACTTTGCTTCTCCTTCTGTATTCATCACTACCAAGTTCATTAAAATACATTGCAGAGACTTTCTGTAGTTTCTACATTTTTATAGGTACTCTTATCTGTTCTTTATATAGTTCTACAAGTAATTGATATTTTCAGTTATATTGTTCATCAGATTTGTTGATTCAGTCAACAAATACTTATTTAACATCTACTAGGGACTAGATACTTTGACAAACAAAATCCAGGTAGTATTCTTGCCCTTAGTTGCTTGCGGTCTACTTAGAAATAACGGACATAGCACACAATTGTGCCTGTATGTGTAAAATATAGTTATCTTAAATATATTTTTAGTTCCATTTATACTTAAAATGTGTTTCATTCACTATGCAAAGACGTTTGACTGTGTGGACCACAACAAACTGTGGCTGACTCTGAAAAGAATGGGAATCCCAGAACACTTGATAGTGCTAATGATGCAAAACCTATACTTAGACCAGGAGGCAGTCAACAGAACAGAACAAGGGAACACTGCATGGTTCAAAATGAGGAAGGATGTATGCCAGAGATGTGTCCTATTTCCATACTTTTTCAATCTATATGCAGAACAGATTATCCGGGAGGCTGGGCTCTATGAGGAGATATATGTCATTAGACTCATGAAAAATCTGTATTATTAAGCAGATGACACAACCCTACTTGCTGAAACTGAGGAGGACATGAAGCACTTGCTGCAGAAGGACTGCAGCCTTCAATATGGATTGAAACTCAATATCAAGAAAACAAAGACTCTCACCAATGGGCTGACTGGTAGCATCATGATGGATGGTGAAGAGATTGAGATTGTAAGCAACTTTAATTTGCTTGGCTCCACAATCCATGCTGTTGGCACCAGCAGTCAAGAAATTAAAAGATGAATTGCATTGGGAAAGTCTGCTGTCAAAGACCTCTCCAAAGTACTGAAAAGCTTTGATGTCAATCTGGAGACTAAGATGCACCTGATACAAGCCATTGTCTTTGCAATCACTTGCTATGCATCAGAGAGCTGGTCAATGACTAGGGATGATAGAAGGAGAATGAATGTATTGGAGAAGAGTATTGACTATACCATGGCTAGAATAATGAACAGGTTCATCCTGGAGAAGGTGAAATCAGGCTGCTCCTTGGAGGCAATGATTTTGAAGCTTTGTCTGATGTACTTTGGACATGTTACAAAGAGGGACCAGCAGTCCTCAGAGAGGAACATCATGCTTGGGAGGGTGGAGGAACAGCATAGGGGACAAAGACCCCCAATGAGATGGATTGATTCAATGACTGGAGTAATGGGAGTAGGTGTGTCAGGGCTAATAAGATTGGCACAGGACAGAGCAGGGTTTAGGGCTATTGTACATAGGTTCGCTATGAGTTGCAAGTGACACGATGGCACATAACAACCACAACATACTTAAAATGTTTCATTGATAAGGAGATTAATTGGAAATTAAATGGGTAAAATAGACAGGTTATTCTTAGAGAGAACGTACCAGATAATATCTTGACCGTGACTGTGGTACATCATAAGTAGTACCATGTGAGCTAAACAATGATGCGTAACAAAATTGTGGAGGAGGAGCTGACCTAGCAGGCATTAGTGGTCAAATGAATGACTTTTCCTCTTTGATTTCTAAAAACAGTATGAGAATATCTTAAAATGTTAAAATGCATACTTGTTTGTATAATGTAGTCAGATTTGTTTTTAGAAAAGATGGTTTTTATTGTCGAGATTCTCTCTCTTACTTCTCTGTAAAAAAAGCAAACACAATGTGGAGGTTACTGAGTCTGACTTCTACCAACTTCGTAGAGGGGAACTGTCCCTGTCAATAATATCCATGGTCCTAAGCAAATAGCTGCATGATCAGACATGCAACACCACATGCTCCTGCATCCATTTCTGCTCATCATTGCGTTCAATGTGTGCTGCAACTTGGCTCATAGACTTTATTCACATTTGTGGGGTTTAATAGGGAAATATGTTTGGGAGTTGGGGAGACAAAGGATATCACACAATGCAAGTCCAAGTTTAGTTCAGTACTTCTCAACCAGATCATCAGCAAGACGTAATTCCTCAATTAGTATAGACAGCTTCTTATTCAACAAGTAGAAGTCTAGGTTTAATTCAGCAACACAAATGCACCTCTGATTTCCTCAATTATCCATCAAACAAAACTTTTAACTGTGGCTTTTATCTCATGGGTTCCTCTGATTACACCTTATCATAGTCTCTTTACAGCAAGACCATAGTCTCTTCATTCTCTCTTCACTACAGTCTCTCATGGTGTGGAAAACACTCTTATACTTATTGTTCCTGCAGCTGTTGGTAAGTTGCAAGACCATGTGTCTTCAGGTAGCCGAAGAACATGCCCCCAGTGGAACCAAGGAAAAGGATAGAAAAGTCCATTTTCAAGGTTTCTGACACCACTCTCACCTTCCCTCCCTCTCTCTGTCCTTCTGTCCTTCCCTCTCTCTCCTTTCCCCTTCCTCTCTCTGTCTCTGTCTCAGTGCTGTCCAGATGGAACCAACTCACAGCTAACTCTCCATTGGGTTTTCAAGACTATAAATCACACAGGAGGAGATTGCCCCTCTCCTTGAAGCCTCTCGTGGATCCAAACCACTAGAGAGGCAGGACCTTTGTGTTAGCAGCATAGCTCTCTAGGTCACCAGAGCTCCCTTTAGGTTGGTTGTTCTTAGGTGCTACCAAGTCAACTACAACTTACAGCATCCATATGAATAGTAGATATCAACTTTGCCTTGTCATCATGATCTCTGATATGCTCAGGACTGTTGTTACAATCAGTGTTATCAGTCCATCTTGTTGAGAGTCTTTTTCTCTTTAACGGAATCTCT
>NW_006399789.1:12052023-12053728 GCF_000299155.1 Elephantulus edwardii | reverse complement strand
AACAACAACAGCAATCTTTATGGAAACATATCTCCAGGACTTGTTGCTCTTGAGTGGGTTTTAATTCATTGTCACCTAGTATGTGCACAATAAAACTTCTTCCTAGGGTTTTCAAGGATATGACCTTTCAGAAGCAGATTGCCAAGTTTTTCCCTGAAGAACTTTGAGTAGGTTCAAATGACCCGCTTTTGGGCTTGTAGTCCAAAGTTTAAGTGTCTGTGCCACTGGTATTGTTAATGGAGAGTAATACAGACAAAGATAGCATGGAAACTTCTAGGTTTCTAGGTCAATAACTAGAGGAATATATGTCTGTCTTATTCTGAAAATGTCAGAATTCCCAACAGGAAAGCCAGGCATGAAAAAAGATCACAGAGTTGCTTTGTAAATATATAAATTGGTTACATTAGATGGTTATATATAATTTAGTTGGGGGGGAAAACACATTTTTAAAAGCACTATTGTACATTTGTTGTTGTGACGTACCACCAGATCACAATCAACTCGTAGCTGAATTTTCAGTGGGTCTTCCTAAGCAGTAATTGTAAAGGTGTTGAAAGTCCATCTTTCTCTTGCATTCTGCATGTACTCAGTATAAAAATAGAATGGATTTTCCATACTTCCCTAATTTCTTTAGCTAACACAATTTCCAACTAAGTGAAAAAATTCTTTTAACAGTGGCTTAAAAAAACCCCAAAACAAACAACACACCTCCTTTTCTGATTGTTTATTCTTTATTGGATTGTAGTATGAAAAATATAAATGTTTTCAGAATTTTTTCAAACAGAACTTAACATCATTGTTCTTTAGGGAATAGAGTATAAAATAACTTATTTTACAGTTTATTTTGTTGGCAGAACAGATGATCATTAGCAAAAAAAAAAACCAAAATAAATTACTAAAGTATTTCTACCACAAGTGACATATGTTAGAAACACTTAAAAATATGACTATGAAGAAAAATATACCAAGCATAATTTTACTAACTTCAGTGTAGATAATTTTAGCTGACATTAAAATATATTTTCTTTTATACAGTGACTAAAAAGTAATTGTTTTAACTTTTGTCATTTGCTTGGTTTTATAGTTAATTTTACCATGTAATATTTATTTTTCACATATTAGCATGTTTTCTCATTGCATTTATTTCTCATTGTATTTATGCAGAAACTCTCAGGTAACTGGATGGTTTGTTTCACTTTACTATTTATACATTAATCTTCTAGGAGGACTTTATGAGTATGGTCCCTTGCTTATAATATATTGGTTGTTTTACTGTAAAGACTGAACTGACCTATAGCTGACCCTCCAGTTTGGTTTCATAGGCAGTAAATGGCATGGGAGGAGATTGCCCATCTTTCTCCTGTAGAGCAACTGGTGGATTCGAACTCTTTACCTTTGAGTAGGCAGTGCAGTTCCTTACCACTAGGAACTCAGACCTCCTTTTTTTTTTATTTTTTTTTCAGACCTCCTTAAGGTTTTTCTAATGACAATTGTTGGTTTTAGGTGCCCTCATGTGAGCAAAAAACAAGGCTCCAGGAGTTGACAGCATACCAATTGATTTATTTCAACAAACAGATGCTGCCCTGGATGTGCTCACTAAGTTGTGCCAGGGAATCTGGAGGACAGCCAGCTGGCCAACTGACTGGAAGAGATTGATATTTGTTCCCATTCCAAAGAAAGGTGACCCAACAGAGTGGAAATTATC
>NW_006399789.1:12044448-12050808 GCF_000299155.1 Elephantulus edwardii | reverse complement strand
TTAGGGCTCTTGTACATAGGGTTGCTATGAGTCGCAAGTGGCTCGATGGCACCTAACAACAACATGTTGAGTATAATTCATAGTGATCTTGTGAACAACAGACCCGAACTCTGGCCTGTCGTGTGACATCCTTACAATCTCTGACACACTTGAGCCCATTACTGTAGTCACTGTGTCAATCCATTTCTCTTTCGCCAATCCACCACCTTCACAAGCATGATGTCCCTCTCCAAGGAGTTGCCTCTCCAAGTAACATGCCTAAAGTATGTGAGATTACGCTTTAAATCTTTGCCTCAAGGAGCAATATGCTGAACCTTCTCCAAGACATACTCATTTGTTCTTTTGGTAGTCCATGGACTTTTTAGTACTCTTGTCCAACATTACAGCTCAAAGGCATCAGTTCTTCTTCCACCATTCTTATTCATTGTCCAGCTCTCATGTATAGCAAGTAATTGAAAAGACCGTGGCATGAATCAGGCAAACCTTAGTTCTCATGCTGATATCATTGCTCTTCAATAACTTGCAGAGGTCCCTGACTTCAGACTTTCTCAGTGCAATACATCTCCTGATCTCCTGGCTGCTGGTATCAAGGGTGTTGTTTATTAATTCATATAAGATGAAGTCACTGCCAGTTTCAGTTTTTTCTCCATCTATCAGCTTTCCCCCCCCCTTGATATTGAGATGAAATCTGTATTGAAAGTTGCAGCAAGCATTTAGTCTTCTTGCAGGAAGTACTTCAAAGTCTCTTTTGCTTTGAGCAAGTATGTATAATGTAGATTATTAATGAGACTTCTTTCTATCCTGATGCAACTTTGTTCTCCTTAAGAGTACAGTTTGTTAAATAATTTGCTCAGCATATAGAGTGAATAGTTATAGAGAGTGGATAAAATCCTGATACACATCTTTGTTAATTTTAAACTATACAGTTTGTCCACATATAAGTTATGCATGAGCACAATTAAATGTTCTGGGATTCCCATTCTTCTCAATGTTAGCTATACTTTGTTATGATTCATGCAGTAAAATATCTTTTCATGGCCAAAAAGCACAAATAAATATTCTTTTATATTCTTTGCTTTCAACCAGAATCCATATAACACCAGCACTGATATTCCTAGTGCCATGGACTCTTCTAAAACCAATTTGATGTGGGCTGTTCTCTCTATACATACTGTTCTAGACATGTTTAATGATATTTAGCACTGTTTTACTTAAATATAATATGCATGATATTGTTTGATAACTTCCACATTCTGTTAGTTGACTTTTCTTGGGAATAGAAATAAACATGGGTCTTTTCTAGTCAGTCAGCCAGGCAGGTATCCTCCAAGAGGCCCAGCTAGCAAAGGTGTTGTTGAAAAGGTTGACTTCTGGGCCAGTGCTGCTTACAATGAAAGTTGTTGTTGTTATATGCCATTGAGTCACCTGTTACTGAGAGATAAACAGTATAGTAGCTCTGAACCCTCACCTATCCTGAGCCAGTTTCACTGATTCTGACGCACCTAACCCTGTTGACCCAGTTACTGTGTCAATCCATCTCATTCAGGGTCTTCCTCTCCTGTATTATCCCTCCACACTTCCAAGCATGATACCAATAAACCTTTTATTTTAGCTCCTGAATTCAGTCAACTATTAAAACTGCATGACCTCCGTTAAGGCTTTATTAAAACTCTGTCTGTCTGTCTACAAATAATCATTATTTAACACAGCACATAGTCCCTGGTGGAACATGGTAGTTTTGTTGTACTTCTACCTAGTATCTTATTTGCATCTTAAAATAATTTCACAACAAATACTATACCAATCTCAACTATGGGAAAATTATTGTAACATTACTTGTTCTCAAGAAAATAGTCTTATGAAGCACATATTATGCACACCCACAAGCACAAAATAAAATTTATAAAATGATTGCCAACTCATTTTTTGAGTCATCTCAGATAGTGTGTGTGTGTGTAAACTATGTCATTATGTGTAAACTATGACATGTCATTAGGAAAGATCAGTGTTAGAAAAGGATTTGATGTTTGATTGGAAGGCCAATAGAAAAGAAGAAGGGTCATACTGAGCTGGATTGATTAAGTGACTTCAACAATGGGCTCACACGTGTCAACAGTTATGCAGACGGCAAAAATTGAGCAGGCCTGTTTTGTTTTTACTTATAACTACATTGGTAGTTATGAGCAGACACTGACTTGATGGAACCTGGTGGCATAGCCTGTAGAGCATAGTGCTGCTGACCTGAAGGCTATGCCTCTCTGGCAGTTCAAATCCACCAGCAACTGCACGAGCGGAAGAGGGCAGTCTCCTCTCATGTGATTTACAGCCTCGGACACCGACTGGAAGGTCAGTTGTGAGTTTATTCCAACTTGATGGCAGCAAGTATGAATAGTGCAGTATAAAAAGAGCCCAGGTGTTAAAACTGTAATGATTTCATCAGATCTTATTGTGTCTTGAAATCAGTGCTAATAGTGAAGGATCAAATGAGGAAAGCACTGTTGCAATTTTCAGGAGACTTAGGTCCTGAGCAAACTGTGTCAAAAACTTGTTGCATTCTGCATTGTTGCTGAAATTATCACTTGTCGAGTTGGGATAGTCTGTTTAGGAAACTTGCTAAGATCTTAGGGGAAAAGCAAAACCTTGTCTTCTGAATGTCTACCAGTATTGAATTCCAACCAGAGAGATCTAGATTAATTGCATGAGGATCTCTAAAGAAATTTCAGGCAGCTAGTTTGAAAAATAAGGAGCAGCTCTGGTGGCTTAGTAGTAAGGAATCGGGTTACCAAACCAAAAGCATGTGGTTCAGATTCACCAGCTGCTTCACAGGAGAAAGATAGTCTCCTCCGAAGTGATTTGTTGTTGTGTGTTATTATGTGCTGTCCAATCGCCTGGGACTCATAGTGACCCTGTATAAAATAGCTCTGAACCCTGCTCTATCCTGAGCCAGTCTCTGACACACCTATCCTCATTACTTGAGTTATTGTGTCAATCCATCCCATCTGTGTCTTCCTCTCCTTTGCTGTCTCTTGAACCTTCCAAGCATAATAACATTCTCTAAAGACCGATGTCTTCTGGCTATATGCCCAAAGTATATGAGTATCAAAGTCCTTACCTCTAAGGAGCAGCTTGCCGTGTGCAATTTATTGCCCATGAAAAGCTGCTGGAGGGTGAACTGTGGCTTAGTTTGGACTCAACAGTACGTAACCACAACAATCTGAGGAATGAATGGAGCTGTAGCTTCAGAGTGTTTGAGCAGGTGCCATGAACACCAATGAGCATTCCTGATGGCCTTTGAGATCAGCGAGGGTGGGAGGGATGTGATTGGTTTATATTGTATAGAAACAGTACAGAGTCATCAGGAAAAGAATGTCATATTTACCTGCTCTTAAAATTGTTGTTGCTGCTGCTGGCTGCCAATAAGTCGAGTACAATCCAATGAACAAAATATCTGAACCCTGTTCTGTCCTGTGCCGTCCTCACACTTCCTGACACACAAGAGCCCATTGCAGCAGTCACCTTGTCAGTCCACCTGGTTGAGGGCCTTCCTCTCCATCACTGACCATCCACCCTTCCCAGCATCATGTCTTTTTCGAATAGTCACTCCTAGCAACATGCCTTAAGTATGTGAGGCAAAGCCTCATCATTCTTGCCTCCAAAGTGTACTCTGGCTGAACCCTCTTTAAGACATATATATGTTTGTCCTCTTGGCCATCCATGGGCTGTTCAGAGCTCTTCTCAAAAACCACAGCTCAGGATGTGAGGGCGATCTGGCTGCGGCATCTGTCACCCCATTGATCGCCAGGGTTGATTCGGCTGATCTGGCTGGCTGGGCGGGTGTCCCCTTCCTCCCTCACCGATCCATGTGCATCCCTCGCGAAGCTGCGCGCTCGGTCGAAGAGGACGACCATCCCCGATAGAAGGAAGACCGTCCTTCGGTCAAGGGTATACGAGTAGCTGCGGTCCCCTGCTAGAACCTCCAAACAAGCTCTCAAAAACCACAGCTCAAAGGTGTCAGCTCTTTTTCTGTCATCCTTATTCATTATCCAGCTCTTAGATGCACAGTGAGTGATCAGGAAAACTATGCCCTGAATTAGATGCACCTTAGTCCGCATACTGACATCACTACTCCTTAATAATTTAGAGAAATCCCTAATTGCAAATTTTTGCAGTGAAATGCTTCTTCTTATTTCCCAACTGCCTGGTAAAAGACTGTAATAATGTGCTTCTCCAAAAGAATAGCTGTTGCTGTTGTTGTATCTGGAGAGAAAAGAGAAAGATGCAAGAGAAAGAACAATCATCATTGTTGCTTCTTGGTTAACATTATCCTCATAAAGGTTGGTCCTGAGTTCTCGGCACATAATGAAGCAAGACAGCCAGGAGGAGACTAATCTATGGTTATGGGAAAATGTTCAATAGAAATTTAATTTTTTTTTCAAGACATGAAAAAGAAAAACATATTTTGAGTGGGACTATTAAGAGTCTAAGCTTCATTAGATTGGTTAATAACAAGTTTGACAAGATGCATGCACGTATTTTTAAATAGCTAAAGTAGAATAATGAAGCTTTGAGGGTCCAATGGGTAAGGATTTGTTCTGTCAACCCAAAGGCAAGTGGTTCAAATTCACCAGCTGCTCGGAGGGAGAGAGAGTCACACAGTCTCCTCCCCTGTGATTTTACGGCCTTAGAAAATACGATGGAGACTCAGCTGAGTCTATTTTGACTTGATAGCAATAACAAGAATTTTGAAGTGGAATAAAGGCAATAGCTATTCACTGATAAAATTCTTGCTCTTTATAACAAAGACCCACAGTTCCTTCCCAGGCAGGGCACCTCATGTATGTATCCACCTCGTCTCAGTCATTGGAGGCTTGTGTATTGTCTGCACACGGAAGAGTTTTCAGTGGAAATTCCAGACGAAAATGAACTAGGAAGAAATGCCTGATAATACTCGTTCCAAAAGAACGGATCATAATTTTCCAATAGTTAATCCGTCATGGGGATGGTGCAGGATTAGGCACTAATTAATTTCACTGTGTGGGGCGGGTCCACCATGAATCACAGGCTGACTCCACAGCCGTGAATGATAAAGTGCAGTGTTACTGGGAGGTCAATGACTTTTAGAAGGTGAAAAACTGAAGTTTCAGAGGGCAGAAGAGGTTAACAACATGCCAGTAAATTACCATGATGCTTAAAGTTGGATTAAAGAAGTGTGTGAAATAGTTGCCAAAACCAACAAGGAATGTTGGCACCATGATCAGAGATACCTACAATTTAGCAACCAGCATAAGGAGAGATTAATATATAATGATCAAAAGACTTAAAAAGAGAAGGGAATGCAAAAATCACTGTATTAGGAAGGGTTGGATCCATTGAAGTGGCTTTAAAATATGTTTCTCTCCACTGTTAAAGACAGTGTAGGTTTAACAAGTTAAAGTGGTAAAAGTTCGTTTCACATTCTCTTTATTTACCGGAGTAATTGTGGATCTAGACATAGGCAAACAACTTGAAAGAAAAGCAGCAGATTGCATAATCTTAAATCACACTTCTTTGCCTACTAATTTTGAACCACTCCTGGATTCAGGATTGATTCTTCCACTTCTCTCCTCTTGAACATACACGTCCTTCACTCAGGATTTGCAGCAATTAAAAGGGCAAGGCACGTTTGACCCAGTTTATTTTAGTCTGTCTTCAAAGACACCCCAGTTCCTTTCTTCCCACTTCCATAGTGAGATTCTGATAGTCACAGGCTTTGTCTATAGAGAAGAAGAATCAGTAGTTGGAAAATATAGGCTTGGTGACAGAAATGAAGCTGGAGATAGAATGACTGAATTTTGTACAATCAATGACTTATTCATTGCAAATACGTTTTATAAGAACATAAATGCAGGTTATACACATGGACTTCACCTGATGATATGCATAGGAATCAGGTCGATTACGTTTTATAAGAAACATAAACACAGGTTATACACATGGATTTCACCTGATGGTATGCATAGGAATCAGTTTGATTACATCTGTGGAAAAAAACTGCTGGAGAAGCTCAATATCAGCTGTGAAAACTAAGCCAGGAGCTGATTGTGGAATAGACCACCAACTACTCATTTGCAAGTTCAAGCTGAAGCTGAGGAAAATTAAATGGAATCCACAGGAGCCAAAATATGACTGATTTCATCCCACCTGAATTTCAGAATCATCTCAGGAACAGGTTTGAGGCCTTGAACACTAATGAGCAAAGACCAGATGAGTTGTGGGAGGATGTCAAATGTATCATCCAGGAATAGTGCAAATTGTCATTACAAAGACAGAAGAGGAAGAAAAGACCAAAATGGATGTCAGAAGAGACTCTGAAGATTGCAC
>NW_006399789.1:12043557-12043982 GCF_000299155.1 Elephantulus edwardii | reverse complement strand
AGGAAATAGCAAAAAATAAGGCCCCCGGAATAGATGGTATTCCAATTGACATATTTCAGCTAACAGATGCTGCCCTGGATGTGCTCACCAAGTCGTGCCAAGAAATCTGGAGAACAACCACTTGGCCAACTGACTGGAAGAGATCTATATTTGTTCCCATTCCAATGAAGGGTGACCCAACTGAGTGTAGACACTACAGAACAATATTATTGATTTCACATGCAAGAAAGATTCTACTGAAGATTTTCCAAAAATGACTGGAACAGTACATTAGCAGAGATCTGCCGGAAGTCCAGGCTGGGTTTAGAAGGGGTCGTGGTACTAGGGATATTGTAGCTGATGTTAGATGGATCTTAATTGAAAGCAGAGAATATGAGAGGAATGTCTATCTGTGTTTCATTGACTATGCAAAGGCATTTGACTGT
>NW_006399789.1:12034686-12042562 GCF_000299155.1 Elephantulus edwardii | reverse complement strand
AAGACCCTCTATGAGGTGGATTGATTCAGTGACTGGGGTAATTGGGATGGGTGTGTCAGAGGCAATGCGACTGGCACAGGATAGAGCATGGTTTAGGGCTGTTGTACATAGGGTCGCTATGAGTTGCAAACGACTCGACGGCACATGACAACAACAACAATGCTTTATGTTGGAAGCTGGAGTGGCATCCATTTCCTAAACAACATGCTTCTGGAAAGTCTTATGGACTTTAAGAAACAATGATAGTTATAGAAAGGTTTCAGACCTTTTGTTCATAGGGTTGCTATGAGTTGTGCTTTACTCGATGACAGTCATCATCAACAACAGTAACGCTTTATGTACTTTGGAAACGTTATCAAGTAGATTCAGTGACTGTGAAAGAATATCATGCTTGGAAAATGGAGGGTCAGAGGAGAGAAAGACCCTCAGTAACATTAATCTATGCCGTGGGGCTGCGGTGGTCATAAGCACAGCAAAGATAGTGAGCCCTGCATAGAAATTGGGCAAGGGTGTTGTGTTTTCGTGCATCGAGTTGCCGCAGTTTTTTATTTGTTAACATAGCTTCCTGAATGATTCTTATGAAATTTACATCTGCCTGTCATGCCACTCTTCGGCACCAGCTCCTCAGTGGATTCCTGTATGCCTCAGTTGAAGCCAGAGTCTTTATCAGCCTGCCACGTATGATAACAGTTTCTCCACTGCTTCTGACTTCAGTTTTGAATCCCCTCTTTCTTTCACTCCTCTGCAGCAGCCTTCCAACTAGTTAGTTTGGGTTCAAAGTCTTCTAAGTATTTGCCCTTCCAATTCTAGATCTATGAATCAGACTCTACAATTGAGCGGACTTCTTAGGAGTATACACCTAGATCCTGGGAATCTTGTGGAAATGTGGATACCTGGACTGCAAAAGCATATCCTTAGCTGGAGGTTGAACTATGATGAACGGGTCTGGAACCCTGCTCTGCAGTAACTTGTTCCCTTTGGGGTTTTCTGTCATCAGTGCACATTCTGCCTTGGGGGCTTCTGTACATGCATTCTTCCTTGGAGTGTTTGCCTCCCAGATAAAACTTTTTATTTTTTTTTAACCTCGTGTATTTAGGAAGTCGCTGTATACATATAAACATATCATCTTATAAGTGGGACATAGCCTCTTCTACCTCTGAAACTTTCAAACCTCCTTTCTAGCTGTATTTTTCTTGTAACACTTATTACCCCCTGACACACCATATATTTTACTTGCCCACATATTTCTGGAGCTCTGGTGGCCTAGTGGGTTTTGTCTGTGTGACTCCACAGAGTCGTAAGTACCACAAGAGTGAAGAGTTTTGTCTGTTTTTAGCTGTCATATCCACCAGTATCTCCAAAGTAACTGGCAATGAGTACCAAGAACCCAAACCAAAACCCAGTGTCAGTGAGTTGATTCTAACTCATGGGGACCTTAAAAGGACAGAGTCAAACTGCCTTATAGGGTTTCCAAATCAGTGAGTTTTAAAGAAGCAGACTGCCATCCTTTCTCCTATGAAGCAACTGACAGGTTCAAACTGCTGACCTTTTGGGTAGTAGCAGAGCTCTTTAACCACTGCGCCACTTGGGGTCCTTTGGAATGTGATAGGTACGCATTAAGTAATAGTGACATGAATAAACTAATGTTGTTGTGAGTGATTGAGTCAGAACTGACCCTCAGGCACGTTTTTGGAGGCAGTTAATCATATGGGAGGAGACTGTCTATCCTTCTGCCGTCATGTAGCTGGTGAATTTGAACTGGGCTTTCAGGTGATGTTATGTACCCTCAAGTCAGAGCTGTTCCATAGCTGCCCCTTCAGCTGATTCTCAGATGCAGTAAATCACACTGGAGGTGATTGACCTTTTTTTTTTTTATTGAGCAGCAGCTTATGAATTCAAACTGCATGCATTTGGTTTTGTGATGCAGCTTCTTAACCACTAGGCTTCCAAAGCACCCATCTTACATGGTGGTTTAACTTACAAGAGAAATGGTAATAATGCCAGGGTTCATAGTGCAGCCACAATTTTGTCAAAGCCAGCATTCTTTTTACTCTACCACGTGAACTAATGTGCCCCTTTTCTGAGAGATGTGAATCAAGCATTACAGTGGAGCCTTGTACATTGTCCACTGTGACATTCACATTAAAATTCCAATTGGATTTAATGTTATATATTTCCAAATAAAAATAGTTATAGAAGATCTAGTTTAGAAGTGTAGAATTCAAAAGAATTCAGGGTTGTTGGTTTTTTCCTTATCATTGAAACAGAGGAGTTTTGCAATAATTGAAAAAAAAGAGAAAAGTACAGCCTAACTCTGACTCAGAATGAGTCGTTAAGGGAGAATACGATTTCTAGATAAGCAGGACAGAAAATTTCCACAGTTCCTCACCAACTATGTGGCTAATGGGGAAGATGGCTGTAAGCCAGCTACCACTTAACTGGGGTGGGGGGAGGGGGAAGCTTATCATTCAACAAGTGAAAGGGTGTAGCATGGATAGCATCTATTGAAATTTGATTTTCACCATTCTCCCCAAGTGACTGACTTAAATTTTCACCTCGTTGACTTTTTGCAGTTTGTCTTCTCAGAGTTATGACTAGCTATTGGACAGGGTCTTGTTTAATGCCCTAGAATCTTCTAAAAATAAAAAAAAACAAAACATAATTTTGAGGTGCGATTTCACATATGCTAGACTGAGTGACAGAGGGGCATTATGTAGAAGGCTTAGGGGAAAACTTAACTAAACATCGGGCTGACCCCAAAATCCATACCCTAACAATTCAGAAAGTGAGTTGAAATTGAGGCCAGTGCAGATTGGTAGCAGTATCAGTGAGTTTCTTATGTGTCCAGGTGGCAGAACAGCAGTCAGGTGGGGGGTGTGATGCATCAGGATAGTTCCATGGCTCTGAAATGGTAGGAATCTGAAATGATTCTTCATGGCAAGTTGGGAGAAAGGGCAGGGTCAGGTCCTAGCATCACAAAAACTGCACATGTATTTAGGGAATAGCCAAATGGGATAGAATTCAGGACAATTTTATTGGCCCACCTAGGGCAATTGGGATATAGATTAAGATCAGAAGGAGAATCAGAGGCCAAAGCAAGGCTGTTTCATTCTAATATCTGATCTTACTTAATTAATTACCCAGGATTACCTGATAATAGGGTACATTGCTGCTGTCCAAACTAAGGCTAAGGCCCGCTCTAACATGTGTTTCCTAATATAAACACAATATTCTTTTCCCCAGCTTAAATCAAGTTGACTTAGGCATATGTTAAATTTTTCCTGCACACTGAAACCCTTTAGCATTTTTACATCTGGACTCAACTAAGGCGGGTAAGTATTAACAAGAAGAATTTGGATATCTGGAATCTTTATTCAACTTACCTGAATACTCAAGTAGCCTGGCACAAGCTGTAAAACACTGATTTATCTTTTAGTGAAAACAAATCTATATTTTTATACCAATATTTCTTTAATATGATACAGATTTCATTCCTAGGTATGCACTCCAGTAATGTATCCATATTCTCTACACTATTATCTACAATAGTCATCTTAATAATTATTATAGTGTTGATAGAATGGTTTTTTGATGTTATTTTATAAATCACAGAGAAATGAACAGTTTTCATTAATGCAAAAATGTACACTTCAGTGATTATCTTGAGCTTATTGATTTCCTAAGGTATTTTCCCAGAATATAGAATGCAAACAATTCCTTTGAAATATTTTGACTGTTATAGTCTACATACAGATATCTTGGGATGTGGAGGGAGTGGGATTTTTAAAGTTGATCTTGACTTTAGGCCAAGATTAATGAGAACTTAATTTTGAAGTCAGTGTAAAGTGATACACATTGACAGATAAGCTCTGCTTTGTGTCTCTTCATCTGAGTTTATCGAGATAACTTTGTGACCTGTGTTCATTTCAACATCATTGGTTTTCATTTCCAATTGACTCATACACTTTCTATACTCTTACCCCTTTACCTGAGCCATATTTCTGTCTCTTTCATTTTAACTTTGTTGGCACAAATCTTGATCTGATGTTTGGACTCACCTTCAGCTGGTTTCCTGTGCAATACTGGTACTGCTTATTGATTAAGAGCCTCTTCTGAATTTTCTTAACCATCCCATCCTAGTTAAACACTTTTTCCACCTCCATAGCAACCCGCTATATGTATCTTCATATACACGCATGCATTCTCTTGTGAACAGTAATCTGATGGACTCACATTAATAATCTTAATAAGGACTATTGTTTAGATTGCTGTCATGTTGAGCACAACTCATAGTGACTCTGTGAATAAAGGGCCTGAAGCCTTTCTATAACTGTCATCATTTATCAAAGTTCATAGTGTTTCCAGAGGCATAATGTTTAGAAAGTGGATAAATAGCATGTCAATTAATCATTTACATAATGTTCACACACCTGTTTCTCATTTACAATAATGACTAGTGATAGGAAGAACAGATATGATGAAAAGGAAATTTATTTTCATAAATATTTGCAAATATTCATATATACTAGTGATGATATAAGAAGAATTGATGCCATTGAGCTGTGTGGTATTGGAGAAGAGTATTGAATATACCATGGACTACTAAGAGAACAAACAGATTCATCCTAGAGAGGGTGAGACCAGGCTGCTCCTTGGAGGCAAGGATTCTGACATACTTTGGACATGTTGCAAGGAGGGACCAGTCCTTAGAGAGGGACATCAAGCTTGGGACGTTGGAGGGACAGTGAAGGAGAGGAAGACCCTTGATGAGATGGATTGATTCTGTGACTAGAGTAATGGGAGTAGGTGTGTTGGAGACAATGAGGTTGCCACAGGATAGGGCAGGGTTTCGGGCTATTGTTCATAGGGCAGCTATGAGTCACAGGCTACTCAACGGCACATTACAACAACATATATATTAGAAAGGAGCCTACATATGTTATTTATAAATGTCTTGTGATAAAAATGAATATTAAATATATAAACACTTCCTTATGATATATGCACAGCTTTTCAGTAATCACAAAAAATATCTTGAAAGTTTGACAATTTCTTAGATACTATGATTATATTTTATTATCAATGAAATAATTAAATTGGCAACTTTTGTCATAATTGATATAAAGTGACATCTTGTTTATAAGATGAAAAATAAGACCAGGAGATTTTATATTCAGTAGAGAGAAGTAAGAAATTAAGGAGTCTTGGTGGCATAGTGTATAATATCAGACTCTTTACCACTGGGCCAGTGGGCAGTAACCTGAGAGATAGAGAAAGGCCTGAAACTGTGAATGATTTTGTCTTGCTTGCATCCACAGTCAACAGCATTAATACCAGCAGTCAAGAGACAAGGAGACATTATTTTAGGCATGTTTGTTATCAAGGACCTCTGCAAGATACTGAAGAGTAATGATCTCAGTTTGAAGACTAAGATACACCTGATTAAGGCCATAGTCATTTCAATCACTTCCTGTGCACCTGAGAGCTAGACAGTTAATACGTATGACAGAAGAAGAATTGCCACTTTCAGTCGTGGTGTTGGAAAAGAGTATTGAATATCCCAAACACACAAACAAAGGTGCCCCTGGAATGCTCCTTGAAGGCAAGGTTGGCAAAGCTTCATTTCTCATTCTTTGGTCATGTTACTAAGAGGGGCTATTCCTGGGAAAAGGACATCCCACTTGGAAGGATGGAGCTCAAGTGCAAGAGAGGAAGACCCTCATCGAGATGGATTGACTCAGGGTCTGCAGCAATAGTCTAAAGTGTACTAGAGACGGTGAGGCTTGCACAGGACAGGACAGGATTCAGATCTATTGTTCATTGGATCACTATGGGTCCTACTTGATGACACCTAACAATAATGACAACAACAACAATCAAAAGGTGAGTGATTTGAATCCCCCAGCTCAGTGGGAGAAAGGTGGCCAGTCTCCTATAGTAAAGATATATATGGAAACAGATGAAATGTTGGTATGAGTTAGACCAGATGTGATGGTGGCAGGCTTGATGTTTTGGTTTGGAACTATGAATTGAGAGCAGAAGCACATTAACAAGGCAAGAAAATGAACTTGAGTGAGAAATTGTTACGTTTCAGCACAGTTACTTTGCTAAGGGCATTGAAATGGAAATTAAGAAATACAGTGGTTCCATGTAATTTATCTGATTTACCTTCAGTTTTGGTCCAGCATCTGAAATATGCCAGAATAGTTCTAGAACCCTGTGATATTAAATATGTAACAACAAATGTCCATGCCTCTATTGCTTCTGAAAATATTTCCAGTGTATTTTTTTATTTCAGGAATGCATTCTAAGCAATGTTTCCATTTTTAAGATTTTAAAATGTGTATATAAATTAATGATAATGATAAAAGCAAAAATGTCTATGAAGAATTGTCTGAAAACCCAATATGATTTGTAAACCTTTGTTCAAATAATTACAATAATATACATAAACTCTTCCAACCTGAGTTATCCTCACTGCCTCCCCTCTGCTGAAGGGTGCTTTATGTCCATCGCATTGAAGGTCTTCCTTTCTCTCCTTGGCCCTCAGCTTTTCCAAACATGATGTCCTTTTCCAAAGGCTGACACCCTCATAACCTATATCATGGATTCTGACAGATGTTCCTTTAATACTATAAAAGTTACATTTCGTAGTACTTATTCTATTTTTAATTGCTTATAAAAACAGAAGTGATTTAAAATTTGCCTAGTATGTAAGAATTGCCCCATGTATCAATGCCATCAGAACTGAGGAATTTACTGGCTTATCATCAAGAAATTCCATTAATGCTTTGAGAATTCTCTTCATTTGATATATTTAAATAGGTCTGAGGGGCGGGGGGTGGGGGGGAACAACACAAAAACCCAAACTAAGGGGAAAAAAACCTGTCTGTCTTCTGAAGAGGAAGTAGATATTTCTACAAGTTTTTTTAATTAGGTAAAATTGTAAGCTCTTGACATGCTGTGTTCATACCTGTATATACATATGGATCAAATGATCTTTATCTAGCTTTTCAAAATAAATCAGTGAAATTAAACAGTTTAAAAAGAAGAAGTACTGTATAAACCTTTACTGTGGAAGAAAGAAAACCATTAAATACATACTTTCCATAGTTTGATAAGTAGGTTTTGCAATGATTTCACAGAGAATAAAGTGAGATGATAAGCTGTTTATGTGTAATGTCTCATAAAGAGCTCTGTTTCATTGCAATACTTATTTGACAAATCTCTTTTAAGCTAAACTGTCTCATTATTTTTTAATATTTTTATTAGTTAGTATACAATAATTCATTTCCTTTCCCCTTATTATATGGGAAGAGTGGATAGTACATATAAGGTATCTCTCTATATGCATTCATACACACATCCATCCATGTAATTGAAGATTTGATAAAGTATTTTAATTAAATGTAAATGAAAACTATTTAGCTTTTAATTTCTAAAGAAATGTAGTCAGCTTTGTTGAATATCAATCAGTGCCATCTTTTTGGATTCTCCTTTTATTAAAGACTTTATGGATTAATTATTATTATTTCATAATGTATTTTTTGTATAAAGATCTTAAAACAACATTTTAGTTGGTCTGAAATGAAAAGAAAGCTAAGATCTTCATCATGTTGATAGTTTTCAGATTTACTTGCTAGTTAATTTTGAGAAAAATGTGAATTTTGTGTGGAATGGGCTGAAGTATATTTGATTTTCTTTCAATTTTCAAGGAAGATTTTAACAAAATACTTTTAAGAAGAGAAAAATCTTTTCGTAATGAGAGTTTTTCTGATTAAGAGTTGATGAATCTCACTTCCTGATTTAAAAGCCTACTACACTGCTGTGGTAGTCAAGACAGCATGGTACTGGTACAATGACAAGACACATAGAT
>NW_006399789.1:12028260-12033275 GCF_000299155.1 Elephantulus edwardii | reverse complement strand
AAAAAAAAAAGAGCTGATGAATCACTGGTCAGCCAGACTGGAAGACTTGATAACATACTATGTAGTAAGCAGAATTTGAAATTATAGACCATGTAGACTGGCAAACATTTGATCTTCAGAGTTCTTCCTCAAAGGGACTCATTGTAGGGGCAGAGAGGAAGCTGATTGGTGCAATTTTTGTCTGATATGTGTAAAAAAAGTGTGACTTCATGGGAACAGCTGAATCTGACTTCCACTATCTACACAAGGGACAAAAATCACCATCGAAAACATCAATATCACAAAATGAATTCTCGCAAGGTCACACATTCCTCCACACTCGCTGTATGTGCTTTACCAAATCGAACAACAGTCATCTCTAGTGGATCTCTTACTGCTTTACTTTTGGGTCCACTAATTCATTGAAATAGCCACATAAAACTCATGGAAGCATAGTCAGGATTATGAGATTAGGGAAATTAACAGGTTACAGTTCAGGCTGGAAACAGAAAGTCTTCAGTTAGGACCGCTTCTCAGGCATGTTCCTTGAAGGGTCATGAGCCTGAAAGGGTCTTTAGACTCAGGGCTTTATGTTAAGGGCACCTACCCTCTTCTTTTTAATTCTCCAAGCTTGAGTGTTGGCCTCTGACTTTGACCCCCGTCCGCTCTGTCTCAGGTTGGTCTCTGGTTCTCCGCTGCTCCTGCTGCAGGTTTTAATCCTGGTTTATCTCCTCCTCATTCAAGAATCTCTGGCTCCAAACTGCATGGGCCACATTGTCTTCTTCTTTCTTGCTTGTAACAAGGTTCTCTTATTCTGCCAGTGAACCTACATGATTTAAACATGACAGCATAGCTGTTGTGGTTAGGTGTCATCAAGTTGACTACAATTCATAGTCACCTTATGAACAGCCGATCTGAGCCTTGCTCTGTCCTGTGCCATCCTCATGATCTCTGTCCTGTTTAAATCCACTGTGGTAGCCACTGTGTTAGTCCATCTCATTGATCTCCTTTTGCTGACCGTCTGCTTTTTCCAGCATGATGTTAAGCTCCAAGGACTGGATCCTTCTGAAAATATGCCCAAAGTAAGTGAAACAAAATTTCACTATTCTTGCCTCTAAGGAGTACTCTGGTTGTACTTTCTTCAAGACAGATTTATTTTGTACTTGTCGTAGTCCAATACTATTTTTAGTCTTCTTGAGCTACCTTTTGAAATCTTCCTTTCATTTCTCTTACTTTAGCATTTCTTGCCTGTGTTATGATAGTACAAGTGTCAGAATCTCTTCTCACATCCATTCTGGTCTTTTCTTTCTCTCCTTTTTTCGTTATGAATATTTACTTTCCTAAAATGTCCTTCAAGACATCTGGGCACATCTGGTCTTTAATCATTAATGTTCAATCCAACAATTCTTTTCTTATAATAGTTTTTGTTTTTTTAATTTAGGAAGGATAAATTCAGGTCTTATTTTGGCTCCTGTAAGTTTGTTTTCATTTTCTTCAGTTTTAATTTGAATTTGCATGTAAGTGAGTAATTGATCCTCTTGAGCTTCTCCAGTAACTCTTTAGACACATGTGATCAATCTGATTCCTGTCTGATCCATATGTATAGTCACAATTCTTTTGTTTTTTCTTTAAATGAAAAGTATGTTTCTTGAAAAATTTATTTAAATTAAAATTTGTTTTAAAATATATTTGCAATGAATTAATTGTACAAAATTTATCATTTTTTCCCTTCAGCTTCCTTTGTGTCGTCATGCGCCTATTTTCCTACTGTCAGTTAGTTCTTCCATTCCCGAGCTTGCATTCCAGTCACCAGTTATTATTATTACATCTTGATTGAATGTCAGATTAATTTCAGGCTGCAAAGTTTGGTTGAAATCCTCAAAATCTTTTACTTTAGTCTTGGTCCTTATATTTGATTAGTAGTTATATTAACAGGGAGCTCTGGAGGCCTGTGGCAAGAAGCTGTACTGCAATCCTGAAGGCATGTGGTTCAAGGCCACCAGCTGCTCTGCTGGAGAAGAATGGGCAATCTACTCCCATGTGATTAACTGCCTCTGAATAGCCACTGGGAGTTCAGCTATGAGTCATTTCTGACTCAATAGGATACAACAACAACATCAACAGTTATATAAACAAATCTTTTTATGCGTATAGATAGTATCCTACCATTCACAACTTTATACTTCAGAATAGATCTAGAAATGTTATTTATTTTTTTTTTTATGGATGCAATACTGTTCTTCTTCAAAATGCCAGTACTAGCATAGTAGATTTTAGGAGTACCTGATTTTTTATTGCCAATTCCATTCCAGCTCAGCTCACTAATGCCTAGGATTTCTCGTTAGGCATTTCATTTTGTTCTTTACAACTTCCGCTTTTCCTAGATTCAGATTTGGAACGTTCAACAATGTGTTTCAAAATACTGTTGCCAAAACCTCTTTGATATGCTGTAGAACAAAGATACCCATTTAAAGAGTAAAATACACTAATCCAAACTATGACATTTTCAGTTGCTATGTATGCATGCGAAAAATCAGACCGTGACTAAAGAATAGCGAAGAAAAGTTGATGCTATGAATTGTGTTATGTCTTCTTGATCTGTTGTGCCTTTAGTCAGTATGTAATGGCCTTCTTTATATTTTATGGTAGTTTTCATTATGAAGTCTTATTTATAAGATAGTATTGTCACTTCTGCTTTTTTGAGGTTGCCAGTTGTTTGGTGTAAGTTTTTCCAGCCTTTGATTTTTAGTCTGTCTTTATCTTCTTTTTTTAGATGTGTCTCTTGTAGGGAACATATTGATGAATTTTGTTTCTTATCCATTCAGCTACTATTTTTCTCCAAATTTGTGCATTTAATCCATTCACATTAAGTGTGATTATTTTCAGGTCAGGTTTTACCATTGACATTTTCTTGTGCTTCTTTTTCTGTTATTTCTGGTTCCAGTAGTCTATTTACTTTCTTTTGGTGTCACTTAAAATTTCTTGTATTTTCAGTCTTGTTTTCATAAACTCCTTAAGTTTCTTGTTTTCTGCAAAAGATCTAATTTCTCCTTCATATTTGATGGAGAGCTTTTCTTGCTATAAGATCCTTGGCTGGAAATATTTTTTCAGTCAATTTTGCATATGCCATCACATTGTCTTCTAGCTAGCTGGCTTCTGCTGAGCAATCAGAACATAATCTAATTGTTTCCCTTTTTTAGGTGACTCTGTTTTTCTCATGCTGCGTTTAGAATTCTATCCTTATTTTTTTAATTTGGAGAATTTGACTATGATATGTCTTGATGTTTTTCTTTTTGGTCTAGTCTATTTGGTATTCACTGTGCTCCTTGAATGTGGATTTACCTGTTCTACAAAAATACCTGGGAAGTTTTTTTCTAGTACTTCTTCCACAATTTTCTAAGTGACTTCCTGGTCACTTCCCTGTTCTGGGATTCCTATCATAAATGTGTTATTCCTTTTGATGTCATCCCACATGATTCTTAAATTTTCTTCACATTCATCTCTGATTTTTCTTCTCTTATGTTTCTAGTGAGGCTCTTGTCTTCCATCTCTTCAATTCTACTTTTTTGTCCTATCAGCATGTTGGACACTTCTGCCATTTGGGTCTTAATATTATGGATTACATTTTCATTCTTTCTGTTGTTTCTAGTACGGTGTTGGTCATACCCTCTCTGTCTTGTGATGACTTTTTAAGTTCTTGTACCTCTTTATTTATACTAGCTATTCTTTCTTCCATCTTTTGCATTTTCTTCCATAGCTGTTCAAGTTGCTACTCATCAATATAATTCTTCTGTATTGTTGCCTATAGGCTATTTGTTTTCTTAATTTTTTTTCTATCATTTGCATCTTCTGTAGCTGGTCAAATAGCTCCTTATCAATATATTTCTTCTGGTTTTCTCTGTATGGAGTATTCATTGAGTCTGCTTTTTTAGTAAAAAGTTTATTTTGTTTTTTCCTCATAACTGAGTCAGACTGCTTTCTTGACATTTTGTGACTCTCTTCTTACTCTCTTCTTAGTAGATGTTAAGTCATTGTAACTATATAGTGACCTGGAGTATGGCTATGTTTTGTGAAGGACCTGTATATTTGTGTTACCTTCTTGGCCTGACAGTAGTGTTTGACTGACAAAGTACCTGAATGATTAACCAGGAAGCCTGTATATTCCTTCCAGAAATAGCATCTCCACCCACCTCAAGCTGTCTTTAATGGACCAGATTGCTAATCAGGATTGGATTATACAGTTGTATGTAATCAGTGCTAAAGTTTAGTCATAATACTTTTTCATAGTATGTTAACACAAATAGAGTAACATCTCACTTGTTAATATTGTGTATTTCACCGCAGTTATGTTGGTATTTTGGTGATGATAATTATGATATGAACACATGTGAGAAAAAAATTTTGACTGAAATTCTATATAGAGCTTTTTCTGAAACAATTTTATTTCTGAGGTTAATATTTGTTGCTTCTGCTGAAGATTATCCAAAAAATGACTGGAGCAGCACCCCAATAGAGAACTGCCAGAAGTGCAGGCTGAGTTTAGAAGGGGTCATGGTACTAGGGTTATTGTAGTTAATGTTAAATGGATCTTGGCTGAAAGTAGGGAGTACCAGAGTAAAGTCTATCTGTGTTTCGTTGATTATACAAAGGCATTTGACTGTGTGGATCACGACAAACTGTGGATGACTCTGAGAAGAATGGAAATCCCAGAATACTTGATCGTGCTAATGCGAAACTTATATTTGGATCAAGAGGCAGTCGTCAGAACAGAGCAAAGAAACACTACATGGTTCAAAATTGTAAAGGATATATGAAACAGATGTGTCCTATCTTCATATCTTTTCAACCTATATGCAGAACAGATTATCTGGGCGTTTGGGCTCTATGAGGAGAAGTGTGGCATCAGGATTGGAGGAAGGTTCATCAACAGTCTGCGTTATGCAGATGACACAACCCTCCTTGCTGAAACCTAGAAGAACCTGAAGCACTTGTTGCAGAAGGTCAAGGACTGCAGCCTTCAATATAGATTGAGGTTC
>NW_006399789.1:11994719-12028160 GCF_000299155.1 Elephantulus edwardii | reverse complement strand
CAGTTAACACTCTTGACACCGGCAGCCAGGAAATTAAAAGACTCATTGCCATGGGAAAGTCTGCTGTTAGAGACCTCTCCAAAGTACTGAAGAGGAGTGGTGTCACTCTGGAGACAAAGGTGCACCTGATAATAGACCGTGGTCTTTGCAATCATTTGCTATGTGTCAGAGAGCTCGTCAATGACTAGGGAGGATAGAAGGAGAATTGATGCCTGTTTGTTTTCCTGGCAGTCAATGGTATATTCAGCACTCTTCTCCAGCACCACAGCTTGAAGGCATTAATTCTCTTTCTGTCATCCCTAGTCATTGTCCAGCTCATAGCAAACAATTGCAAAGATTATGGGCTGGATCATGTACATCTTAGTTTCCAGACTGACGTTGCTCTTCAGTACTCTGGAGAGGTCCCTGACAGCCAACTTTCTCCATGCAATTTGTCTCTTGATTTCTTGGCTACTGGTACCAAGACTGTTGATTGTGGAACCAAGCAAACTAAAGTTGTTAACAATCTTAATCTCTTCACCATCTATCATAATGCTGCCAATCCACCCAGTGGTGAGAATCTTTGTTTTCTTGAAGTTAAGCTTCAGTTCATATTGAAGGCTGAAGTCCTTGATCTTCGGCAGCAAGTGCTTCAGGTCTTCCTTGGTTTCAGCAAGCATGTTTGTGCCATCTGCATAATGCAGATTGTTATTGAGTCTTCCTTTAATCCTGTAGCTATCTAATTATTATTTCACAAATATCCACTGTTTAGAATAATAGTATAGTTATTCATCACTTATAATCGATTTCATGATCCTACATTGTACATTTATAAAAACCTTGGTGAAATTTACTATTTGGTATATTGATAATGTGTGTCTGACAGTAATAAACCCTGATGACTAGATAAGTATAATGTTGGCTGGTATAGTTATGATTATGTGTCAACCTGCCTGGTCCATATCATCAGGTTGGGAGTTTATATGAATGATGTAAAATGGTAATTGTTTAATGATGTAATCTTCGGAGTTGTGGTCTGATGTGGTTCTTTGCCCTCTTGCATAATGACCATTCTTTTTCATAACAACCTGAAGTTTACTAGATTGGTTTGGGAATTGCCCTATATTTACAAAAATATTTGTCCAATACTTAATAAATATTTCTTGAGTGTTACTTCATGCATGACACTTTGCTATAAATCCTGCAAATAAACAGATGGGGGAAAGACACACAGACCTATTTTAATTTCTTACACACATTCGTCATAAAGTAACAACATAAGCATTAGATAGTTGACAATAAACACATATACATGCTTTATGATGAGTGCTAAGAAGAAAAACAATGTAGTACAATTAGGTATAGAGAAAATTACTTTAAGTGGTGAAGGAAGGACTTGAGCAGTTTAAATTTAAGCAGAGATATGAAAGATAAAAGAAGGTTGTTGGTCTTGTAGATTAGGGGAGACCATGCCAAGTCCTTAGACATACTTACTGAAGTCCTTAGTGAAATAAAAGGGTTCATGCTTTTTTAGAAACTCAGTGTGGCTGGAAAATACTTGTCTAACAGAAGGTATAGTCTTGTAGTATTTACGAAGTACTTTTTAACAGAAAATAATTTAAGACTATCCTTTGAGATACATAGATTGTAATTTTGCATGACAAGTATAGACACTGAGCAGTGAGGAAATGAAATGATCACGGTTATCTGGTAGTAGATGGGATAAGAATTCTAGTGTCTGACTAAGATGCCTGGGTTCTATGTGCTATGCAGATCTCCTGGCTATACATCATAGTGTAATCAGCTAATGAAATAAAAACTCCAGTACAGTTTAAATATAAAAGGCCCGTTATCCTTGCATAAATGTTCTTAAGATTCTTGTATTGAACCTTACAGTACAGTTTTCTCTACTTCTGAATTATCTTTTTTTTTAATTTTATATTAGTTTGCTCACAAAGTTCATATACATTGTGTTTCCCACTATTCATTCATATTGTGTTTCATACAGTCATTCTCAGGCATTATATTTTACAAAATCAGTCACCATCGGTCCTTGCCTATCATTACCCAATCATTTCAGGTCTCTGCTAGATCCTTCCCATTTTCTTCACTCCCTTCCTCTACCCATCAAATTGTGCAACCCGGAGATTTCAGCCCTACCCATCCTTACCCCTCTGTTCATATCCTTTCCCATATTGTGTCCCTATACATGTTTTACTAGTTATCCTTCTATTTTTACAAAAATGGTCTTATACAACCATTCCATTATTTTTGTTTAGAAAGCTGTAGGCAGGAAAATTAGCACATCCAGTCTATGAAGAATGTGTAAAGTAATGTTAAACAGCTTCTGAGTAAGAGTGTGTTGCGCTATTCCATTAATGTAACTTGTGAATTCGCCTATGTAAACTTTGAGGGTTTTTTTCCTCTGACTAATCAGAAGCCAGATTTGTTTCAGTTTGTTTCACTGAGAATATAAAAGTGCAGGCTGTGTAATATTTGATCAGCAGGATGTCAACAGAGAGCCACTTTATACCTCAACCAGATGCCTTCTATAATGCTAATCTAGAACAACAGATCTCAGTCCTATCCTATCCTGTGCCATCCTCATCTCTGACATAATTGAACCCATTGCTACAGTGACTGTGTAAATCCATTTTGTTGGGGGGGGTCTTCTCTTTTGCTGAGCCCCCCATATTTCCAAGCGTGATGTCTTTTTCTAAGGAATAGCTTCTCCTAGAAATATGTTCAGAGTATGAGAGATGAAGCTTTTCCATCTTTGCCTCTGAGAAGCACTCTGGCTGCACTTTTTCTAAAACATACCTTTTGTTCTTTGGCAGTCCGTATGATATTCAATACTCTTCTCCAGAACCACAAGTCAAAGACATCAGTTCACCTTCTGTCATCCTTATTCATTGTGCAGCTCTAAGATGCATAACAAGTGGTTGAAAATAACATGGCCTGAATCATGCACACTTTAGTTTTCAAACTGACATCATTGCTTTTATGTCTTCATTCTCCCGCCGAGCAGTTTATGGATTTGAACTGCCTATGTTTAGTTTGGGAGCACAATTCCTTAAAACTAAGCTTCCAGAGCTTCCCTAAAACAACAGGAACATAGATCCATTAGAAGACAAAATTACAAGTTTTAGCATTTTTGGAAATGTGTCCAAGATGTTACAAGGAGATATGACATTCTTGAAGAGATTTCCCTAAAAACCATATGTTCACTAGTGTTAGTGTCCTGGGATAAGCTTATTATAATACAGATAATGCCTATTAGGAAAAGAGAAATTACCTCAAAGAAATAGAAACAAAATCTTGAAATCAGGCCCTGATTGACCTGGAAAGCTCCCATAATTTTTACATTGAAATAGAGGAAAGATGATGTCTTAATAATAGGACAGCACACACAAATAAAATTTTTCTGACAATAGGTAAAAAACAGTTACACTACACTAACAAAGAACTGCCAGAAACTTAAGCTGAATCAGAGCTTGAATGTCTTGGAGTCTTGGAGTGAAGGATATTATTGCTAATGTCAAATGGAACCTGGCTGAAATAAGAGCACCAGAGAGCTGCTTACCAAACCCCAAACCCATTCTTTACTCTCAAGTCAATTCTGAGTCATAGTGACTTTAAATCTGATTTCTCAGGCTGAATAGCTTTATAGAAAGAGATTCTCCATCTTTCTGCAATGCATTTGGTTGGAGCCTTTTAGTTAGTAGTCAAGCATATTATGCACTATGCCACTAGGAGTCCTTGAAAAATACTTACCTGTGCTTTATGTCAAATGTAATTTGACATTGCTGATTATGACAAAGTAAGGATAATACTGAGAAGCATAAGAATTGTACAATACTCTATTTTACTCAGGTAGAAACGTTACATATACCAATAGGATATTCATTTGAAAAAAGCAAAGGAACAGTGCATAGTTTAAAATCAGGACAGATCTATATCAAAGTTGTATCCTTTCACTGTATTTACTCTGGTTTTATACCGAATAGCCTGAAAGCTGAACAGTATATAAACAAAGTGACATCAGGATTGGAGATAGACACATTAACAACTTAAAATATACAAATAACTTGGCTTGCTGCAGAAAAAAGACTTTGAAGCATTTACTGATCATCAAAGACTATAGCCTTCTTTTCCCCCCTTCCTTTTTTCCTCTTTTTTTGGGATCAAAATTCTTTTTTGAAAGTAAGTTTCTTTTCTTTTTCTACACTTAGAATTGTTTATTCTACTTTCTCTGCCTATCATTTTTTAAATTCTTTATTAGTGATTTTAATGCAACATAGATATTTTTTATAGAGTATTCTTTCTATTTAATTTCCCCCCACTCATTCATTGCTGCACATTTTCCTACGTGTCCACCCCTGCCCCTAGTTCATGTTTCTCTTTAAAGAAAAAAAAGTCTTTCACTGGTATATAATCCTCCCTGTCTACAGTGTACTTTAATATACATTTATTTTTCTGTAATCTTGTCATGAAAATAATACATAATCCTATATTCCTTTTAAACAGTTCCCTCCCTCATCTGTTCAATGCAGTTTATATTATTTATCCACTCTTTTTTTAGGTTCCCCCCAACCTCGATGTCAGTTCCATTTCAGAATAGTGACACTATGTAGTGTTTGTCTTTTTGTGACTGAGATATTTCCCAATCAGCATAATGTCCTCCAGGGTCACCCATTTTGTATAATATTTCAAGAATTCCTTGTTTTCAATTCAGCATAGTATTCCATTGTGTAAATATACCACAGCTTCTCTATCCATTAATTTGTTGATGGTCATTTGGGTTGTTTCCAACTCTTTGCTATTGTGAACAAAGCTGCAATAAACATGGATGTGCATATATCTGCTTGGGTGGTAGTTCTGGTATCTTTAGGGTATATTCCTAGTAGTCGAATTGCTATGTCAAATGGTATTCCTATTTACAACGTTTTGAGAAAGCACCATACAGCCTTCCATAGTGGTTGCATCATTTTATACTCTCACCAACAGTGAATAAGGGTTCCAGTTTCTCTACAACCTTGCCAGAATTTACTGTTTGCTTCTCTGTTGAATTTTGCTATTCTTACTGGGGTGAGATGATATCTCATAGTTGTTTTGATTTGCATCTCTCTTAGAGCTAAGGATTCTGAGAACTTCTTCATGTGTTTGTTCACCATCTGAATGTCTTCTTTTCTGAGGTGTCTGTTCATGTCCTGTGCCCATTTTTCAGTTGGGTTGCTTACCTTTATCTTGCTTTGGAACTTGAGTATTTTATAAATTCTAGATATAAGCCCCTTATCAGGCATGTCATTGCCAAATATTTTCCCCTAAGAGTATAGTCTTCTTGTAGATTAGACTTCATTATAAAGAAACGAAACAAAAAATTCCCAAATATCCAATAAGCAATATCGTGCTAAATAAAGAAAAGATTGAAGTTGTTATGGATTCATTTAAATTGGATCCACAATCATTGTTAATGGAGCGATAGTGAAGATGAAGCTCTTTAAAGTGTTAAAAAGGTGCAATGCCACTTTGAGGTCTTTGGTATTTTCAGTTGCCTCATGTGAATGCAGCTTTTTGCTTGTTTCTTTGGAGTTGGTTTTGACCAGTTCCTTCATGGAAAGAAAACAAGGAAAAAAATAAGACCTCAGGAATTTATGACATACCAATTGACGTATTTCAACTAACATATATAACCCTGGATGTGTTCACCAGTCTATGCCAGGAAATTTTGGGGACAGTTGTTTCTCTGACTGATGGGAAGAGATTCATGTTTGTTCGCATTCCTCAAAAGATATCCAGCACAATGTGTAAATGATCACAAAATATCATAAATATCACATGCAAACAATATATTGCTTAAAATAATTTTAAAATGGCTAGAATAGTACATAGAGAATGCCCAGAAGTTCAAGATGAGTTTAGAAGAGACCATACCATCTGGGATATTATTACTCTTATACCATGGAACACCAAGAAAACAAATAGGCCTGTCTTGGAGAGGGTTAAACTAAGTTTCCCCTTGGAGCTTTTGTCTCACCTATGTTGGGCATGTGATCAGGAGAGACCAGTCCTTAGAGAAGGATGTCATGTTCAAAAGGGTGAAGGGACAGCGCAGGAGAGAAAGACCCTAGATGAAATGGATTGATATAGTAACTGGGGCAATGGGAGTTGGTGTGTTGGAGTCAGTGAGACTGGCTCAGGACAGGGCAAGCTTCAGAGCTGCTGTATGTATGTATATATGTAGGGTCATGAGTTGCAGGCAACTCGACCACATAAGAACAACATCACAAAGACCCTGGTTGAAAGCAGAAAATACAAGAAGAATGTCTATTTGTACTTATTGACTATGAAAAATCATTTGACTGTGTAGAGCTTAGCAATTTATGACTAACAAGGAGAACATTGGGAATCCCAGATCACTTAATTGTGCTCGTGCAAAACTTATACATAGGCCAAGAGATTGTTGTGGGAACAGAGCAAAGACCACTGCGTGGTTAAAAATTAGGAAAGGCATGTGTCAACGTTATATACTCTCTCCATACGTGTTCAGTCTCAGCGAATCATTTGAGGGGCTGAACTCTGTGAAGAAGAACATAGCATCAGGATGAGAGGAAGCCTCAGCAGTAACCTTTAAACAGGTGATACAACTTCGCTTGCTGTAAATAGACTTGAAAGACTTGCTACAAAAAATTAAGAAGAAACAGATCAGTATCAACATCAAGAAACAAAAATTCTTACCACGGGACTGATAGGTAGTATCATGATATGTGAAAAAAAATATGGTAGTTGTCAACTACTTCTTCTTACTTGGATCCCCAATCAATATACTGGTGCCAACAGTCAAGAGATTAGAAGACTTGCTTCACTGGGAAAGTCTGCAGTCAGAGATCTTTCCAAATTATTGAGGAACAGTGATACCATTTTGAAGACTAAGTTGTGGTCTTTTTAATCACTTGATATGCATCCAAGGATTGGAAAGTGAATAAGGATGACGGATAAATTGTTGCCTTAGCACTGTGATATTGAGATACTAAATATCCCATGGACTGCAAAATGAATAAACATATGTATCTTGGAGGAGGTACAACTCGAATGTTTCTTGGTGGTAAAGATGACAAAGCTTCGTCTCACATACTTTGGGTTTGTTTCTGGAGAGGCTGTTCATTGGAGAGGGACATCATGCTTGGAAAGGTGGAAGGTTGGTTCAGCCACTTGGATTTTCCTACTGGATAGCATCTTCCAGGATTATACTGAGGAGTGCTGGTGGCCTGGTGGATGAAGAGTTGCACTGCTAAAGCAAAGACAGGCACTTTGAGCCCCCCATTTGCTTTGCAAAAGAAGGATGGGAAGTCTCTTCCAGTGTGATTTACAGTCTCTGAAAACTCCCTGGAGGGTCAACTATGAGTTGGTCCTTACTTGATGGCGGTGAGTGAGTGAGTGAGGGAATGAAATGATACTGTTGTTTATCACTTAGTTGTGTATAATACTGAGTCATCCTTTAATGGACTACATGGTGCAAAGAGGAGGGCATAGGGACCTCTGTAATTTTAAAAAGAGGGACGTTTTCTTTTTGTTCCTGAACATTCTATGTGTGAGTAGAGAATGATTGGAAACGAGGTGAAGATGCAGTTACTGCGATTGGACACACACTTTTGTGGTGATAGAAGGTAAGCCACTACTTGGCTGTGGACAGAACACTTTAAATTTTAAAATTATCGTAAAGGGAGGGGCGTTAGTTGGTTTTTGTCTTTCAATCACTTGGGAGCTTTTTTTCCCCTTTTCTTTTTTCCTGTTGTGTACTGTCAAGTCAGATCTGACTGGCAGGAGACAATTGTTTCTCCTTCTCCAATAGAGCATCTGGTGGTTTCCGGCCACGCACCTTCGGGATTGCAGCACAGCTTCTTGCCACTAGTCCACCAGAGCTCCATAGGAGCTTTATTCCTAAAAGAAAATACTTACCTATGGTTCTCTCTACTGTTGGAAACACCTTCGATTTAACTGATTGCTGGGTCTAGTCTCTTCTGTGTATCGTTTCTGACCATGATTTGATCCCTGTTTCCCTTAACCTTACTGAGGAGTTTATAAGCATCAACAGGAAGTGGTCCAGCTCCTTTATTCTCCATGCAAAATGCCTATCCATACCTTCAGAGACCTTCCCCATCATTTCTGTAGCTCTCCACATTCATTTTATGGAGAAAATGAATATATCTGTTTTAATGGCAGACAAGGATGTCAGTCCATTAATACACAGTGACTCAGTTCAATTATTAATTGAAAGAGACATATAAAGACCACCAATTGTGACAGAAGCCACATTGGAGGCACTTTCTTTCTGTGCTTAATATAAAAAAGACAAAAAAGATTCTCACCACTGGACCAATTGGCAGCATCAGAATGGATGGTGAAGAGATTTAGATTGTTCACAACTTTATTTAGTTTGCTTGGCTCCACAGTCAACACTCTTGGCACCAGCAGCCAGGAAATTATAAGGCGTATTGAGATGGGAAAGTCTGCTGTTAGGGACCTCTCCAAAGTACTGACGAGCAATGGTGTCTCTCTGGAGAATAAGGTGCGTCCGATACAGGCCATGGTCTTTGCAATCATTTGTTATGTGTCAGAGAGTTGAACAATGACTAGGGAGGATAGAAGGAGACTTGATGCATTTGAGTTATGGTGCTGGAGAAAAGTATTGAGGATACCATGGACTGCTAAGAAAACAAATAGATTCATCCTGGAAAGGGTTAAACTGGGCTGCTCCTTGGAGGCAAGGATCCTGAGGCTTATATGACATACTTTGGACATGTTTTAAGGAGGGATTGGTCCTTGGAGAGGGACATCCTGCTTGGGAGGGTGGTGGGACAGTGCAGAAGGGGAAGACCCTCTATGAGGTGGATTGATTCAGTGACTGAGGTAATTGGGATGGGTGTGTCAGAGGCAGTGCGATTGGCGCAGGATAGAACAGGGTTACGGATGTTTGTACATGGGGTCACTATGAGTCTCAAGTGACTCAATGGCACATAACAACAACAACAACAACGGCTGGTGTTCCTACCAACTTTTAGGGCCCTAGCACTTGTCAGCAATGTTTTCTTTCCTTGGGATTTGGTATGAATCCCCAAGACTGTACTTGCATGGAAAACTTTTGTGTTAAAATAAGCAAAAGAGACTTTGAAATGTTTAAGGACTAGAGGTTACTATAGAGACCTCAGACTAATGTGGTTAGGTTTTCTAATCTAAGTCTACTGATGGTTTTTAGAGGAGTGTTGTGAGGAGAGTGGTGACCGACTCTTTCTTTCTTTCTTACCAGTGGACCACAAGCCTAACTCCAAAGATGAAAGGTGAAATTTGTTGCAGATTTTAACTCATCAGTGATACCCCCTTGACCTAAATGGCCAAGTTCAGTTCACTGATAAGGGTTGCTATCAATCATAGCCTGCACAAGGCTTCCTCCTTGTGGGGAATGTTGACATCTGCAGTCACTAATGCATTCTGCTGTGCCTGAAGTGATAACCCAGGTTCAGTAGGAAAGTGTTACTCAGCAATTGAAAGATAAAGCCACCTAGCTCTTGGAGGTTGATTTTGGTGACTTTTAGAATTTGTTCAGTTTATCTGGTTTAGTACCCTCAGGAGAGGGCTGAGATTCATTCTATAGGTTGTCCTCATTATGCTACCTGGAGTATTGTTGATTATAAATTTAATTAAATTTTATGAGTAAGATTTAAAGGGTCAAAGTAGCTGATGGAAATACATTTTTTTTGTCAGACTCCAGACTAGTAAAAACATAATGATGGTAATGACATTGACGTTAGAGATTTATGAGGATGGCAAAGGATAGGGAAAGATTTTGACCTATTCATAGGATTGTTCTGAGCCTTAGTCAGCTTGATGTCACACAAAACAAGTCTGTAGGTCTCTTGCCTTTCTGTGTACTTTGCTAAGGAGAGAACTACATGGATTCCTTTTACCCAGGCTATCTTGTTGTGGTGGTTATTGTTATGTACAGTCCAGTCAGAACAGACTCATAACTGACCTTCCTGTGGATTTTAAGAGACAGTAAATTACATTTACACTAGAAATCAGGAAATGAAAAGACAAATTTGAATTGGGAAATCTGTTAAGGACCTCTCCAGAGTGCTAAAGAGCAAAGATGTCAGTCTGGAAACTAAGGTGTGACTGAGGCAGGCCTTTGCAATTAATTGTTATGCATCAGAGAGCTAGACAATGTCTAAGGATGACAGAAGGAGGTTAGATGTTTCTGAGTTGTGCTGGAGAAGTGTTGAACATTCCATGGACTGCAATGGGAACAAATAGGTTTGTTCTGGAGAGGGTGAAACCAGGGCGCTCATTAGAGGCAAGGATTTTATGTTCAGTCTCACATACCTCGGGCATGTGGCCAGGAGGGACAACTCCTTGGAGAAGGACATCATGCTTGGAAGTGTGTGGAGGGACAGCGGAGATGAGAAAGACCCCAGATGAGATGGATTGACATAGTAAGTGAGTAATGGAGGTAGATGTGTCGGAGACAGTGAGACTACCTCAGGATAGGCATGGTTCAGGGATATATGTGCATAGGGTAGCTATGAGCCACAGGTGATGGCATATAACAACAAATTCCACTGGAGGAGATTACTCTCCCCCCCTACAGAGAAACTCAAGAATTCCAACCATGCTCCTCTTCACTGGAGCTCTCTGTCTTGTTATTCTGTACCACAGAGTTGGAACAAACTCATAGTTGACTCTACAGAGAGTTTTTAGAGGCAGTAAATTCCACAGGAGAAGAGTGGCCATCTTTCTTCCATAGAACAGCTGGTGAATTTTAACTGTGTGCCTTTGGGTTGGCAGCATAGCTCCTTACCACTAGAACACCAGATGTTTATATAATAATAATTGTAGAAGATAAAACTAGTGTTGGGAAACTGGTGTATAGTGCAGTCTTCCACCTCCTACCTGGACTGCCTGATCAGAATTCTTAGATCTAAGTAATGGTGTCTGGAAACTAAATGTTTCCTTTGTCAAAGCTGCTGCTTTTTCTTAGCAATTTTTTTCTTCTGCTAACTACTTATACTTGTGCTTCATCAGGGACTTTGAAAATCTCGTATCTATATATGTTCTCACTAAGAAGGAGTGAGGTCCTTCAACTGCAGCATGGAAGAGATGTTCATAAAGTACCACCACAGCTTGTGTCAGTTGTGTTGTGTGTCCATGGGGAACTGACAACCCACTATAGAGGCTGACCTAGCTTTGTTCTCTTTGCCAGTCAATCACTATTTCTCCTAGTGCCTGTGTGACTCCTGTCTTTCCTAGCAACCTTGGGTCCTTTCTTGGCAAGGAGTGTCCTCTTCCAAAGCAAAGTACAGGCATGTTTTCTATGCAGTATAATAAGGATTATGTTACCCTCTGGAGCAGAGGAAAGGTATGCTTACTGTCTATTACAAAATATTGAATTTCTGTTGCTCAAGATTGTTCTCTCAATGAACAATCCACTGAATATAGAGTTGTCAGCTAACACACTTCATGTCTTTCTGTGGGAATTAGAACTCAAGAAACTGAATTTAAAAATTAAAATGCTCTAGATACTCCTCTTGCAATAAGTAATAATGTATTTTGTTTCTGACCCAGAAACCTCAAGTCTTTTCCCAAAATCTATGGAATGAAAGCAGGTTCTCTTTAGAGAATAGATAGGATCATATTCTCAGACTTTTAATACTTTAGAGTTGAGATTTGGCTATGGTGAATGAATTAAAAATAAGCTGCAGTAACCCAAGCAAAAGATAACAATTCTTTTGACATTGAAAGTTTGCTGGGGAGATATGGAAAGGGGAACAGAGTTGAGATATTCTTTGAAGATGGCATCAATATTCTTGATATTAAATTTAGATATAGAACTTGAGAGTGCCTTAGCTATCTTCTTGTTCTTCATTGCCATTGAATCAGAGCTAACTCCTAGCTGACTATCCAGGGTGTTTTCAGAGACTATAAATTGCAAGGGAGGAGACTGACCCAACTTTCTCCAAAGAAGTAGCTGATGGATTCAGTCCACCTCCCTTTGGGTTGGCAGTTCAGCTCCCTACCCACTAGGACACCCGGGCTCACCTTATCTAGTTATCTATTATTGTTAAGTGTCGTCAAATCATAGGTGACTCATAGCCACCCTATGAACGAAAGTCCTCAACACTTGTGTGACTTTCATCCTTTCTCCAGGTTCATAGGGTTTCCAGAGGCAAGACATTATGGAAGTGGATGCCACTCCTGCTTCCAATCTAATTATCTAGTACTACCATAAAAGAGATACTCAAACGGATGGATTTAACAAACAGAAGTGTGTTTGTTTTTAGGCTGGGGTTCTGGTTGTGTAGATTTGCACTGCTAACCCAGAGACTACACCTCTCTAGTAGTTAGTTAATATCTATGAGTGATGCCACAGGAGAATGATGGACAATCTTCTCCCATTTGAGTTGTCACCTTGGAAACCTAAAAGAAGGTCAAGTGTGATTCAGATCTGACGCAATCACAATGAGGTGTAATGATAACAGCATAATTAACCACATGGCTTCAGAGATACATACATGATTTTCATTATGGAGTAACAAAAATGTCAAATGAAAATATGTAGAAGCATTAGCCTTCCGAAATAGGTGGTTAATGTTGAAATAATAAACACTATACACTTGAACCTCTTATATAAAAATTTCTCACTTCACAGGTGGGCACCGTGACCTCATGGCTAGTTTATGTGTTTGTTTCAGATCATATAATTAGTTGGTAGTAGCATGTTGTACGTCAAAGTTCATATCAACAATCCATGATAAAAATCATATATGTAATTTCCCATTTACTTATAACCTTTAAGAGGTATATATGTAACTTAATTTTACTGTTCTAGGAATACTTTGATGTTTTGATATTGACTGAGAAAAAGAATTTTCTTTTCAGAAAAATTATATTTGTACTCTATAAATTTATATAACGTTTATAAGATATACAAAAAGATGTAAAATTTACATACAGAATTTTATGTAAAATGTATGTAAATTTTATATAAAATTAAAATATAAATGGAATTTTGTTTTATATTTATTTCCCTTGTTTGCAAAGTTTTCACCACATTTTGTGTTTCTGTCTCTTCCCTGGGAAATTGGGGGAAGGACTGATGTATCTTTTGCTTTATTAAATGTTTGTTGGACTCTTCAAGGTTAGGAAATACTGAATGACTTTCAATCCCTTAAGAAAGTAGCCATTTCCAAAGCATATTTTTTTGAGTTTTAAAAATCAGATTTATACCTCAGCCGTAAAGAAACTCGAAGTAAACTTAAGAAGAGTGAGCTGCTAAGAAGATATTACTTTCAGCGATTGTGGCCATACTAAGAACAAGAAGTTAAATCTGTCCAAATGGTGTCTCTTGCCTTCTAAAATAAATCAGCATGTTTTATTAACTTCAGTGGAGGCAGGCAGCGCCCTGCCATTTAAATATTGCAGTAGCATCAGGACCGGGGCTGAGCACGTGCTGCAGGTGGCAAGTTCACACTTTGTCAGTATCGCAGCCACAGCAGCAACCGATAGACTGGGCAGACAGTGCCGTCTTCGGTTCCCCAGGCCGCTGCTGTTTGTTTCTGTCCTGCTTCTCAAACTTGACTAGCTAACTAGATGTCTTTTCACTCAGTTCTTCCCTTAAAAATGAAAACGATGTCAAGAAACAGTGTGCTACAAACTTATGTATTCCTTGCCCTTAAGTCTTTAGTATTATTTCAAACCCTTTACGTCACTGTATCATTTAAAGCCACATTGTAAATACCAAGAAAAATGAAAGAAAAAGAAACATCCCAGAATATTATAGCCAAATTAAGGCAGTAATACTTAAAATACCAACAAATACGGAGTTGAAATACTGTCTGAGGAATTTTTAAGCAAGCATAGCTTTTTAAAAAGGGATGAGAGGTGAAAATAAAGGGCATGGTAAAGAAAGTCATACATTTTAAAATGTGGGAAAATGGGACCTTTATGCTAGATAATAAATTTATTTCCATTTTCTTAGATAATAGATTTATTTCCATTATCTTAGCTCTTGAACTTAGCTTTTCATATTTCTTTTTATTTCATGAAAATATAATCAATTCCTCATTTTCTTTTGAACATTAAGAATGCTTTATTTAGAAAACATCATACTTAAGAGGATAATTTCTGTGTGATTATTTCTAATTGTACTTATGCCTTCTTCAAATGAAAATATCTGGAAGATGAATAAAATGCAAATGCTTGTCATTATATTTCCACTTTGTTGCTGTACAGGGCTTTTTTTCTCTGGGGAGAAAACATTTTGTTTTTAATTTAAAGACATACAGATTTAAGTGAAATCTTACATAGACATAGCCTTAGTTCAAAACAAACAAAGAAAGCTAGTAATATTTTCTTTGTGAATTTTTAAGTGAGTATTTTATGTACCGATAGTAACTTGGCCTAAAGTATATTCTCTACTGGAATTTTAAACTTTGAAAACATTTAAATGTATGCCATTAAAATTAATGTACTGATTTAACTCTCATTGTAGGTTATAAAATAGTAATAGTAAGATTAGTTATTAGACATAAATGTTAATTAAATAATTTTATTAAAATAAATATTATTTACTCTTTTTTTTAATTTAGAAAGGTCTCCAATTTATGGCATGATGAGTTTAGAGACAATTTCATTGTAATACAAGAAGTTCACTACAAATAATAGCACTACAAAAAATCAGTCCCCAAAGAATGAAACAAATACACATTTTTACAGTAATTCTGTTCATTTAAAAACCACGCCAGTATAAAAGATAAGTTGGGAATCTTCATTTTATTATTTACTCTTAAACCCTATTAGATTGAGGATGACTAGTGGCTTCATTGAAAGCACCTTAGGATAAGCGGTGTACATTACATCTCCTAACAAAAGCTGTTGAGGGAAGCTTCTAAGGGAAAGACCTCTTACTATTAACAGAGTGGTGTGGAGGCCCATTGATCAGAACCAAGGGCATGTACTATCCAGGTCTCCCCCTGGTTAACGTAAAATAACTGCACTGCTCCCGGAATCTTGAAGTTCACACCAGAGCAAGTTGTTTTTAAGACTACCTGGATGTTGGCTGGAGACTATAAACCTCTCGGAGCATCTGTCATCCCTGATTCAGGTTTCATTATACTGGCACTGGGGAGTGGAATCTATTGGCATCACACATATACACACACTCAAAGCACATTTCCAAGTAATACTGAAAACAATTTTGAGCTTTTGGACTTTGAATGAGGTAAGTTGTAGTTTGCTTTTAATGCAAATATTATCATTGTTTTATTATAGGCTGTAAGTTTAAGTATAAGCAGTTATATGTCAGAGAAAAGTATTTTTTTCTAGATGAAGTTGCTTGGAATTTTTGTCATGTTATTATGAGGATGATAAGAGAAATTTGTCCAAAGATACTCAGGAAAAAAATTAAAGACAGGGCATATAATCTGTCCATGCTTAATTTTAAAGTGTATTTTATCTTCATTAAAAACTAGAAGATTTCATTTTATTTGAAATTTTAGTAGTAAACTTTGAGGCATTACTCCCTCGTAAGGCTATGTGGAATACTAATATATAAATAAATTATTGTAATCTATTTAAATGAAGTACATTTTATGAGAATAAGTTTTAGTGTTGAAACATTATACTGAATTTAAATATTTTACTAGAGTCAGAATTTTTCACCTAACTGATGAATGTTCAGACACTCTTAAAGGAACAAATATCTTTAGTAGTAAGATTTTATCTAAGTTTAATTATAAATTCTTTAAAAAGCCTTAACCTTTAAACTCACCTTTGTTCAGATATATACTTGATCATAAACTCTGATTTAAAACCTTGATATGGAAAAGTTCTTATATTTTGGCTAACGTTATTAAAAACATTTATATAATCCTTGAATCTCAAGTAGAAGACAATGCAAAAAATATACGTTGTTTTGCTCCAACATGTAAGGTCAATGTGAGTGAATTGTCCATAAATGTTCATTACATTTCAAATAACTGAAGAAAATCTATGTTTGAATATTTTATTCTGGTGCTGAGAAAACCTCAAAACCTGAAACAACACTTCAGAAGGACTAAAATGACCTCTAATTTGAACTATCTTTGAATAACAATTTACTACTGGATTTAGAGTCTTTAGTGGACTTGTTTGAAAAAAGAGGTGAATAAATGATGCCAGCAATGTTTCCCACTTTTGGTTTCTAGGGTCTTCTGAGCAGGATTCCGCACTAGCCAGTTCCCTGTTCTGTTTCTTAGCAAAGTTAATGTTTGCTGTTGGGTTTTGTTTGTTTGTTTGTTTTTACATACTATGTAAATGAATAATGATGCCCCCAAATTGGACTTTGACTTTTTTTTTTAATTTTCTAAGCAAATCTGTATTAAACTACTAAAATATTACTTACCAAAACTGGCAACAAATAAAAATAATAATAGCCACAGGATGCTTTGTAAATTCTTGATATTAAAAAAACCAAAACCCAAAATAGACTAATTTTATATCTTTAATTTGAAATTGTCTTTCTCCCTCCATGTTGATGAATATTTGCATAAAAAATGTTACTGTAACTATTTTAAGAACATTGAAAATGGTGTGCTCTGGCCTTTTGAGTTCAAAACCACCAGAAGATGGAAAGCAGTGTGTGTGTGTGTGTGTGGCTTCCCCTTTCTCCGGGGAAATGATTCGAGCCTGTTTTAAACAGGTAACACAGTTATTGAAGAAATGCAAAAGCCATATAACTTCATAACTATATATTGAAGAAACCAGGATAAATTGCACTTAAAATGAGCTCTTTAAAGGTCATTTAATTAAGGTCAAAGAGGTAAAAAAGAAAAGTAAGTACATGTCAATTATTTATTAGGTTCACCTAGAGTGAGCCGGTCCTTACCGAAGACCAATAATTACTCTTTAACCCTTGATTTACCGGCTGTGTGGCAACAGTTTTATATTTAAAATACAGAAAGTAATAATGATTTATGATAAGTGATATTTAGGGCAACACCAATATGGTATGAAGTTATCCAATTAAATTTTATTTCCCAAATAAAATTTTCTTCTTTCTAAAGAGCCAACTTCTGCATATAAAAAGATTATCAATAGTTATTACTTAAAGTTACACAGTTAATGAGATTTTTTGCCACATCAAGTCTTTATCTCACATGAAACTGTTTTATCCTTTTACCTTGCAAATAATTAAAAATGCTACATTAATTTCATACAAAATCAACTCAAACGAATAACATCATATAAATTCTGCTAATGTGTAAATTACACTACGGTCTATGTTTTATTAATTCTGCCAAGAAAGAATTTCATTTTGGGATTAAAGTGTGAATACAAGTCATTTATAAGCTTCTAAAACAAGAGCTATGGAAGATGGAATTAATGTATAAAACTACATTAGAGTAGAGTTAAATGTTAGAAATGTAACTAAAATACTGTGGAAAAAATGGTACTAAAATGCACACATACAATTTTCTTATTTTAAAAATAAAAGACTTGATGGCAACGCCCTTATGGTGTCTCTTTAAGTTGCTATTTTGATATAAAGCTTAAACTTTACAAAATTTGAAACTATAGCTGATTTTCTGTTTATATACCTTATCAAGAAAATATTAATATAAATTAATCTGTCCTGTGGGGTGAATGATATATGTGTATGTGTTCATATGATTGCATATATGTACAAATAAATTTATATATATTTTAAAATTCTACATAAATTTTAAAAACACAGTTTTGCTGTAATCATTACATATGAATTGATATGTACATACAGTTATATATTGATAAGTGAGATGATTCCTACTTGCAATTATTGTTCACAGTAGAAAAGTAAATGTTTTTAGAAGCTGTTGAGTAGAGTAAGCTCATAGTGACTCTATGAACAAAGGTTAGTTATCATTAAACCTAATAGACAAATGTTGAATACCCTAGGGTATATTACATAATGATTGATACTTATGATGTAAAACAAATGATAGCTAATCTATGCCTGCAGCAAAATCCTTTGAAGTTACATGACTAAGAGAAGCTAAATTTGTTAAGTGGTAGTGGACTGATGTCTGGGAACCTCTTGTGCTTGGCAGACTGATAAATGAGAGAATTCTTCTTTTTAGCTCTGTAACCATAACTTTCCAATATCTTAAAAGGGGAGGGAAATCATAGGAAGATGTTGAAGGTTTTGCAGAAACACTAGCAAAATTCTGTATTCCAGACATTTTTTGTGATAATGCAAAAACCTTCACTTAATTGCAGTAATTACAGAACTAAGTTTAAATTCTGTTCTTTTAACACTGGTAGAATTTTTCTTTTGCCATTTAGTACAAAGATGAAAAACAATGTCAAGAATTTTCTTTCCAGTGAATTCTACCAAATCAACATTATATTGGCTTAGTGGTCTGAGTAGATTTCTACTGTTCTAATATAATGTAAAAAAATTTAACAGTCTTTCCAGTGCAACACAGCACTGCAAAGAAATTTGTAAACAAAAGGTATAAAGAAAACTAAAACAGTGGAGAAGCCTCTCTTTTTAGCGCACACTTGCGGGCAATTTTTTTTTTTTTTTTAAAAAGCAACTCATACAAAATATTTAGGTTGGACCTTCTAGTCTACTTTTGATGTTGAAAGATAAACGCTCTAATTTAAGCTGTAACACGGTATGTTAAGGAATCTTAACATTCTTTTGTGGCATTTAAAAAATTGTGTTACGTTTTAAATAGTTCCTGTTGGGTAATGTTGTTGTTGTTGTTATGTGCCGTCGATTTGTTTCCGACTCATAGCGACCCTATGCACAACAGCCCTAAACCCTGCTCTATCCTGCGCCAATCGCACCGTCTCTGACACACCCATCCCGATTATCCCAGTCACCGTATCAAAAAAAAAAAATCATTGTCATTACTAATATATTATTAGAAGGAATCAGAAATGTTCTTGAATACATATGGCTATATTGTCATTATGGCAGGCCACAAAGGACAGTGGAATAAGGAGAAAATGTTCTTCAGAATTTTAAAAGCTAACGAGATTTGACATTTGCTTTACTACTTACATACTGTACAAAAAAAAAAAAAATTAAGCTCCACTTTCCTGTATAAATGTTACTGCTTTTTAATTATACTAAGATTTCCAGTGAATCTTCACGTAACATGAAAGCATTTGTGAAAGTTATAGTTGAACTTTATAGTTATAGTTGTAACTTTAAAGTTATAGTTGTAACTGATTTTTTCCACTTAAAATAGAATTCTCCCCATGTGTGATTTTGTATAAACTCCCTCCCCCAAAAGCAGAATTCTGTTAAAGTCCTGGATGATATTTTAACCGAGAGAGTCTAATAATATAGGGGTAAAATAATTGAATTTCAGGTTTAAGTTATAGATTTTCATTTATGAGACTTCTTGTACTTCTTTCTTTAAATTTTTATTTATATTGGTTTGCATACAAAATTCATATACATTGTGTTTCACATTATACTTCATTCACATTGTGTTTCATAAAATTATTTCCATACATTGTGTTTTATAAAATTAATCCCCACTGAGTTATGTCCAACATTATTCTGCTTCAGGTCTCCACCAGAGTATTGCCATTTCCTTTACCCCCCTATCTCCACCCATCAAATTGTGTGACCCAGTGACTTTCCCCAGGCCCAGCCTCACCTCTCATCTCCTAGCCTTCCCCTCTTGAACCCTCACACACGCTTACTAATTATCTTTTTGTTTTTACAATAATGGTCTTACGCAGTATTTGCCCTTATGAGACTGAGTTAGTTCACACAGAATAATGCTGCCCTCAAGCTTCTCCAAAGTTACGTAGTATTTTTTAAAATTGTTGTTCCTGAATACTGCATAGTAAGTAGTCCATCATGTGAATATACCACAATTTCTCAATCCATTCGATTATAGGTGGATATTTGCCTTGTTTCCACATTCTTGTGATTATGGATAACCCTGCTGTGAACAATGGTGTATAAATCTTCATTTGTGCCCCAGTTCTAATTTCCTTGAGGTATATTCATAGCAGTTCAGTAGCTGAGTTATATGGGCTTTCTATATTCAGCTTTTTGAGGAAATACCAAACTGCCTTGCAGAGTGGTAATACAATTTAATGGTCCCACCAACAGTGTATGAGAGGTCTCACCTCTCCACATCCTCTCCAACATTCATTGCTTGCTGTCCTGTTAAACTTTGCCACTGCTATTGGGTGAGATGGCATCTCATTGTGGTTTTGATTTGCATCTTTCTTATTGCCAGTGATTTGGAGCATTTCTGCATGTGTCTGTTGGCTGTCTGATTGTCTTCCTCTGTGAAAAGTCTCTGTTTTTTTCTCATTTTGTAATTACATTATCAGTGTTTTTCTTGCGGAGGCCCTGTATGATTCTGTAAACTTTTGTTATGAGACCGTTGGTTGAGATGGTATTGCCACATGGTTTTGTTGATTTTTTTTTCTCAGTTAATAGGTTTTCTTTTTACCATATTGGGAAAAGTTCTGCAGCTTAAAAAGTCAATATTCAATTGTATTGCTGAATAACAGCTTGAAGAAGGATTAGGGCAGTGTTTCTGTGAACTGAGGTGAATCAGACTTTGATTTGTTTAGTAAAGTTTACTCTTTTACTGAAGAAATGGTGGCTTTGACTTTTGGAAACTGGCACCTGGAGCTGTAGCTTGGTATGGAATAACACTGACATTGAAAGAGGTATATGCTAAGAAATGAAAGGAAGAAACATTTCTTTACCCAACAAACCAACTTGTAAGTTTTAGAAAATACAAAATAAGTTACAGTCACTGATATTCCAAGAACATCATTTTATTAACTGAACTTGAAAATAAATCCACCATTCTTCTTGAGCCAGCAATTAAAATATTTTCTCAAATTTAGTCATTAAATAGCATTTATGAAACGCAAAGCACTAACCTGACTGCCGTTGAGCCAGAACCAATTCATGACTGGACTCCAGGGTGTTTTTCAGAGATTGTAAATCACATAGGAGGAGATTGCTTTTTTTTTTCTTCAGATCATTCAGTGGATTTGAACTGCATGCCTTTAACAGTGTGGCTCTTGATTTATTCAGTCTCCCTCTATTTTATTAAATATGTCTTTATAAAGATCAAGATTCCCAGCCTTGATAACAAACAGTATTTATAGAAATATTTTTAAAGATTCATATTCATGTTTGAAATGCAAAAATTGACAAATCTAAATTTTAGTTATTGATGTAATTATATATCATTTCTTGCACCTAGAAGGAGGTATGTATATAATAATCTATGATGCAACTTTCATTTGTAAAAGTTATTTTTGTTTCTATTAATCCATCTTGTCAAAGTTGTGCAGTTAGGTCTAATTTACAGTATAATGTCTATACATTTCAGAAAAAAAATATTGTCTTGCCAAACACATAATCATCATTTATTATATCAGACATATTTTTTTGTTTTTTATATATATATTTTTTGTTTTCATATAATTCATTATGTTATGTTTTATGCATCCGTATTGTGTTTTATATAATCTTTCATTTATATTGTGTTTCATACAACTATTAATATATATTTTCTTCTATATAGTTAATTACTAGTGATCTGTGCCTATTCCTTCACTCTCCCCCAAACCAACCAGCAAACTCTGCTGTTCTAATGATTTCCATGCTTCCCCTTTTTAGCTGAATCAGGAACTAACCCAGAACCATTTTTGTGGAGTTATAGTACCTGAATGCTCTAGGATTGAGGGGTTTTTTTTAAAAGTTCTTTTCTTAGCAGAATACAGTCTCAAAAGAAGTAATTTCTTAATATCTTTTTCTGTTATCACATTGTTCAATATTTTGGTATTATTAATAGTCAGATTTAAGTAGAAAGTAATTGGAGTAATTTCTCCTGGAATGTTTAGAGAATGGTAGATGAAATAAGAAATATTCGTTATTAGTAAGTACTCTTTTTTAGAAATGAATTCCATTCTGTTTCTCAACAACAACAACAACAAATTGTAAGCCTCCTAAGTCACCTGATGTTATTTTTATGTAACTTCAAGTCAGAACTGACTCATAGCTGACCCTCCAATAAGTTTTCATATGAAGTAAATCACACCAATGTTATTTGCCCATTTTTCTCCTATTAAGTAGTTGGTGGATTCAAACATGAGCCTTTAGGTTGGGAACAAAACTCCTTAACAATAAGCCATCAGAACACTTAGTGGTTAGAATACAGAATATCTAAAGAATTATTTTTATACTTCTATGTAATATTCATAATTATAAAAAATAAAGACATTACCGTGATTTTAAGATATGTATTCTAGGTATTCTAATATCAAGTGCTCAGTTATTTGAAGTTTTATGTAAAGGTATAATTTGTATTTTTAATTTAAAAACAACTCAGGAACATTAAGTGAATAGTATTGTTGAATAAGTATTAATTGGTAGACTATTTTTTTTTCCTGAGATAAACTGTGTAGCATATACCTTCATTGTGCTTTCTTAATGTTCACCACTCTGACATTGCTGTTTTTCATGCTTTATATGTTACGCATTTATTACTTGGATGCTCAAGTAGAATATATGATAAATGCAAATGGCTTTCTATTGTTCCGCATTAAGCTATTTACTAGATGTATAATTTAAGTCACATAAATATTGTATGTTTTCTAACTATTCTTACCTGTCATGTAGTTGGTGTCAACTCATGTAACAAAAGGGAATGTTGCCTGGTATAGTACCTCACAATCATTAGCACTTGAGCTTATTGTGACTGTTTTGCCAATCCATCTTCTTCATCTGTTGGCTTTCTACTTTAATGCACATGATGTCTTTCTCCAGTAATTGGTCCCTCATAATAATATGTCCAAAGTAAAAGAGATGAAATCTTACCATCTTTACTTCTTAAGAAGTACTTTGATTTTACTTGCTCTGAGACTTATTTGTCAATTCGTTCAGTAGTCCTAGGTATGTTAAGTATTTTGACGTGACTTTCTCCAAGACTTACTTATTCATTCTTTTGTTAGTTTACTATGGTAGCATAGTAGTAAGAAGCTGCAGTGCAATCCCAAAGGCACACAGTTCAAATCTACCAGCTGCTTTGAGGAAGAAGGGTGGGCAGTCTCCTCTCATGTAATTTGTTGTTATGTACCACTGAGTCAGAACTGAAGCATAGCTGACCCTCCAGCGGGCTTTCAGAGACAGTAAAGAGCACAGGACGAAATGAGATTGACTGTCTCTGAAAACTGACTGGAGGGTCAGCTATTATGAGTAAGTTCTTACTCAACAGCACTTAACAACAATGTGGTATGTTCAGTATTCTTTGCCAATATCACAATTTAAATGTGTCAATTTTTCCCTCTTTATTTTTCACTGTCTAGCTTTTATATCCACTTGAGAAATTTTGTAGTACTATGGTGACCTAGTGGATAACAAGTTGAACTGCCAGCCCATATATAGTTGGGTCGAATCCGCCAGCTGCTTCGTGGTAAAACGATGGGCAGCTTCCTCTAATGTGATTTACAGTCTCTGAAAACCTACCAGAGGATCAGCTCTGAGTCAGTTCCAACTTACCGCGATGATCTTTATGAATTAACATTAAAACAAGGAGCAGGACAAATTCATTTTAAGACCCTATTCTCTTTAATTCAGTGAACTAAAAATCTTTCATTTATCAATATAAAAATATTGAGATGTTTTGTGTTATTTTTTCATACGATTTTTGTAATCTGTGCCATTTACACTTATAGACCATTTCAGTTTTAACTAACCTTATCTAAAATTCTAAATAGACTCTTGTTTCTGGGAGTTACCATGCCAGACAACTCAGTTGAATCCATTGCCTTATCTTTGAGCTTAGAATGATGCCTGATTATCTCCCCAGACATTTAGTAGAACTTATTTGAAAAACAGATCTTGGTAATTTCTAACTAAAAAAGTGAACAAACACAGGTAATTTTTACATTAGGCCTTTTTTCAGAACTCCATTTAAATTTGCTTCTATGAAGTTTAACTTTTGGTCTGGCATATTAAAAACCTGGTTAGTTCAATAGTCCAATTAAAAAATATTTAATGCTCGCTATATTACAAGAACAAACTAACCTACAATCAGGAGAGGATAAAATAGATGAATGAGGCCTTCTAAGAATCAAATCCCTATGCACATTGAAAAACTTCTCCCAACAGGGTGAAAAGGAGAGTCACAAACTGGGAAAAAATATTTGGTAATTACATGTTTGATAAGGGATTTATATCTAGAATTCACAAAATACTCCAGCACCACAACAAGATAAAGGAAAACAACTCAATTGAAACAGGATATGGACAGACACCTCATCGAAGAAGACATTGTTGTTTTGAACCTTGTTGTTGTTGCAACTCATAGCGACCATGTGTACAACAGCCCTAAACTCTGCACTGTCCTGTGCCAATCGCACTGTCTCTGACACTCCCATCCCGATTATCCCAGTCACTGAATCAATCCACCTCATAGAAGGCCTTCCCCTCCTGCGCTGTCCCTCCACCCTCCCAAGCATGATTTCCTTCTCCAAGGACCGGTCTCTCCTCACAACGTCATTTTTGTTCATATACTTTCAAATTATAGATTCTTAATAAGCAATTAAAATGCCTTCGTAGATCTGGGTTTGATATTTACTTGACAACTTGATCCTAGTGTTCAGTAATCTTTGTGGTTCCAAATACTCTCATCTGAAGATTATGAATAATAGTGGTAAGGTATCGTGCTGCCAGCTCCAGGGCATACGGTTCAAATCCACCTGCTATTTCACAGGAGAAAGCGCTATCTTCCTCAATGTTCTTTACTGTCTCTGAAAAACCTCTGCAGGGTCAGCTATGTGATGGTTTTGACCCAATGGCACACAACACCAACATCTAGAGTGTGCCTGGAATATAATAAACAATGCATTTTTACTAGATTCAAATCATTAACTTAAAAAATTAGGTGTTTTTATATCTGTATGTCATACTTAAAGTTAATTTTTTAAAGTAAAACTTTAAATTACTATTGATTTTATTTCTACTATGATTTTCTTTTATGATTTCTCAGAAAGCCATTGTTGTTATGGTTGTATTCAGTCAAGTTGGTACTGACTCATAGCTGACCCTCCAGGTGTTTTCAGAGGCAGTGAATCACATGAGCGGACACTGCCCATCTTTCTCCTGTGGGGCAGCTGGTTTACCTGGAGCACATGCCTTTGGGTTGGCAGCACAATGCATTAACTGAACCTCCAGAGCTCCTGGAGAGCTGTGGCATTGTGTTCAAACTCATTTTAGTGAAGCCTATTAAATGTAGTTAACTGTAATTGTATTTCTTTTTTTCATGTAATTTTTTACCTCCTTCTATGTCTTATGAAGGCTAGGATTTGGATTTTAATTATAATATTAAATTCTGCCTTATTTTCCAGCATGTTTCAAGCTTATTTGAAACAAAAATCATTTTAGCAGTCATTGAAGACCGATGGTTTTATATGATTTTTTATTCTTTCTTTCATAAAATGTATGTTTCAGTGGTTCCCATTTTAATAAAATGGCATTGTCTTAACTTTTACTATTTAAAAGATAGAATGATGATTATATTTAGTTAAAACTGCCTCTTGGTTTCTAATTCCATGATAAAAATACAATAAATATCAGTATCTTAATTAACTTTTATCCAAACAAAAAGAGGATAAGATTTTGAAGATTTTAAAGAAGATATAAAATTATATTCCTCTGTTGTTGTTGTTTTGTGCTATTGAGTCACCCGTGAGCCTTAGTGACCCTACATACAGCGGCTCTGAAGCCTGCCCTGTCCTAAACCAGTCTCGTTGATTACAATACACCAAACTACATTGCTCCAGTTATTATATTAATCCATCACATCCAGGGTCTTTGTCTCCTGCACTCTCCTGCCACCCTTCTGAGCAGGATGTCCTTCTCCAAGGACCAGTTCCTTCTAGCCAAGTATGTGAGATGAAGCTTCAAAATCCTAGCCTCCAAGGAAAAACTTGGTTTCATCCTCTCTAAGACAGACGTATTCGTTCTGTTATTGGTCCACGGTATGTTCAGGACTTTTCTCCAGCACCACAATTCAAAACCATCAATTCTTCCTCTAGTTTTGGATAAATCTTAGTAAAAGCTTCTTTTTTAAGAACAACTTAGATAAAAAAAATCATATTCTATCTTACTTGGTGAGGCTATGGAGAAACTGGCACCCTTATTCGCTGTTTGTGGCAGTGTAAAATGGTGCAACCACTATGGAAAAGAGTATGGTGCTTTCTCAAAAAGTTGGAAATAGAAATACTATTTGACCCAACAACTCCACTACTGGGAATATAACCTAAAGAAACCAGAACTGCCACCCAAGCAGATAAATGCACACCCATGTTTATTGCAGCTTTGTTTACAATAGTAAAGAGTTGAAACAACTCTTGTTGAATAACCCAAATGCCCATCAACAAATGAATGGCTAGAGAAGCTTTGGTCTATTCACACAACAAAATACTGTGCTGCATTGAAAAAACAGTATTATATATACAAAATGGGTGACTCTGGAGGACATTATGCTGAGTGAATTATCTCAGTTACAAAAGGACAAATACTGCATAGTGCCACTGTTTTAAATCGGAACTGACATTGGAGTTGGTAGGAAACTAAGAGGGGATAAATAATATATATTCTTTAGGAGGACTGTATGCTCATTCTTTTTTCAGTCTAAAGACTCAACTGCAATTCAGTACTCTTATCTAACAGCACAGCTGAAAGACATTGATTCTTAATCTGTCATCCTTATTCACTGTTCAGATTTCAGATGCATAGCAAGGAACATGGCCTGAATCAGGCACACCTTAGTCTTTAGATTGGCATCCTAGTTTTTTAAAATATTTTGGAGAGGTCCTTGACAGCAGACTTTCCTGATGCAACAGGGGAACACATCTTTTTAATTCCTTGATTGCTAGTGGCAAGGATATTGATGGTGGATCCAAGTAAGATGAAATTGTTAACAACTTCAGTCTTTATCACGACGCTGCCTGTTGTCCCAGTGGTGAAGATTTTTGCATTCTTGATGTTGAGATGCAATCCATATGGAAGGCTTTTGATCTTTGAAGATCTTTGATCTTCTGCAGAAAGTGTTTCAAACCCTCATTACTTTCAGCAAACAGAGTTATATCATCTGCATAACATAAATTGTTGAGTCTCCCAAAGATCCTGATGCTACTTCTTCATAAAGTCCAGCTTCTTGAATTATTTGCTCAGCATATAGTTTGGATAGGTATTGAGAAAGGACAAAACCCTAGCTAGCGTACATCTTTCCTCATTTTAAACCATGAAGCATTTATCTTACTCTATTCATACAACACATTAATCTAGATACAGGTTTTTATACGCACAAGTATGTATTCTGGAATTCTCATTATTCTCTATGTTATCTACAGTTTGTTATGATCCACAGAGTCAAACGTCTTTCCATCATCAATAAAAATTCTTCTAATAGTCTGCTTTCAGCCAAGATCTGTGAGACATCAGCAGTGATAACCGTGGTGCAATGGCCTCTTCTAAGCTCAATTTGAACCTCTAGCAGTTTCTCATCAATGTACTGTTCGAGTGTTTTTGGATGATCTTCAGTATTTTGCTTGCACGGGATGTAGATAGACCATGACAACTTAAACATTTGGAATATAGCAGTGGCTTTGTGAATACATAGTATACATATTTCCATAAGTGATTATTGAGATGAAGTCTGCCTTACATAAAATACACCCTGTGATAAGTATCATTAAACACCACACATAGAGCTAGAGAGTACCCTCATTCAGAAAAAAAGAAACCAAAGAACCCGCTTTCTCACTTAGGAACTTGAAAGCCATATTATTCTCCATTCACAGAGAAAAATGTTTTTCCTATTGATACTGTTTGTGCTCCCTGAAAAAGTCACAATAATAAATACCAGGCTCATAGTGTTAAATACAGCACATAGTGTTGAGCTGAAACAGCCAAGCATTAAGCCTCATTTTGTCAATCCCGTGGCTGTATGTCTTACATATTTTCCCAGCGTATCAGTGAAGTTTAGGGACGGAGTAATTGTATCCAAAGGAATTGGCAGATACAGAAGAATTTAATGAAATAACATATGAGCAAGAGCCTATGGTGATGAAGGCAGAAGTGCAAGCTGCTTTGAAGGAAATAGCAAAAAATAAGACCCCAGGAATAAATGGTATACGAATTGACATATTTCCGCTAACAGATGCTTCCCTGGATGTGCTCACCAAGTTGTGCCAAGAAATCTGGAGAACAACCACTTGGCCAACTGACTGGAAGACATCTATATTTGTTCCCATCCCAAAGAAGGGTGACCTAACAGAGTGTGGAAACTACAGAACAATATCATTGCTTTCACAAGCAAGCAAGATTCTACTGAAGATTATCCAAAAACGACTGGAACAGCACATCAACAGAAAATTGCCAGACGTCCAGGCTGGGATTAGAAGGGGTCGTGGTACTAGGGATATTGTAGCTCATGTTAGATGGATCTTAGCTGAAACCAAGGGAAACCAGAAGAATGTCTATCTGTGTTTCATTGATTATGCAAAGTCATTTGACTGTGTGGATCATAACAAACTGTGGCTGACTCTGAGAAGAATGGGAATCCCAGAACATTTGATCATGCTAATGCGAAACCTGTACTTGGACCAAGAGGCAGTTGTCAGGACAGAGCAGGGTAACACTGCATGGTTCAAAATTGGGAAGGGTGTACGCCAGGAATGTGTCCTGTCTCCATACCTTTTCAACCTGTATGCAGAGCAGATTATCCGAGAGGCGGGGCTCTATGAGGAGAAGTGTGGCATCAGGATTTGTGGAAGATCTATTAACAATCTGCGTTATGCAGATGATACAACCCTGCTTGCTGAAACTGAGGAGGACCTCATACACGTGCTGCAGAGGGTCAAGGACTGCAGCCTTCACTATGGACTGAAGCTCTATGTCAAGAAGACAAATATTCTCACCATTGGACCAGTTGGTAGCATTAGGATGGATGGCGAAGAGATTGAGATTGTTCACAACTCCAGTTTGCTTGGCTCCACGGTCAACACTCTTGGCACCAGCAGCCAGGAAATAGAAAAAAAACGTATTGCGATGGGAAAGTCTGCTGTTAGGGACCTCTTTAAAGTACTCAAGAGCAACGGTGTCTCTCTGGAGACTAAGGTATGCCTGATACAGGCCATGGCTTTTGCAATCACTTGTTATGCATCAGAGAGTTGGACAATGACTAGGGAGGATAGAAGGAGAATTGATGCCTTTGAGCTGTGTTGCTGGAGAATAGTATTGAATGTACCATGGACTGCCAAGAAAACAAACAGATTCATCCTGGAGAGGGTTAAACCAAGCTACTCCTTGGAGGCAAGGATTCTGGGGCTTCTTCTCACATACTTTGGACATTTTGTAAGGAGGGACAGGTCCTTGGAGAGGGACATCATGCTAGGGAGGGTGGAGGAATGGCACAGGAGCGGAAGACCCTCTATGAGATTGATTGATTCAGTGACTGGGGTAATTGGGATGGGTGTGTCAATGGCAGTGTTTAGGGCTGTTGTACATAGGGTCGCTATGAGTAGCAAATGACTCGACGGCACATAACAACAACAAACAACAGTGGAATCTAGTGCATTTTGGTAGGTACTTCTGGGATAATAATTAAATACACGATTTAGTACTATGTACTGCTGCCGTAAAATGTGGGGGTGTTTTATGGAGATCTCAGTGAGCAGAGCTATATCCATTTGAAGTTTTATAAATGTGTGAGCTCAGAATAAGAACGTTGTACTTTTAGATGAGAATGACTAATGCTCTTTTTCGTTTGTTTACAGGTAAAGAAAACGTGCACAGAATCAGATGTTTCAGAAGCTCAGAATTCCAGGTACAGTAAAATCCAGCCTATGACTCCACAAAGAAAAATTGCAATTTAAAAAAACTCGTAAAAACTGAGGGGAGCTCTGCTGGGTAAAGAATTGTGTTGCCAACCCAAAGGTAGGAAGATTGAATCCAGCCACTGCTTCACCGGAGAAAGATGTGCGATCTCCTCTTAGGAGATTTATAGCTTCTGAAAACCTGCTGGTGGGTCAGCCAGCTATGAGTAGATTCTAACTCAATGGCACAGAACAACAACATCAGAAAATAAGGAGGCCTGGTGATTTTATGATTAAACCCTGGCTTGGTAGTGTACCAGTGGTTTGAATATTCCGGCTGTTCTTTGAGAGAAAAGATATGGTAATCTGAAACTGTAAAGATTACACTCTGACAAACACGATGGGGTAGTTCTTCTATATCATAGAGTTTCTGTATAAGTTGAATTGATTTGATAACACAATAATAATAAAGTTATATTCCAGATAGAACAGAATTTAAACATTGAGTTTCCCTTAAGAACTTGCAGGTATTAAAATGACATACCACACTGGCTAGGATGCCTTTTATGTTAATATCAGTAAAAATGATTGGCTTTTATCAACTTTAAAATATGAACACTTCTAGAAATACTTGGACATGTATTCTTTCATCATTCAGTATGTTGTTATCTTCGAATTTTACTAGTTCTATTCTTATAGTCGCATCTAAAATTGTTACAGAAATGGAATAACTTCCAAATCTGTATTTACATACATGTAGGTGGCTTAGTGGTAAGCAGTTGCACTGTTAACTCAAAGGCATGCCATTTCAAATACATCAGTTACTCTGTGGGAGAAAGAGGAGCAATCACCTCCCATGCAGTTTACTGCTTCTGAAAACTGGCTGAAGGGTCATTGGTCACTGTAGGGTGGTTCTGACTCAATGATACTTAATAATATATGTTAAAATAAATACATACATATATATGTATATGTATATGTATATGCCTATGTATATGCATATGCATATGTATATGTATATGTATATGTATATGTATATGTATATGTGTATACACACGTATATACACCTATTTTTTTCCCCATTTTAGACAACATACTAGGTTTTGATTAATGTTAAGTTAGAAAAATGAAGGGGAAAAAAACAAAAAACTAAAAACAAACAACTTGACATTTGATTTCTGGTTATTTGGAGGCTATAGAAATGTTGAATGAAAGTGGAAATTAACACCATTTCATTATTTGTGGTTGAGAGAGTGAGACAGTTGCTCAGTCTTTTCAGGTCTTTCATGTGCATTGTTTTAACTACAGGTCTGTATTATAACAGTGATTATAGAAAATAACTTAGTATGAAATATATACTTCAGTATGAAGTAGTTCTTCAATGTGAAGTAGTCTTGATCATTCCAGTGTAAGGTATATATTGTCAAATCCTTGGCACAATGACAGAATTACAAATATAGGTAAAATGTTTAATGGCTCCCCCTTATTTTCTTTTGGAGATACAGCATATATTACCTACAATCGCTGACAGTTTGAATAATCTTTGCTATATATGGTATGCTGTTCCTATAATTGATTCTTACCTGTAATATAGTCTATGGTTATATAGAATATATAATCTTTTTGACTTGGATTAACAAGTTTATATAATATGATAAAAAATTTGTGAGAGCTCTAAGAGATAATGAATTGAACCATTGTACTTTTCTTTTCACTGTATAAAAGAGAAAGTCAGAATGTACACAGAGGAATATCCCCAGCTAGGCACCTATACATAATCCTTAACAATTATATGAATGGCTTATCTACTACATACTTTGCAAGGATTATATTATTATATAATCTTTTCAAGCATACAATTTTGAAGCTTACAAGAAAAATAATACAAAATAATAGTCTATTATTATTTCATATCAAATATCTTGATGCATAGATTTTTTGAGACATAAATATTGATAAATATGTTTTTTTATTTTGTACTAGTTTATTTACAAAATTTGAATACATTGTTTTCAAGAACAAATTCTTTCAAATTTTTTTTTATGGTGAGAAAAATTTATATTTAGAATTAGGCCGCTGGACTCAGTTTAGATGATCCCAATTTTGTTGGCAACATCCAAAGAATCATAATCCAGAGCAAGTCGAACATAGGCCTTCTTCTCTCCATCAGGCCTAATCAAAGTGTTGACCTCAGCCACATCAATGTCATAGAGCTTCTTTACAGCTTGTTTAATTTGGTGCTTGTTGGCCTTGACATCCACAATGAACACAAGTGTGTTGTTATCTTCTATCTTCATGGCTGACTCAGTGGTCAGGGGAAATGTGATGACGGCATAGTGGTCAAGCTTGTTTCTCCTGGGCGCTCTTCCGGGGGTATTTGGGCTGCCTTCCGAGTCTCAGCATCTTATGCCGCCGGAAGGTTGGTGATGTGTGGATCTTCTTTTTTCTTTTGGCTATGGACATCCTTCAGGACTGCCTCCTTGGCCTTTAATGCCTTTGTTTTGGCTTCAGTTTTGGGAGGGTTAGGGGCTTCCTTCTTAACTTTTGGTGCCATCATCTGAGAAAGGCAAAATTCTTTAAATTTTTAAGCAAATAGAAAGTTACCAAACTGTTTTTGTATTCGAAATTGATATCGTAGGAGAAAACAAAGTTCAGAACTCCACATATGTGCAGTCTAGCATTAGAGAATTTTTCTTTAAGTAGAGGATCACAGTCCATATATAAACATATTACCAAAATTCTAGGTTACATTTTATAGTTTAAAAAGGTGTGAAAATATATTTTGCCATTTTATAATAAATATATATGAACTACAAAGTGGCTGCACTTTTTAGGAAGCATGGATTAGTTTCTTCTAAGTTTTCTAATCTGTAAAATAGAGTAATGGTGTCAGTCTGGAGACTAAAGTGCTCCTGATTCATGCCATAATCTTCACCATTACTTGCTATGTGTCAGCAAACTGGAAAATAGGGAGATAGAAAGAGAATTGATGTCTTTGAGCTGTGGTGCTAGTGAAGAGAATTGAATGTACCATGAACTGCTATGAGAACAAACAGGTTCGTCCTGGAGAGGGTGAGACCTACCAGTCTTCTCCTTGGAGACAATTCTGAGGCTTTGTCTGACATACTTTGTACATGTTGTAAGGAGGGACCAGTCCTTGGAGAGGGACATCATGCTTGGAATGGTGGAGAGAGGGACAGCTCAAGAGAGGAAGACCCTCAATGAGATGGATTGATTCAACGATTGGGGCAATGATAAATGGTGAGTCAGAAACAATAAGGTAGGCTCAGGATAAAGCAAGTTTCAGGACTTTTTGTACACAGGGTCGATATGAGTTGCAGGAGACTCGACAGCACATAACAACAACAATATAAATGGTTAAACAGACAAATTGTAAGAACTCTAAAGCCTTTTAATGTTGTTGTTGTTGTTATGTGCCGTCGAGTCGCCTGCGACTCATAGCGATCCTATGTACAACAGCCCTAAACTCCGCTCTGTCCTGTGCCAATCGCACTGTCTCTGACACTCCCATCCCAATTATCCCAGTCACTGAATCAATCCACC
>NW_006399789.1:11986452-11992668 GCF_000299155.1 Elephantulus edwardii | reverse complement strand
TATGCATACCATCAGGTGAAATCCAGATATATAACCTGCGTTTATGCCTCTTAAAAAATGTATTTGTTATGAATAAGTCATTGAGTATGCAAAATTTTTAATAGCAAAAACAAATGTGTGAATGTCCATATTGAAGTATAATGTGGAGAATCAAGAGGATTGAGTTCTTTTATAAGTTGAAGGTTGCCTAGCTATGTTGAGTACCACTGGTTACTTTTCCTGACTTCAGTGGAAGATAGAGTCTCCAGATTGTAGTCGGCATCAGTAGCATGAAGATGTGACTTCTTCTGTGTCCCTACCACAGTAGCCTATTCTCAAAAACACTAGTGACAGACACTATACATGTTGTTGTTAGGTGCTGTTGAGTCTACCATGACTCATAGTGACTTTATGAGCAACGTTTCTGAACCTTACTTATCTTTGCACCAACCTCATGATCTCTCTCATGCTCAAACCCATTGTGGTAGTAGTGCCACCCCATCTCATTAAGGGTCTTGCTATCTTTTCTTGACCCTCTACTTTTCCTAGCATGATGTCTCTCTCTAAGAACTGGATCCTCTTTGAAAATATACCTATAGTAAGTGACACGAAATTTCATCATCTTTGCCTCCAAGGAGCATTCGAGTTGTACTTCCTTCAAGACCAGTTTGCCTGTTCTTTTGAGAGTCTACTGTTCTTTACATTTCAAAGACATTGAGTCATCTTCAGTTAACTTTATTCATTGTCTAACTTTATCTGAAAAAGATGTTTAAGAAGCAATTTAAAATACTGTGACTTGGTTTGGACACATCTGATTGTTTAAACTGACATGACTCTTTAACACTTTAGAGAGATTCTTGACAAAAAATTTCCCCAGTGTAAGAGATCTTTTAATTTCTTGACTGCCGCTACCATGAGTGTTGACTGTGAAACTGTTGAGAATTCCAATCTTATATCTTTCTATCATGGTGTTGCTTATTGGTCCAATAGTGATTTTTATTTTCTTGATGTTGAGATGTAGCCTATAATAAAGGCTATAGTCTTTTCTCTTTCTCAGCACATGTTTCAATTTCTCTTTACTTTCAGTGAGCAAGGCTGTGGCATCTGTGCCACACAGGTTGTTGATGTGTCTTCCACCAGGCCTCATGCCACATTGTTTTTTAGAGTCCATTTTCTCAAACCACATGCTCTGAATACAAATTGAATAGGTAGGATAAAAGAAACAACTCTGACACACACCTTTCTTGATTTTAAAATTGCAGTGTTCTCTTGTTCTGTTTGTTTGAGTATATCAAAAGTGGAAGTTAGTTGATGTGATGACTAAAAAAAAACAAAGAGCAAGAAAAAATACACTCACCATGATGAATGGTCCATACATTCATGGTTTCCATCAGAATGACTTATGCTAACTTCTTTCTTTGCATGTCTGATTGATCCAGGACAAAGGGGGGGAAAAGAATATTGTGTACAGAAAGGATACACTAATACAGTATTTGTGTACTGCATATTTATTTTATTTATCAACAAAATAAATTCTTCTCCATGAAAGAAGTGTGGGAAATCTCTTTCCATGCACTCAACTGCCTGTGAAAGCCCACTGGAAGGTCAGCTATGGTTCAGTTCCGACTTGATGGCACATAACAGCAACAACAATTTACAAAACAATATGTATTGTTTGTGTATATAGGCATTCAGCTTTTTAAAAAATACTCTGTCCCTTCTAAAATAATGCAGCTTCTAACTTCATTATACATTGTGCATTATACAGCATTCCTGTGGCACATATACACATGGCACATATGACACACGTGCTGGTACCTTCCTTTTTTGCTTATTAAGCACTGTTACATTCACTCTTCCTCCTTTTCTCACCCTGTCTTTCTCTGCATGTGAGAAGGATTGAAGTGTCAAACCTCAGTTAGAAAATCCAATTCTTCAAAATAAATACATAAATAAAGTGGATGACTTGATAAAGAAAGAACCATGTCAGCATAAAATGCTGACTGGAGACACACTGCCTTGCCATATGCCGGCTCACTTGGGATGTAAATCTCCTAGCATTCATTTATTTAACTTGCTTCATAGTATGTTGATTTGGGGTTTGAAATTATTAGAATAAATGCAGATTGAATGTGTTTTTACAGCAGGGAAGTAATTAAATTGGGTATGGAGACTTTGTGAGGAGAATTCTAGGAGTAACATATGTGGATCCGCAAAGTGTCTTGCTTGGTTTTAATTCCTCTTTAGGAAAGATGTGGCTTGTAGATTGAATTACAAGACTTAATAACCAGTGGACTAATGCATGGGTTAAAACAATAAATTGTTTCAAGTAATGCATGGGTTAAAATCAAATAGAACTTATTAGAAATAATACCGTGTGTGTGTGTGTGTGTGTGTGTGTGTGTGTGTGTGTATCTCACACACTATAAAGACAAGGCATTAAGAACATTGATTTAGAGCTTCATGAAACTGTATTGTATTTGATGTCCTATGTGCTGGGAGGTCATGTATTTCATGTAAAAACTGAGGTTACTTAAATGCATTTGGGTTGTGGTGTTAGTGTTTTCTTTTAAACTTTCTTCCATGTTGCTAATCATGGCCTCAATATACTTTTCTTGGTCTTTGCTTCTACAATTCTGTTAACCATGATATGGATACATGAGAAAAATAAAATTCCTGTTTCTCTTGTGATTTATGATACCTTAACTGTGTTTGTTAGTAGAAGTTATTGCATGATTTTTTAGTCACTTCTGACTCTGACTTGTATTCGAAGCCCTTTCCCGTTCAGCACCATGTCCATAATTCTTGCTGCATTTTATCCTATGGACACAGCCACTGTGACAGTCCACCTTATTTGGAGCCTTTCTCTTTTCTGCTCCTTCTCAAAAGACAAATTGCACTGGGGAAATCTACTATCAGGGACCTCTCCAGAGTCCTAAAGAGCAGGGATAACAATCTAGAGACTATGGTGTGCCTAATCCAAGCCATGGTCTTTGCAATTACTTGCTCTGCATCAGAGAGCTGGACAATGACTAAGGATGACAGAAAAAGAATGGATACCTTTGAGTTGTTGTGCTGGAGAAGAGTATTGGGTATACTGTGCACTGCTAAGAGAACAAACAGGTCCATCCGGAAGAGGGTGAAACCAGGCTGCTCCTTGGAGGCTAGGATTTTGAAGCTCCATCTGACATACTTTGAGCATGTTGTAAGGAGGGATAGCACAGGAGAGCAAGACCCTGGATGAGATAGACTGACTGGGATAATGGAGGTAGATGTGTCGGACACAATGAAATTGGATTAGGACAGAGCAGGGTTCAGTACGGTTGTACATAGTAAGGTCACTATGAGTCAAACAAAATTAGGAGCTCTGGCCTAGTGACAAGAATCTACACTGCAATCCCAAAGGCTTGCAATTTGAAGCCACCAGTCGCTCCATGGGAGAAGGATGGACAATATCCTCCCACGCAATGACTGCCTCTGAAAACCTAGTGGAGGGTCAGCTATAGGTCCATTCCATCTCTATGATAACAACAGAGTAATATTTATTAGGCCTGTCCTCCAGGGATTGGTTCCTTCTGATATCATGACCACAGTAGTTGAAACTAAGTTTCACTGTCCTTGTTTCTAAGGAACTTTATGACTATACTTTGACCAAGACACATTTTTAGTTCTTCTGGCCATTCGTGATTTCTTTTTTTTAAATTTTTTTTAATTTTTTATTAGTTTGTATGTGAGTGTACCGTCAAATCAGATCTGACTGGTACAGGAGGAGATTGTCCCTCCTTCCCCGGCAGAGCATCTGGTGGAATCGAACCGTGCTCCTCTGGGATTGTAGTTGCAGTTCCTTGCCACTAGGGCACCAGAGCTCCCCTTATTCATGGTTTCTTAAATTTTCTTCATCAACAATTGCCGTTTAAAGGCTTTAGTTCTTCAATTTTCCTTAAGCATTGTTCACCTTTCTTATGCATTTGAGGCGATCGAATATACCACGGCTTATATCAGGCACACTTTAGTTCTGAAAAGAATGCCTTACTTTTCAACCATTTAAAATTTTGTAATTGATTTGCCCAAAGTGGTCTGTTATTTGCTTCCTTGACTACGGCTTCCATGAATAGTGACTGTATATTCAAGTAAAAGTAAATCCTTGACAATGTCAGTATTTTCTTTTTTCTTTCTTTCTTTCTTTCTTTAATCTGGATATTTTTCAGTGGTCCAGTTGCACAGATTTTTCTTTTCTTAAAGTTGAGGTGTAATCTATACTGCAGGGTCATCTAATCTTCATCAGTAAGTACTTCAAGTTGTCTTTGCTTTCATTAAGCAAAATTATATTATCTATACATCTCAGTTAATGACTATTTCTTTCATTCTGTTACTGTTTTTTCCTCATATGTCCCAGTTTCTCAGATTCTTCGCTCAGCATATAGATTGAATAATTATGTTGTTGTTGTTATGTGCCATCGAGTTGCCTGAAACTCATAGCACCCTATGTACATTAACTCTGAAAGCTGCCCTGGCCTGAGCCAATCTCATCGTCTCTGATGGACCTAATTCAATTGCTCTAGTCACTACTGAGTCAATCCATCTCATCTTGGGTCTTCCTCTCCTGTGCTGCCCTCTACCCTTTCCAAGCATGATGCCCCTCTCCAAGGACTGGTCCCTCCTAGCCACATGCCCAAAGTATGAGAGATGCAGCCTCAAAATCCTTGCCTCCAGGTAGGTAACAAACTGGTTTCATCCTCTCCAGGCAAACCTGTTTATTCTCCTGGCAGTTCAACACTCTTCTGCAGCACCACAAATTAAAGGCATTGATCTGTCTTCCATCATCTTAGGTATTGTTCAGCTCTCTGGTGTATAGAAATTATGAATACGTTTAAAGAAAGAATATCATCCTTTCATGATTTTTAAATATCACACCTTTCATGATTTTAAATAATGAAATATGCCCTTGTTCTGTTTGAACAGATACTTATTGGTCTATGAGTTCTATATGAACACAGATAAGGGTTCTGACATTTCTTTTCTTAGTAATTTGTTATGATCTGCATAGTTCAGATCCTTTGTATCTTTCTAGTATTATCTGCTTTCAGCCACGATCAATCTGCTTTCTTGAGAAAGGAGCTCTGGTGGCACAATGTGTTATGACATTCACTGTTATCCAGAAGGTCAGAGGTTCAAACCCACTACCTCCTCACCAGTCTCCTCCTCTGAAGTTTTGCAATTTTAAAAAGATGGTGGGAGGTAGTTATGAGTCAGAATCATCTTGATGATAGTGTATTTGCATTGGGGTTTGGCTTATGAACGCCTGTGTTCTACTCCTACCTACTGCCTCTAGGCAAATGCACATTTTCTTCTTCACCTCTGAACTAGTACAGCACGTCACATGGATTCCTTGGGTCTAGCCCCTGTGCTGCTTTTTTTTGCCAGACCTCCTTGACAAACTTTTTTCTATGTGTCATTCATGGACTAGACAGTATTTAATACCATTTAAAATTACACACAAAAAGGAACAAAATACTTGAAACATAGAAATAGTTTAAAAAAGATGGAAACAGGACTCTTTACTTTTTGTACCTAATCACTGTCTGCGAGTTCAGGAATAATCTGTTTTCCACTCTTCAATTGTCAACATGGTAATCTGTTAGATGTTTATTAATCCAATTTTATATTCTCCTAACTCCTGCACTGTGCTCACTATATCTGATATACTCGAGCCCATTGTTAAGGTCACTGTGTCAATCCAAGTTGTTGTGGGGGCCTTTCTCTCTTTCTCTGACCTTCCATCTTCCCTGGCATGATGTCCTTTTCTAAGGACTGACCCCTCCTGACAGCACATCTAAAGTATGTGAGATGAAGTTTCAGCATTGTTGACCTTAAGGAACACCTGTCGGGGTACTTCCTATAAGATTTGCTACGAATTTTGGCATTTCATGAGTTACTCTGTAGTCTTCTCCAGCACCATGACTCAAAGGCATCAATTCTTTTTCTTTTTCTTCTTTATTCATTGTCTAACTTTCAGAAGCATAGGAAGTAATTGAAAAGACCATGATGTAGATCAGGCAGGCACACCTTAGTCTTTAAACTGACATCTTTGTCCTTTAGACTTTGGGGAGGTCCTTGATCGCAGACTTTCCCAATGTAACCTGACATTTGTTTTCTTGATTACTATTACTCTGGATTAGGAATCCACATAAAATTAAATCTTTGAGAACTTCTTCAATCTTTTCCTCATCTATCATA
>NW_006399789.1:11962680-11986259 GCF_000299155.1 Elephantulus edwardii | reverse complement strand
TAATCAATAGTAAAAGCTGTAGTCTTTGAGCTTCTGCAGTAAGTGTTTTAAGTCCTCTTCAGTTTCTGCAAGCAATGTTGTGTTATCTGCATAATGCAGGTTCTTGATGGATCCACACTGCTTTTCATATAGTACAGCTTCCCATACACTTTGTTCAACATACAGATTGAATAGATGTAAATAAAGGCTACAACTCTGACACACACCTTTCTTTATTAGCACCATGTGATGTTCCCCTGTTCTTTTTGGATAACTGCTTCTTAGCCTAGGCATAGGGAGCTCTGGATGGCCTACTGGTAAGAAGCTGTGCTGCAATCCCAAAGGCATGCAGTTCAGGTCTGCCAGCTGCTTCATGGGCAGTATCCTCTCCTATGCAGTTTACTCTCTCTGAAAACCTGCTGGAGGACTGGGTTGGTCTATTCAGAAACAACATCACACAAGAACAACAATAATGCAGCACAATTACTTGTTATAGGATTACTGTTTAGTGACATTGTTTGTATAGTCTATAAAACACAGAAAAAGTTTTTGGTTTTGTTTCTAGCAATCTAGGTTTCAGCCAAGGTCCATCCGATATAAGCAGTAATATCCCTTGTACTCCTTGCTTTTATAAATTTCTAGCAATGTATAAATTTCTTGTTGCTGTACTATTCTGGCCATTTTTAAAAAATAATCTTTAGTAAGATTTTACATGAATGTGATTTTTTAAAATAAAATTTTTATTTTATATTGATTTGCTTACAAAGTTTGTATACATTGTTTTTCCCATTGGATCTTTCCCATTTCCTTTACCCACCCGCCCCTCTACCCATCAAATTGTGCAACGTTGCCCATCCTCACCTTGCTCTTCCTACCCTTGCTCTACCTTGGTTCCTCATACACATTTTACTCGTTATCTTTCTATTTCTACAATCATGGTCTTACACCGTTTTGTCCTTATGGGACTGAGTTAGTTCACTTAGCACAATGTTTTCCAGTCCCTCCCAAGTTATGCAGTAATTTTCAAACTCATTGTTTCTGCATGCTATGTAGTATTCCATTGTGAGACTGTACCAATATTTCTCAATCCATTAGATCGTGGTTGGACATTTAGGCTGCATCCATGTTCTTGCAATGGTGAATGACATCGCTATGAACATTGGTGTACAAACATCTGTTTCATGTTTCAGTTCTAATTTTCTAGGAATAAATTTTAAGCAGTGGAGTAGTGGGATCATATGGAATTTCTATATTCAGCTTTTTTAAGGAAACACCAAACTGCCTTCCAAAATGGTTGTGCCATTTTATAATTCCACCAACAGTGTATAAGAGTAACTCTCCGCATCCTCTCCAAAATTTATTACTTTCTGTCTTGTTAAACATTTTCATGGTTACTGGGGTGAGACGGTATCTCATTGGGGTTTTATATTCTCATCTCTTTTATTGCCAGTGATTTGGAGCATTTATTCATATGTCCATTAGCCATCCAAATATCTTCCTCTGTGAAAAGTCTTTCCATGTCTTTTGCCCATTTTGTAGTTGTGTTATCAGACTTTTTCTTGTGGAGGTACTGTAGGACTCTATAAACTTTTTATATGAGATCATTGTCTGAAATGGTATTGCTAAATATTTATTCCCAGTCAATAATTTTTGTTTTCACTCTGTTGGGAAATGTTTTTGTTATGCACAGAGACTTAATGTTTAGAAGATCCCATTCATCAATACTATTCTCTCCTACTTGTATATTTCAGGCTTTATTTTTTTCAGTCTTTTTATACCATGAGCTAGGCCCTCTAAGCTTAGTCCTACTTTGTCTCTTATGATCTTTATGGTTTGGGGCTTTACCGCTAGATCTCCGATCCAACCATAGTCGATTTTTATGTATGGCGAGAGGTGTGCATCCTGCTTCAGCGTTGTGCAGATACTAGTGCAGCTTTGCCAATGTCTTTTGTTGAAGAGGTTATTGTTTCCCCATTTGATAGGTTTTATTTCCTTGTCAAATATTACATAACCATAGATAAACAGATGGATTTCCGGGTTCTAGATTCTATTCCATTGGTCTATGTGCCTGTCATTGTGGCAGTACCATGTTATTTTGGTTATTACAGCTGTGTAGTAGTTTTTGAGATTAGGGAGTGCTGTGCCTCTCATTTCATTCTTGTTTTTCAGAAGTGCTTTGCTACTTCAGGGTTTCTTTCCTCTCCTAATAAACTTGCCAATTGCCTTATCTATCTCTTTGAAAAATGAATTTCGTATCTGTATTGGGATTGCATGAAGTATATTGCTGCTTTTGGTAAGATTGGCATTTTTATTATATTGAGTTATCCATGAACAGGGAATTTTTTCCATTCTTTTAGATCCTTTATTTTGTCTTGAATAAATGTTCTGTAGTTGTCTTTGTAAAGGCCTTTTGTGTCTCGAGTTATATTTATTCCTAAGTATCTCAATTTGTGATTGTTGTTGTTGTTGTTATGTGCCGTTGAGTCGTTAGCGACTCATAGCGACCCTATGTACAACAGCCCTAAACCGTGCTCTATCCTGTGCCAATCTTATTGCCTCTGACACACCCATCCCGATTACCCCAGTCACTGAATCAATCCACCTCATAGAGGGTCTTCCCCTCCTGCGCTGTCCCTCTACTCTACCCAGCATGATGTCCCTCTCTAAAGACCTGTCTCTCCTTACAACATGTCTAAAGTATGTCAGATGAAGCCCCAGAATCCTTGCCTCCAAGGAGCAGCCTGGTTTAACACTCTCTAGGATGAATTTGTTTTCTTGGCAGTCCATGGTACAGTCAGTACTCTTCTCCAGCACCACAGCTCAAAGGCATCAATTCTCCTTCTATTCTCCCTAGTCATTATCCAACTTTCTGATGTATAACAAGTAATTGCAAAAACCATGGCCTGTATCAGGTGCACCTTAGTCTCCAGAGAGACACCACTGCTCTTGAGTACTTTAGAGAGCTCCCTGACCACAGACTTTCCCATCACAATACGTTTTTTGATTTCCTGGCTACTGGTGCCAAGAGTGTTGACCGTGGAGCTGAGCAAACTGAAGCTGTGAACAATCTCGATCTCTTTGCCATCCATCCTGATGCTACCGATTGGTCCAGTGGTGAGAATTTTTGTTCTTGACATTGAGCCTCAGTCCATATTGAAGGCTGCAGTCCTTGACTCTCTGCAGTAAGTGCATGAGGTTCTCCTCAGTTTCAGTGAGCAGGGATGTGTCATCTGCATAACGCAGATTTTTGATAGATCTTCCACAAATCCTGATGCCACACTTCTCCTCATAGAGCCCAGCATCTCGGATAATCTACTCTGCATACAGGTTGAAAAGGTATGGAGACTGGACACATCCCTGGTGAACACCCTTCCCATTTTTGAACCATGCAGTGTCGGCCTGCTCTGTTCTGACAACTGCCTCTTAGTCCAAGTATAGGTTTCGCATTAGCACTATTAAATGTTCTGGGATTCCCATTCTTCTCAGAGTCAGCCACGGTTTGTTATGAATTTGTGATTACCTATTATAAAAGGTATTGCTTTCTTAGTTTCTTTATCTGTGTTTTCTTTGTTAGAGGAATTCCCCTAACTTTTGTATATTGATCCAGTATCTTGCCACTCTACTAAATTGATCTACTAGCTATAACGGATTTTTTTTTTTTTTTGCTTTTGTTGAATCCTTGGGGTTTTCTTTGTACACTATCATATCATCTGCATAGAGTGACAGTTTAACCATCTCTGCCAATTTGAATGCCTTATATTTTCTTCTCTTGTCATATTGCCCTAGAAAGTACTTCCCATATAATATTAAATAGAAGTGGTGACAATGGCCATCCTTATCTGGTCACTGTTCCCAAGCAAAATACTTTTAGTGTTTCTCCATTGAGAATAATGCTGGCTTTTGGTTTTGCATTTATACTTTTGACTATATTTAGGATATTCCCTGCTATTCCAATTTTGCTGAATGTCTTTATCACAAAGGGGTGCTGGACTTTGTTAAATGCCTTATCTGCACCAATTGTTAGGATCATATGGTTCTTGTTATTTGATTTGTTAATGTGGTAAATACATTGATTGTTTTTCTTACCTTGAACCCTCCTTGCATACCTGTTGTAAAGCCCACTTATTGTGATGAATTATTTTTTCTTTTTTTTATTAATTTTAATGAACCTTTACATATTGTTGCTGTCATTGTTATGTGCTTGTGACTCATAGCAATCCTATGTACAACAGCCCTAAACTCTGCTCTGTCCTGTGGCAGTCTCACTGTCTCTGACACTCCTATCCCAATTACCCCAGTTACTGAGTCAATCCACCTCATTTTCCACCTAGTTTTCTTTTTTTGGTATTATCTTTATCTGGTTTTTGTATTAGGATTTTTCTTGCTTCATAGAAAGACTCTGGGAGTTTCCTTCTTTTTCTATTTTTTAAAATGTTTTATTCAGAATCGAGAATAGATCTCCTCTGAATGTTGTGTAGAATTCCTCTGTGAAGCCATCTGGTCCAGGACTTTTCTAATGGGGAACTCTTTTTATTACCTGTCTAGGACTTATAGGGAAGTCTTTTTAGTACCTGTTCAATATCTTCTTTAGTGATGGGTCTCTTCAAATGTTCTACATCTGTCTGGGTCAATATTGGTAGGGAATGAGTATTGAGGAATTTGTCTGTTTCCTCTGGGTTTTCAAATTTATCTGAGTATAGTTTTTTTTTATAGTATTCTGATACTATTGACTTAATCTGGTTTTGTTGTGATTTCATCTTTATCATTTATTAATCAAGTTATCTGTGTCTTCTCTTTCTTTTGTTTTGTTAAGCTTTCCAGTTGTTTGTCAATTTTATTTACCCTTTCAAAAAACCAGTTCTTGGTCTTATTGTTTCAATTGTTATTTTGTTTTGTTTTTTATTTTATTGATTTCAGCTCTTATAATTTCCTTTCTTCTTGAGGCGGTAGGATTAGATTGTTGTTTTTCTAGTTGATGAAGGTGTTGAGTTAGATCATTGATTTTTCTTCTTTCTTCTTTTTTTATGTGTATGCTTATTGCTATGAACTGCTCCCTGAGGACTGCCTTTGCTACATCCCAGATGTTGCGGTATATTGTATTTTCATTTCCATTTGTTTCAAGGAATGTTTTATATAATTCTTTATTTCTTATGCAACTCAATTGTGTTCTAGAAGAGAGCTATTTAGTTTTCACATGGGTGGTTTATAAGCTTTACCCTCCCGTGGTTAATTTCTAGTTCTATGGCATTGCAGTCTGAGAAGATACTTTGTATTACTTATTTTAATTTGTTGAGGCTTGCTTTGTGTTCTAATACATGATCAGTTCTGGAAAATGTACCCTGTACACTTGAGAAGAAAGCAAATTGAGTTTTAGTTGGGTGCAGTACCCTGCATATATCCACAAGGTTGATCTGGTTGATTGTGTCATTTAGGTCTTTGCATCTTTATTACGTTTCTTATCAATTGACCTATCCTTTCGTGATAGTGGTGTGTTGAAGTCAACTACCACTACTATTATGGTGCTATATGTTTCTTTCTTCAATTTTGTTAACTGGTGTTTTATGTATTTTTGTAGGTCTATCATTCAGTATATAAAGGTTGACAAATGTATGTCTTTTTGATCTATTGTACCTTTAATCAGTATGTAATACCCTTCATTATCTTTTGTGGTAGCTTATCAGAGATTAGTACTGCCACTTCTGATTTTTTTGTGGTTGCCATTTGCTTGGTATATTTTTTTTCCTGCTTTTGATTTTGAATCTGATTTTCTCTCCATTTCTTAAGTGGATTTCTTGTAGGCAACATCATGATACTCTTTATTTTGGGTTTTCTTTAAATCCATTCTGCTACTCTTTTTCTCTTAATTGTCACATTTAATTCATTCACATTAAGTATGATTATTGTCAGGCCAGGTTTTACTGTTGCCATTTTGCTGTGTCTCTTATTCTGTTATTTCTGGTTACTATGGTCTATCTTCTTTCCTTTGGGTTCTCTGTGTGAAGGACTTCACTTAAAATTTCTTACAATTTTGGTCTTGGTTTCACAAATTCCTTAACTTCTTTTCTGCAGAGGATCTAATTTCTCCATATTTCATGGAGAACTTTGCTGGGTACAATATCCTTGGCTGGCAATTGTTTTCTTCCATCTTTTTGTGTATACCATCCCATTGTCTTCTAGCCTGCCTGTTTTTTTCTGAGAAATCAGAACTTAAACTAATTGTTTCCCCTTTGTAGATGACTCTTTCTGTTTTTCTTGTACTGCTTTTAGTATTATATCCTTATCTTTTCATTTGTAGAATTTGACTATGATATGATATGTCTTTATGTTTTTCTTTTTACATCTAGTCTATTTGGTATTCGCTGTGCTTCTTGAATGTGGATTTCTTTTAGTATTTCTTCCACAATTTTCTCAATTATTTCCCTCTCACTCCTGTATTCTAGAGTTCTAATCATACCTATGTTGTTCCTTTTGAGATCATACCACATGATTCTAATGTTTTCTTCATTTTCTTTATGTCTTAGCTCAGATTTTTCTTTTAATACGTTTTCAGTGAGGCTCTTCTCTTCCAGCTCACTGACCCTCAGTTCCATCTCTTCATTTCTACTTTTTTTGTGCCACCAGCTTGTTCAATACTTCTCCCATTTCAATTTTAATACTCTGGATTGCTTTTTCATGCTTATCTATTATTCCCAGTACTGTATTGGTTGTACCCTTTCTGTCTTACCATAATTTTTTAAAGTTCTTTATCTTTTTTAAAGATTTTTAAGTACCTCTTTATCTAAACTTTCAGTTCTTTCTTCCATCCTTGTATTTTCTTCTGTATTTCTTCCATTTGTTCTTCATCCATATTTTTTTTTCCTGGAGTTGTCTCTGGGTTATTTACTCTCTTAATGGTTTCTATTGTTTGTTTCATCATTCCCATATCATCTTCTTCTGTAGCTGTTTAAATAGCTCTACCTCAACATATTTCTTTCAGTCCTCTCTATCTGGGAAATACATTGGATCAGCGTTTTTAGGAGAAAGGTTATTTTATTTTCCATGATGATTGAGGCAGACTGCTGCTTTTTGGACATTATGTGAGTCTTAGTTGTTAGGCTGTAGTAAGTTTATAATGTCCCAAGATATGACAATGTTTTGTGTAGGACTTATGTATTGGTTTTCCCCTCTTGGGAAGTGTGATAACTGCTGCCCTCCAGAAACTGTGGTTCTACCACACCTCTTTCCCTTGTCCTTAAGAAATCCTGAGATATCCATGTGATGTAGATAGATGACCGTGTCCAAGGCCAAAATACCTGAATGGCAGAACAGAGGAGTCTGTTGCCCTACAGAATCCACAGCTCTTGAATATGATAGTAGTGATATTGTTCAATAATTTACATTATCATCTCTGGATCACCTTTTTAAAGGAATCTTGTTGTTGTTGATTGCCATTGAGTCAAACACAACTCATAGTGACCCTATAACTATTGACATTTGTCAAAATTCATGGAGTTTCTGGAGGCATGTTGTTTAGGAAGTGGATGCTACTCTTCCAGTCTGTTGGCCAGATATCTGTCATCCAAATTTTTTTTAGAATAAACTGAGGTAAAGTAATAAGAAACATGTCCAGGACTGTATCTCTTGTAGAAATACATCAAATGATAGTGCATAAATTCCTGGGGCCTTAGTGCTTACCAAAGCGTTTCTCACAGCTTGAACATTTTCCTTCATTGTTCTTGATCGTATGCTATTTTCAGAAATATTTCCGTGTCTACCAGTTCTTTTTGTTAGTGTTTGATTATGTTCCTTTCATTTTGTTTTGATATTTCTTGCATCTTTTAAAATTTTATCCATAGAATCTTTCAGTATTATGATTTGGGGCTTCAATTTGTCTTTCAGTATCAGTGTAGCTAGTTAAACATAAAATAGGATTTTCCGGATTCTGTTTACTATTTTGTTATTTTGCTTTTAATCAAGGGAATGCTATCTTAGAAAGCTTGGGAGAGGAAGGTGTGTTATGTTTCTGAGGTTAGGATCCAGGTTTTGTTTGTCTGCTATTTCTTCCCCAGTTATATTCTTACTTCTCACTGTTCATAAAACGTCAGCTCCTTTAATGAATTTTGTGAAAAGGGACTCAGTCAGCCTTATTTTTTTTTCTCCAGGCACCAATATCAGAGGAAAATGATCATTTGACACTCTTCTTGACTTTACAGTTTTAATGAATCATACTGTTCTCCTTTATTATAGTTCTAAATTCCTAAAGAGTGAGGTGTGTATCAGAAACAGAAAATCACAAAACAGAAATATATTTGTGACTTTCAGAAGCCATATTTGGGAATACGTGATTAATGAGTGAGAAGGGCTTCCATGGAAAAGATGTTGGTTAAGTAACCACCAAGTACTTGCTACATTTTTTCCTTTGCCTGTTCAGAGTACATGCTCCATCTGTTTTTAGCCAACATGTATCCTCTACTATTCCTTGACTTTATATAATCCACCTAGATTAATGAAATGAAAATTTAAACCCTCTATGAGATTATTCACAGCTTCAGTTTGCTCAGCTCCATGGTCAACACTCTTGGCACCAGTAGCCAAGAAATCAAAAAACGTATTGCGATGGGAAAGTCTGTGGTTAGGGACCTCTCTAAAGTAATCAAGAGCAGTGGTGTCTCTCTGGAGACTAAGGTGCACCTGATACCGGCCATGGTTTTTGCAATCACTTGTTATGCATCAGAGAGTTGGACAATGACTAGGGAGGATAGAAGGAGAATTGATGCCTTTGAGCTGTGGTGCTGGAGAAGAGTATTGAATGTACCATGGACTGCCAAGAAAACAAACAGATTCATCCTAGAGAGGGTTAAACCAGGCTGCTCCTTGGAGGCAAGGATTCTGGGGCTTCGTCTGACATACTTTGGACATGTTGTAAGGAGAGACAGGTCTTTAGGGCAGGACATCATGCTGGGTAGAGTAGAGGGACAACGCCGGAGGGGAAGACCTACTATGAGATGGATTGACTCAGTGACTGGGGTAATTGGGAAGGGTGTGTCAGAGGCAATGAGATTGGCACAGGATAGAGCAGGGTTTAGGGCTGTTGTACATAGGGTCGCTATGAGTCGCAAACAACTTGACGGCACATAACAACAACAAACAACAACTCCTTACTTCATTAGCTAAAACTCAGTTTCTGTCCATTTCACTAAAAGCTGGAACCAACTCAGCTGACCCTCCAGCAGGTTTTCAGAGGCAGTAAATCACACAGGAGGAGAATGCCCATCATTGCCCCATGGAGCAGCTAGTGAATTCAGACAGCCTGCCTTTAGGTTGATGGCACAACTCCTTCCTCATTAGGCCATCAACGTTTCCTAGTGTGAGGACTAAGACTGGATTTTTAGACAAGACATCTATGAATTATAATTTGTAAGGCAGACAGAGTTCTCAGAAGAGAGGTTTGATAGAGTAGCAGCAAATTTCAAGATAAGAAGAACATCGTCCACCTATTTTTGTAACACTTTTCTCAGTTCTTGACCTTCTTGTCCTCATCCCCAAGCTGAAGCTGACAAATTGCTATTCAGTGAACTCAGTCTTCTTTTCTGCTCTCAAATATCAATCCAAGTTAAAACGACTTTCTCCATTTACTATGATTTAATCCAGATAATGGCCTGATTAATACATTTCACACTGGTTTGGTCACCCCTTAGGGGGTAATTTGACCAAAATAAGTGACTAAGGTTGTACTTTTTTCTTTGGCCAATGCTCAAGCACATCTTAAAGAAATATAATCAGGGAAACAATAACCTGGGATTGGAATTTGAAAATTTGACAAAGTATGTTGCAGACATGGAGAGGTCCCCAGTGGTTTTCTGACCAGGTGATAACATGAATAAAATTGTGCTTCTGATGACAGAACTGTTGTGGCCCAGGTGCCTAGAGGCGGTGTAACCAGGTGACAAGACTTAACCAGAGGTCTGAGAGACTTAACAAATTGTAGTTATTTGGGAAAGGCCTTATGCATGACTTTTGCCCCACATTTTGAATGCATTTGATAAATCATCTACATTGCTTATTTATTTATTTTCTCTCCAGCATGATGTAGTAGATTTGGCCTGACCTAGGCACGCTGGCAGTGAAGGGGGAGGATCTGGTCTTTTCTTCCTCACAGCTTGCATTATTCTCTGGAGCTGAGAAAATATCTGATTTCCTCACATGTATTAACAATTAATCCCAGAAAATGGCTATATTCATAGTCACCCTCCCCAGCAGTACACTAGACATCTATGATGTCTTTATGATTAACTGTATGAGACAATCTTTCTGGGGATTGTTAGTGATTTTGAATGTTTGGTCAGAATGATGCAAGATTAATTGCTTAGTGACTTTTATCCAAAGGACAAAACAAGTAACAAAACCCTACTTTGAATCCTAATGATAAAACACATTTGTCTCGCATACTTTGAACATGTTGTCAGGAGGAGGGGAAGTCCATGGAAAAGATACTGTCCTTGGAAAGGTAGAGTCAAAGAGAGAGAGGATGATGATCAATGACGTCGATTGACACAATGACTGTAACAATGGGCTTGATCATGGTAGAGATTGTGAGGATAACATAGGGTAAGGCAAGACTTTCACCAATTGTTCAGAGTGTTGCTATGAGTTGTAATGTATTTGATGAAAACTAAACAGAATTTCGTGCTACTTCTACTTAAGATAGAAGAAAACATGGACATTTTAGTTTCTCCATCAGCAGTTCAATTATGTTGTTAACTAACTCATAACTGACCCTCCAGTGGGTTTTCAGAGGCAGTCAATCACACAGGAGGAGATTGCCCATCTTTCTCCCACAGAACAGCTGGTGGCCTTGACCCTCATGCCCTCAGGATTGCGGCAGAGTTTCTCGCCACTAGGCCATCAGAGCTCTCTGATATAGAAGCACTTATTTTTGCCTTTAATGTTCCTCTGTTGGACATACACCATATAACAGATATCTGTCTGATTGTTTGCAATATTTCAGTTAACGAAGTAGGAACATGCATGATAATGAAGAATGTTAGGAGGTACTAAATACTAAGCAATAAAGAAGATCAGAAGTATGAGTGTAGAAGAATAAATTGTAAATTGGATGGTATTTGAACAAAGACATAAAGGAAGTGAGCCAAGTAGAAATCCAGCCTGTTGGGGACCAGTCTTCTTGGCTTGTTCAGGTGGAACTCTGCCTGGTGTGTTCAGCTGCAAGGACATTGTGGCAAGTGTGGAGTGAACACACAGTTGCACATTTGAACTGGAAAATTCTAGAAAACACTGCACAAAACTTGAAAATATGTAAATAGACTGAATAAATCCATTGCTGATCATTTTCTCTTGACACTTTGATAATTTCTGACATACAGTTCAACCATCACTGCTGTAAATGGTTTGATCTCCTAGCAAGAAAACCTTTCTTGCCATAGCAGATTCCCCAAGTCAGGGTTCTCTCAATGGAAAGGCTACAGGCGTCTTTAACTGACAGACTTGGGAGCTTGCTTGCGCCACCTCTTGTATGTTTGCTTGTTTTAGAAGTAATGCTCTTAGATTTCCAGCCCTCAGTATAGATGAAGACTTAGCAAGGATTCCAAAAAAACTTATTTCTGAAAGTTCAGAGGTTCTGCTTATTATCTCACATTTAATCATCACATTTCAGTTGTCTTAGCAACCTGCCCAGTGTTCTCATTTGCTTTTCAATAAGCCAAGGAATGAATGGAGTCCTTGTTCATGTGTTTATGAACTTCTATCACCTGATACTTGATGTCTGTCTGGCATAGTTACTGTGCCAAATAACTGTGCTTATATTCCTAAAGTTCTTGAAACTAAACTTACTTTCTTAAAATTCTAAAATTTAATAAAAGACTATCCAGCATAAAAGATAGTTGGGAAATATGTGTGTGTTCGTATTGTAGAAATATTTTCATTATAATTCATTTCTATGGCTCAGCAAGATTGCAATCTTTGTTATTCAATAAATTTTAACTATGCAGATGTATGTGTTAATTATAGAGAAAAATACAAATCTAGGCATCATAAAGTTGAATCCCCTTGATGTGCATGCTTTTTTGGTCTCATATTCTGTTATAGAGAATATTTTCTCTGCACTTGTACAGAATTCTAAGACTGTCAAGCTCATAAGATTGTGGAGGTGGCTGTGCTTACACAATACAGTGGTCAAGAGCTCTAGCCTACCTGAAGTCAAATCTCAGGTGTTTGAAATGTAGCAAATTATTTTATTACCCTATGACTTAATTTTCCTCATCTCTAATGTGGGGATATTATTAGTAACCAAACCTCTGGTTCAATCTTTTCAAAATAAGATTTACAGGCAAAGCTTCAAAAAGTATTTGCTATGAATGATATGAATTTAGAATGCTGAAACACAAGGATAATGATATTGCTGGCGTCTGACAGTCTGACAACAGCAACAACAAAGAACAGAAAAAGAATGAAAAATAATGTTAGAATAAAGGGCATTATGCAGGATGTTTTGGTAGGAACATAAGAAGTCCTGTGCATCAGAGTTCCCTGAGGGCATTGGCAGGCCTTAGTACCAGGTAATAATTCTCCAAAGTTTTGGTCATCTTGAATCACTAAGTAAAGTTATGTTTAGCATCATAGTACAGTTCAGAGTTATTTCTGTACAAAAAGATTATATTTAAGATGTACTAGTGTCACTCTGGAGACTAAGGTGTGCCCGATACAGGCCATGGTTTTTGCAGTCACTTGTTATGTATGCATCAGACAGCTGGACAATGACTAGGGAGGATAGAAGGAGAATTGATGCCTTTAAGCTGTGGTGTTGGAGAAGAGTGTTGAATATATACCATGGACTGCTAAAAAAGTTGAATAGGTTCATCCTGGAAAGGGTTAAACCAGGCTGCTCCTTGGAGGCAAGGATTCTGAGGCTTCATCTGACATACTCTGGACATATTGCAAGGAGGGACCAATCCTTCAAGAAGGACGTCATGCTTGGGAGGGTGGAGGAACAGTGCAGGAGAGGAAGACCCTCTATGAGCTGGATTGATTCATTGACTGGGATGATGGAGGTAGGTGTGTCGGAGACAGTGAGATTGGCATGGGACAGAGCAGGGTTTAGGGCTATTGTACATAGGGTCACTGAGTCGCAGGTGACTTGAGGACACATCATAACAACAACAACAAACAGACAATAGTTTACCTTCTAGTTGATTTTCAGAGGCAATTAATTGCAAGGGATGAGATTTCCCATTCTTCTTCTGCAGAGTGGCTGGTGGTCTCAAACCATATACCTTTGGAATTGCAGCACAGTTTCTTGCCTCGAGGCCACCAAAGCTTCTAGTCCTCAAGATAGCTATGTTTGCTATGACATGTCTGCTTACCTCAGGTATAGTTTCAGAGTACACCCTTTGTCTCAGTGCACCTTCTCTGTTGTTGTTGGATGTGCCATTGAGTTGCATGCAACTCATAGTGACCCTGTGTACATTTGCTCTGAAACCTGCCTTAATCAGAGCCTGTCTCACCATCCCTGATAGATCTAACTCCATTTCTCCAGTCACTGAGTCAATCCATCTCATCCTGGGTCTTCCTCTTCTGTGCTATCCCTGCACCTTCTCAACAGGGACACTTTTTACGTAGGGGAAAAAGTCTCCTTTTACCTAAATTTTTTTGATAGAAATATAACAATAAAGCAATTTCTCTTTCCACTCCATCCTAGCTTCCTACTCTTCTCTTCCCTCCTATTTCTTTCTTAGAATGACTCATATTTTCTTGTTGTTGCTTTTGTGTACCATGCTGGAGTAAGAACTGACCAATAGCTGACCCTCAAGTAGATTCTCTGAGGCATTAAATCACATGGAAGGAGAGGAGATTACATCCTTCTCCTACAGAGCAGCTGGTGGATTTGAATCATATGCTTTTAGGATTGTGCTGCAGCTTCTTAAAACTAGGCTACCAAGTTCCCTGATTCTTGTCTTAGGATGGTGCTTATCCATTTTAAGATGACTTCAGACTTTTGTCTTTAAAGCAACATAATATGTTCAAATATTCCCTGAAATGGAAGATTACTTAGGAAGTAATTGCTCTGTTTTTCTGCTGTTATTGTTATTACATGCTTTCCAGTTGAAACCAACTCATAGCTGAACCTCCAGTGACTTTTCACATGCTGTAAATCTTATGAGAAGGAGATTGCTCCATATTTCTCCAAAGAAGCATCTGTCCCATGATTAAAGTCTTCCCTTGTTTTCTCCTTTCAATAATAGTATCTTTTTAAGAACACATACAATCTGAATATATGATGTGATAGATGGTTACATTGTTTCTATTTGTTTTCCTGGTGTTATTCATTCCCTCATTTTCTGTTATTCTTAAGAGGGAATGTCAGAAGTCCTAACTAATGGGGATGTAAGAGATCATTCTGTTCCTGGGAAAAATGATTAATGGTTTGGCAAAAGGCCATGGCAGTCACACTGCAACATCAGCTTGGCAGCTGTGAGAGTGAAGACTGGTGCTTTTGAGAGGAAGCATCGTGTCTGACATCAAGTGGGAAACAAAGCAGACAGCTGTATAGCCCAGACACTGCCTTTTACATAGCATTAACCATCATGTTACACAGGTGCTCTTGAGATAGTTACAGTCCTGAATTTTATGTTTTCTTACAGAAGGCATGTTGCTAATTATGCGAGGAGAAAAATATTAGGGGTTTTCAGATGCACACATACATGTGTGTGTGTCTGCCTATGTATATGTGTGAAGGACAGGTGGAAGTTTCCATGACCCTCCAGTGTTTCTCCACAAGGGATTTTAAAGAGTCAATTCTTTGTTGTGCAGGAATGTCGAACACATTGCTTTGGTGACTGATACAGTGCAGAATATTTGAACCTAGTCCTTTTCTTCCAGATCTTAGGAACAGATACCGTCATTGTGAGAACTCCCTGGATACCCACTAGATGCCTGGCTGTAGTGAACCAAGGGTACTGAGTGTCTTAAAAATGTGTATGTATCTCATAGATTTAAAAAAAAATTGGTCAATATAAGGCATAGAAAATGAAGCCATTTTTTGTAGTCAAATCATCCCAAAATAGTTCTTTGAACCACATTGGTAAGACTTTATTTGGCATTGTTAGTCGTTATTGTGTTGGCTCTATCATGGTAGCTCCATGTAGACCAAAATGACAAGGTTTCTGGGTCCTTCACCACCTTCAGAGCTGGCCGTATGCTCCAGCTCATCATTGGTCCCCTTGTGTCAGTCCATCTCATAAGGTTTTTGTCACTTTCACCAGCCCTTCACTTTAACAAACACCGTGGCCTTTTCTAACAGTAGGGCTCTTCTAGTGATGTGTACACAGTAAGTCAGTCCATGTCGTTCGTAGAGAATATCTGTGAGTCATGAGATTTTCAGTGACTAATTCTTGAATGAAGATTCCCCAGACCTTTCTTCCCAGTCCATCTCAGTTTGAAAGTTACAGGGAGACTTGCCCACTGATGGGCATTTGGAATTCAGGTGGCATAACATCTAGCATTATAGCTACACACAAACCCCCACAATGCAGCAGCACATTGACAGATGGTAGACTCTTTTTCTTTAGCTTCTGCGAAGTCAGTGAAGTCTTGGCTTTTAGACACCTTGATGGTAGAATAAAGGCATTCACTTGAAAACAGTCAGCAAAACACAGTCCATTCATACCTTAAGAAACACATGAGAAGTCGTGGCGGTGGTTGTTCGTAGGGGCTGTCAAGTCGACTGTGATTCAGAATGGCCTTGTGTACAATAGATTGAAGTCTTGTCCAGTCCATCTCTGCGTCACTGTGTTGGTCATCATGTGAAATCCTCCCTCCACTTTACTGACCCTCCCCTTTTCCCAGCATGATACCTTTTCCAAGACCTCTCTGGATAATGTATCCTGGGTATTGAGGCAAAGTCTCCACATCATTGTCTTTAAGGAGCATCCTTGTTGTACATCATTCAAACCAGGGTTGTTTGTTCTGTTAGCATTGGGCTGTAGGCACTGCCTAGGTAGAAACCATACACATCAGGACCTGAATTCAGGCTTCCCTCTGATAATGAAAGAGCAATGCAAGGATTTGGACTTATTTCTAATATACCTATATTTCTAGGTTCTTTTAATTTTTTCAGTTCTATTTCTAATTCTAACAGATTCTTGATATTGGGGGGGAAACAATTTTTATAAAATTGAACTTTACTTAACTGAAAAGATTTTTAAAAAACAACAACATTGATTTCTTCTTTCATGCAATGGGATCATTGATTTCGAGGGATATTAGAATAGATTGCTTTTCTGGCATATTGATGTCCTCTCCTCAATTCACCCTTTACCAGTACTCTCAACAAGACTTGGAAAATTTTGAGGGTATTGTTTCTCCTATTGCAAGCATGGAATGTCCCTAGATTTCTCATGCTGCATTCTTTTGTGTGTCTTTTCCCCTAAAATCATTTACTGAGGGTTCATTTAAATGGATTCATTCTTTCATGCTCTCCAGTGGGTTTTCAGAGGCTTTAAATTGCATGAGAGAAAAATGTACATCTTTCTCCCCACCCCCCAGAGCATCTGGTGGATTTGAACCATTTGCCTTTGGGTCAGCAGCACAATCACAAGGCCACCATGAGTAGCTTAAGGACTGTTAAATATCTTATACTAAGTTCAGGAAATAAAATTGGAAAAAATAAAAGATGACATGTGTTCTATGTGTAGTCTTCAGGTCAGGAGCCAAATGAGTAGCAAAAGAATGTTTTGTTTTGTTTTTTTCTACATGTGCCATTCTTAGAAGTGACCAAACTGGTTTTACAAACTTTGTGAATTGGTTCTGTGTGTACGGTAGGGGAGGTGGAAGGAGGATTGTTGAGATTAGCATATTTCATGCATTTTAAATGGTGGTTTTTTGAAAGTTTTTGTTTGTTCGCTTCTTTTACTTCCTGAATAATCTTTAAGGAGTTTACACTTTTCTCATGTGAAAGAATAGTTTACCCATTTGAGTTTTCACATCGAAATTGAAGTTAAGTTTAGAAAGTGCATCTTTTGGTTGCATTCTCCCCAACTGAGCTGAATGTCTAGGCTGGTATCAATTTCTTCTTTAGAGAATTTCCTTTATTCAGCTGCTACTTTTCCTATCTCCATGCTACTTTTAACTAGTTGGCTATTTTGTTTATATTGTTGGTAACAAGAGTTAAAACTTTTATGTCCAACATGCGGCTTTAATCTCAAAATTGTGTTCTAAAGTGGTTCCTTTTGCTTGCCTGCCATGGAAGGTTTGTTTGAGAATTTTGAGACGAATCTAAGTTTCTACATTCTAGCATTGCACTATGTGAATATTGTCTTTGGTAAATTGTCTATAATGTAGACCAGGGAGGGCTAGTTTCCTTAGAAAAGTCTTGCTGTGGTTTACTGTAGAGAAATCCAATTTGCAGGTTCAACTTCTGCACCAATCACTGCAGTCGTATCCCAAAGGAACCATACTGGAATGTGCTCAAGGGAGACCCCTGCACAGGGTTAGAGCTGCTGTACATGGTGACTGGTACACGATGCAGGAAGATTGGATTTGGATACGTGTGGCTTAAGGATTCATCATAAAGTTCTAGCATGAAAATGAAGTAAATAAATATAAGGTATCAGCATATTATTAATAATCTTTTAGCTAAGTGTAGGCCTTCTAACATTCTGTAAATGTTTGTGTGTGGTTTATTTCCCCACTCTCTTTTTCTTTTTTTGAGCAGTGCAGCTTCAGCACTGCCCACATCGGGTCATTCTAAGCTGAGGAAAAAACCTGGGGTCGAGAAGGAGAGAGCCCAGGCACCAGCCTGCTTTGTTTATGGATTTTCTGGGCAAAATGTATACATGTTCATTCATCGCTTTATTACCCCTACCCCCTTCTCTTAAGACCTACCCTTTATGTTATATAGGTTTTCCCCACTGCCTGAAAGAAGTGTGTTACTATTAAAACCTTTATAAACCACAGTGACATAAAGAAGGGATATGTTGTTAAACTGTTTTGAATTAACTGTGACTCATATTGACCCTGTGGACAAAGGATCTGTAACCTGCTCTAACATGCCCCATCCTCATCATCTCTATGTGCTTGAACGTATTGCTTCAGTCACTGTGTCAAACCATCTTGTTTAGGATCTCCATCTCTTTGGCTGACCCTCTGCCTTTCCAAGTCTTTTTCCAAGGGCTGTCTCCTACTAACAGTATACCCAAAGTATCCAATATGGATTGCATCTCAACATCAGGAAGACAAAGGTCCTCACCATTTGGCCAATAGGCACTCTCAAATAGATGGAGAAAGGATAGAGGTGGTTTATGATTTCATCTTGCTTGGATAGACAGTCAATGTTCTTGGCACCAGCAGTGAGAAAATCAAAAGATGAGTTGCATTGGGAAGATCTGCTGTCAAGGATCTTTCAAAGGTTCTGAAGAAAAATGATATCAGTCTAGGGAATGAGGTGCTCCAAGCCATGGTCTTCTCAATTGCTTGCTATGTATCAGAGAGCTGGACAAAAAAATAAGGATGATGGATGAAGAATCAATACCTTTGAGATGGGATGCTGGAGAAGAGTATTGAACAGAGCATGGACTGCCAAGAGAACAAGTATATCTGTCCTGTAAAGGGTAAAACCAGTTGGCTTACTGTAGGCAAGGATTTTGAAGCTCAATCTCACATACTTTGGACATATCAGCAAGAGGACAAGTCCTTGGAGAAGAACATCATGCTTAGAAAGGTCAGTGCAGAAGAGGAAGGCCTTAGATGAGATGATTGACAATGACTTTGGCAATGGTGACAGATGTGTCAAGGATGGTGAGGTTGGCTCAGGATAAGGCAAAATTCAGAGGCATTGTTAACAGGGTTGCTATGAGCAAGAGCCTGTGGTGATTAAAGAAGAAGTTCAAGCTGCTCTGAAAAAAATTTGAAAAAAAAACTGGGCTCCAGGAATTGCCAGCATACCAACTGACATATTTCAACAAACATTGCCCTGTATGTGCTCACCAAGTTGTGCCAAGAAATCTAGAGGACAGCCACCTGGCCAACTGACTAGATCGGTATTTGTTCCCATCACAATGAAAGGTGACCCAACAGAGTGCAGAAATTATCAAACAATATCATTAATATCACATGCAAGCAAGGTTCTGCTGAAAATTATCAAAAAATGACTGGAGTAGCACATCAACAGAGAAATGCCAGATGTGCAGGATGGGTTAAGAAGAAGCTGCAGGGATATTATATTATAGTTAATGATAGATGGTTCTGGGCTGAAAGGAGAGAGTACCAGAGGAATGTCTATCTGTGCTTCATTGATTCTACAAAGGCATTTGACTGTGAAGATCACAGCGAACGGTGTCTAAGATGAATGGGAATCCCAGAATATTTGATTGTGCTTATGTGAAACCTATACTTAATCCAAGAGACAGTCATCAGAACAGAGGAAGGAGACACTGCATGGTTCAAAATCAGGAAGGGTATACACTAGGGGTATATTCTGTCTCCATACCTTTTCAATATATATGCAGAACAGATCATTCAGAACACTGGACAGTATAACGAGGAATGTAGCATCAGAATTGAAGGAAGATTCATCAACAACCTGTATTATGCAGATTACACAACCCTGCTTGCTGAAACTGAGAATTACCTGAAACACTGTAGAGGGTCAAGGCATGCAATCTTCAACATGGATTGAAGCTCAACATCACAAAAACAAAGATTATCACCACTGGGCCAGTTGGCAACATCATTATGGATGGTGAAGAGATTGATATTCTTAGCGGTTTTAGATTAGTTGGCTCCACAGTCAACAGTCTTGGTACCAGCAGCCAGGAAATCAAGAGACAAATTGCACTGGGAAAGTCAGCTGTCAGGAACCTCTCCACAGTACTGAAGAGCAACGACATCAGGCTGGAGACTAGGGCATACCTGATCCAGGCCCTAGTTTTCACAATTGCTTGCTATGTGTCCGAAAGCTGAACAATGACAAGGGATGATAGAGAAAGTATTGATGCCTTTGAGCTGTGGTGCTGGAAAAGAGTATTGAATATACCATGGACTGCTAGGAGAACAAACAGTTTTGTCTTAGGGTGAAACTGGGCTGCTCCTTGGAGGCATGGATTCTGAAGCTTCGTCTGACATACTTTGGACATGTTACAAGGAGGAACCAGTTGTTGGAGAGGAAAATCATGTTTAGGAGGGTGGAGGGGCAGCGCAAGAGAAGAAGACCCTCGGTGAGATGGATTGATTCAGTGATTGAGGTAATGGGGCTGGGTGTCAGAGACTATGAGGTTGGCACAGGAGAGAGCAGGGTTTAAGGGTCTTGTACATAGGGTCGCTATGAATCGGAAGTGACTCGAAGGCACATAACAACAACAATGGGTCATAATTGCCTCAATGGCACATGTTAACAGCCACAACAACATTGAGATGAAGTTTCGTCATCCTTGCCTCTAAGGAGGATCCTGACTTTGTTTAACACGTATATTTATTCTTTTGGCAGCCGTGAGATATTCAGTATTCTTCTCCAACACTGCAACTCAGTTCTTGTACTCTCATGCTTAGTCACTGTCCAACTTTCAGCTGCATATCAAGTAATTGAAAAGACCATGTCTTGGTATGGGCACATCTTAGCATCTTAGTTCTTAAACTGACACTGTTCCTCAGAACCTTCAAGTTTTCCTTGACAGATGACTTCCCCAGTGCAACATACCTTTTGATTTCTTAACTGCTGGTTCCAAAGATATTGATTATTAATCAATGTAAGGTAAATTTATAAAGAGTTTTTAAAGCATTAGCAGACTCAAAAGAATAGCCCATCATATCATACTCATTAACACATTAACCCTAAAAAAAGTCATTAACATTTAGTAAAGTAGGAATGATATGTGATATGCTAAGATCTGTAGTGTAGTTCTTGGGAATTAAGTGTGTGATTCAGTTCCACTGTTTGGGTACAAGCTGGCCTCTTAACAGATGGCAGCAAAGGAATTGCTAGGTTAGCTGTTTAACCTTTTACTAAAAACAAAAGATTTTAAAGATTTAAATCTTGAAGAGTTATCACGATTTAAGTTAGCAACAGTAGGGACTGATATGTTGTTGCTGTTAGATGCCTTTGAGTCAACTATGGCTCACTGCAACCCTGTGAACAATGGATCTGAACCCTGTCTTACCATGGGCCATCCTCATCATCTCTGACACATTTAAGCACCTTGCTGCAGCCACTTACCGTGCCAACTCAGCTTGCTGAGGGACTTTCTCTCTTTTTAAATCCTTTACTTTTCTAAGAATAATATCCCTCTACAAGAAATAGCCTCTCTTAGCAACATACCCCCAGTATGTGAGATGAAGTTTCTCCATCCTTGCTTCCAAAGAGTACTCTGTTGTTAAGTGCCATTGAGACACCTGCGAATCAAAGCAACCGTATGTACTACAGCCCTAAACCCTGATCTATCCTGTACCAATCTCACTGTCTCCAACACACATCCCGATTACCCCAGTTACTGAATCAATCCACCTCATAGAGGGTCTTCCTCTCCTGCGCTGTTCCTCCACCCTCCCAAGCACGGTGTCCTTCTCCAAGGACTGTTCCCTCCTTGCAACATATCCAAAGTATGTCTGATAAACTTCAGAATCTTTGCCTCCAAGGAGCAGCCTGGTTTAACCCTCTCCAGGACAAACCTGCTAGTTTTCTTAACAGTTCTGGCATATTCAATACTCTTCTCCAACACCACAGCTCAAAGGCATCAATTCTCCTTCTATACTTTGTCATCGTCCCAACTCTCTGACTCATAGCAAGTGATTGCAAAGACCATGGCCTGTATCAGGCACACCTTAGTCTCTAGAGTAACACCATTGCTCTTAGTACTTTGGAGAGGTCCCTAACAGCAGACTTTCCCATCACGATACATCTTTTAATTTGCTGGCTGCTAGCTGCTGGTGCCAAGATTATTCTAGCTACATTTTTTCCCCCAAAATATATCTGTTTTATGGGCAGTCCATGAGAGATTCATTGCCCTTCTCTAGCACCACAGCACCACATTTCTTCCTTAGTCATCCTTATTCCCTGTCCAGATCTAAAATGCATAGCAAGTGACTGAAAAGACCATGGCTGAATCAAGTGATCCTTAGTCTTCAAACTGACATAATTATGTCTCAGTGCTTTGGAGAGATCCCGAACAGTGGACTTTTCCATTGTAATATGTCTCCTAATCTACTAACTGTTAGTACAAAGGGTGTTGATTTTAGATCCAGGTAAAATGAAAACTTTGATAATTTCAATGATTTGTCTCCTTCTAATATGATGGTGCTTATCAGTCCAGTGGTGAAGATGCTTGCCTTCTTGATATTGATACGCAGTCCATATTGAATACTGTTATTGTTGTTATGTGCCATTGAGTTGCCTGCAACTCATAGTCTTTGATATTTTGCAGCATTTCAATTTTTCATCATTCAGCAAGGAAGGTTATGTCATTTGTCTAGCAGAGGTTTTTAATGAGTCTTCCCTGGTTCTGATGATTCTTCTTCATAATGTCCAGCTTCTTTAATCATATGCTCAGTGGACATATTGAATAGATAGGGGAAAAGGATGCAACCCTGATATACACTATTGCTGATTTTAATTATGTGGTGTTCCCTTGCTTGGTATAAGTATAGTTTTCACATGACCACAATTAAGCATTCTGGGATTACCATTCTTCATATATTACCATAATCTGTTATAATCCACATAGTCAAATGCTTTACATCATTAATAAAATACAAAAGGACATTTTTCTAGTATTCTCTGCTTTCAACCAGGATCCATCTTACATAAGCAGTGATATCGCTTGTGCCACAGCCTCTTCTAATCCATCTTGAATGTCTGTTAGTTCCCTGTCAATGTTGTATTTTAGTCATTTTTTATGATCTTCAGTAATATCTTGTTTGCATGTTATATTAACAATATTTAATTAACTCATTCTGTTGGATCTCCTTTCTTGGAAGTAGGAATAAAATTGGACCTCTTCCAGTTAGTTGACCAGGCATCTGTTGTTCAAGCACGATGTTCTCCAAGGACTGGCCCTCCTGGCCACATGCCCAAAGTATGTGAGATGGAACTTTAAAATCCTTGCCACCACAGAGTAGCTTAGTTTCACCCTTTCTAAGATAGAACTGTTGGTTCTCTTGACAGTCCACAGTATGCTTAACATTCTTCACCAACTCATAGGCATTGATTCTTCTTCTATAATCCTAAATTATTGTCCAACTTTCTGATGCATGGCAGTGATTGTTAAAACCCAGATCTGAATCAGGCATACTTTGGTCTCCAAACTGACATCATTGCTCTTCAGGTCCTGACTTCTGGTGCTATGAGTGTCGATTGTGGAACCAAGCAAGCTGTAATTGTTAATAACTTCAATCTATTCTCTGTCATGGTGATTGGCTCAGTGGTGAGGATCTTTGTTTTCTTTTTTCATTTTTATATAACCTTTTTTTGTGATTTTAATGAAAGTTTATAGAAAATTTGGATATACATTTATTCATTGATGAACATTTTTCTCCCTACCCTGCTCCAGTTCATTTTTTTCTTTAAAAAGTACATTCATTGTTGGGAAATTTCCTCCCTTCCCACACCTCAGTCCACT
>NW_006399789.1:11959978-11961930 GCF_000299155.1 Elephantulus edwardii | reverse complement strand
CTGAGCTTTGAGAAGGAGATAAAATCAGTTAAGTGGAAAAATGAAAGCCTCTTTAACAAATGGTGTTGGCAAAATTAAAAAAAAAAATCTGCAGAAAGCTCAAGCAAGACCCACACCTCACACAATACACAAAAACTAACTCAAAATGGATCAAGGATCTAGGAGTAAAATAAAGAACTATAAACTTCGTCTGAGAAGAGCTTGGAAGAACTCTAGAAGCCCTAATCCACAACATGAATGGTCTTCCATGCGTCCTGAAAAACCTACAACCAGGAGAGAATAATATAAATGAATGGGCTCTTCAAAGAATCAAATTCCTATGCACATCAATAAACTTCTCCAACAGGGTAAAAAGGAAAGCCACAGACTGGGGAAAAAATATTTGATAATGCAGGTCTGATAAGGGACTTATATCTAGAATTTATAGACTACCTGAGCACCTCAACAAGATAAAGGTAAACAACGCAGTAGCAAAATGGGCACAGGGTATGAACAGACACTTCAACAAAGAAGACACTCAGATGGTAAACAAACACAAGAAGAAATGTTCAAAATCCCTACCTCTAAGAGAGATGCAGGTCTTTGTTTTCTTGATGTTGCTCTTGAATCCATATACAAGACTACATACACTCTTGGACTTTCTGCAACAAGCACCTCAGGTCCTCCTCAGCCCTTGTAGAAGTAAGGTTGTATAAAGTGAAATTTCAAAAAGTAGAAGTTACCTGTAATTTGATCTTTATGATAGTAAGCCATTTAATTTAGAGTAAATATATATTGTAATGACAGAAGCCCTAGTGACAGAAGGAAATTACTTTGGTAAGCTAGTGCTTTGGTGTATTTCTCTTCCACTTTTTAGTATAGAGCCACCATGAGAAACTGATATTCAGCATTATTCATTATCTGGTTAGTTCTCTGGAACAACATGTTGGTGAGTGGTGTAGAAAGGTGGGGAAAGTGAGGGAGTTAAAAATGAGTTGCTACAAGCTGTTGAGGAAGAAAAAAATCCAATGAGGCCACTTATGTTTTAAATCAAGTATATGTTTTCAGTGAAAATATTTTCTAATGATTCACAAAAGAATGTTGTCAACTTTGACTACATCTGCTGAAAATAAAATGTGAGTAGTTATATAGCATTGAATTTTGGCAAGACTAAATGTTGTGACATGAGGCAAAGTGCCCATTAAATGACAATACTTTTCTATTTTTCTGACTTTAAAAGTCCTTTGCTGACTTTTAAAAACGTTAACAGATATCCACTTTCCCCCTCCCCCATATTGTTAAGATTGGCAATATGCCTCTGGGTTTCCAGATTAGATTTTTCTCAAAATAATTTTTATTGAAAGATACTTATTTAGTATTAATTTATAAACTTATGCCAAAATTTAAAAATAAAAGATATTATATAACAAAATACAAAGAAGAGGTTTTGTTTAATTATTTCTAAAATTAATTGCAATTCCCAAGTGATTAAATGTGTATTAAAACCATTTGAACCATTTTACCAGGAGAAATTAATTTTAATGAGGCATTATAGAATTTTTCTAAAAATGGAAAATTTTATGGCTGCATCTTTGTCTTCCCTAGTGATTATTTGTCCTTTACATGAAAAACTTGATCCATCCTAAATATGTTCTTTATGGATTAAATGTATATATTAATTAAAATAGCTCTGGTGGCTTAGTGACAAGGAACTGCACTGCCAGGGCAAAGGTATGCAGTTCGGATCCACCAGCTGCTCCACAGGAGACAGATAGTCGCGTATGTGATTTACTGTCTCTGAAAATCCTCTGCAGGGTCACCTGTGTGTTAGTTCCAACTTGATACTAAACAATGACAGAAATTACAACAGTAAAAACAACTATGAGAAATCATCTCACCCCAATCAGAATAGCAAAATTTAACAGAACAGCAAACAACAAATGCTGGCGAGGTTGTGGAGAAACTGGAACCCT
>NW_006399789.1:11948111-11959530 GCF_000299155.1 Elephantulus edwardii | reverse complement strand
AGGTTGGGAAGAGACTGAGAAAGATGGGATAAACAAAATATACTGTATTGAAACAGATAAGGGAGAAAACTGTTTAAAAGAGATATGTGATTAATTATTACTGTCATGACAGGAGTCCAGAACAAAGGCTGCATAGTGGAGTGGACCTGTGGGGGAGGGATTGTAAAACAATGAAAGAACTTTTCAAAGAGAAGAATGTTTTGGAAGGGAGGGGTGGGCATGGAGAAAAATGGAACAATAAATAAATGGAAATCCAAAGCTCTGTAAATTTTCATTAAATTTAATAATAAAAAAATTACAGCAGTAACTAAAATTATATACATATTAAATTAGAAGAATCGTAATTGAAAGTTTAACAATAAAAGGAAATAGGAAAGATCCAGCAGGGATCTGGAAAAAATGGGGTGATGGTGGGAATGGAAATGAGTGTATGAAACACAATGTGAATGAAGAATAGTATGAAACACAATGTATATGAATTTTGTATACAAACCAATATAACATTTAAAAAATTTTTTACAAATAAAGTGAAGAAAAATAAGAAAGTCTAAACACAACAGAATGAATTAATTTTTGTGCATATTAAATCTTACTTTTTTAGAGGAACTAAAGGGAAGGCAGCAAGGGTCAAGATCAGTAAGAAGTTATACATATCATGAGCTTAAAAATTGTTACCAATTTGATACTTCAACTCATTGTGAAAGGAGTATTAATACTGCTTATAAACCACGCTCAAGAGATGGAGGTTCAGGCATTGACCCTGGATAAAGGGCACCGTGGCTGCCACCTGGAGTTCCAGTTCCCCAGCTGGAATTAGGTCACATTAGATTGGTCCAGTGGAGACAACAGCACATGTTGAGCCCTGTTTTACAGCTATTGGATTAATCCATCATATTTAGAGACTTTGTCTTTCTTCACACTTTCCATACTAAAAAAACATGCTATCCTTTCCCAGGAACTGGGCCCTGCTAAAACATTGCCCAAAATAAGTGAAATAAAATTTCACCATCCTTACTTCTAAGGAGCACTCTGGCTGCATGTCTTCCAACGTACCTCCATTCTTCTGCTAGTCTGTGACATATTCCGTATTTCTCTTCAGCACCACAGTTAAAAAGGCATACGTTCTTCCTTCAGTCGTCCTATTAAGCCAAAAATTTACATTCATAGGAGATTATTAAAAATTCTGTTAGATAGATACACTTAGCCTTCCAAATAACATCTTTGCTTGTTAATGCTTTTTTTTAAACAGAATCTTCTGCAACAGAATTTAATTCATATTGAAGGTTATAGTAACTGATTTTTGTCAGTATGCTTCAAGTCATCTTTGCTTTCAGCAAGCAATGCTGTGTCATCTGAGTATTATATGATGTTAGTGAGTTCCTCTAGTCCTGGAAATTATTGGGTTATTTACTCCACAGTAGTAGCCTTTTGGAAGTGGATGCCACCCCAGCTTCCAAGCCTGCTTTATCACCCACCTCAAATTTCCTTTGTTACAGTCAGCTCCTAATCCCTTTAGATTTCATGTGAAACAGCAGATGGGGAAATTTTAATTTGTTTTTCATTCATTCAACATCTATTACTTCATGGTATTTTAAAACTCTCGCATGGCGGTACCTTCCTCACTCATTCTTAAAACAACAACAGCAAAAACAGTTGCTGTGGAGTCAGTTCTAACTCCTAGTGACTTCATATGTGTAACAACTTTGTTCATTGAGTTTTCAGCAGACAAATTTTTAAAAGCTTATTACCAGGCTTTTCTTCCAAACCACTTATGAGTAGAGTTGAACCAGCTAAATGTATTAACCTCTTGTACCATTCACAGATTCCTGTTCATTCTTAGCTGTGTTTACACATTCTGTTCTTGAAGTTAGGGACCTGGTGGCTTGTTATTATTGTGTGCCCTTGAGTCAGAACCCACCCATGACTGACCCTCCAGCAGTTTTCAGAGGCAGTAAATTGCACAGGAGGAGACTGTCCATCTTTCTCCTGCAGAGTGTATGGTGGATTCAAACCTTGTGCTTAGTGGTAAGGAATTGTGCTGTCAACCAGAAAAACTCATGTTTCAATCCATGGGAGAAAGAAGCACATCATCTTCCTGTGTGAATATCTGCCTCTGAAAATCTACTGGAGAGTCAGCTATGGGTCAATTCTGATTCCACAGTACACAGTAACATCAATACCACAATTCTTAAAGTTAGTATTAGGCTGTCTAGAAATTACTCTATGTATTATATTGTTATAGTCAGGTGCCACTGAATTGATAATGCTGATAGCTACCATCTGAACAGCAAATCTGCACCTTGCCCTATCCTGTGCCATCTTTACCATCTCTTATGTACTTCAGCCCATTGTTACGGTCACTGCATCAGTCCATCTGGTTGGAGTTCTTCCTCTTTTTCTCTGACCCTTCACTCTTCCAAGAATGATGTCGTTTTTCAAAGACTAGCCCCTCTTGAAAAAATGCCCAATGTGTGTGAAATGAAATTTCACCATCCTTCTTGCTTCTAAGGAGCACCCTGGTCCCACTTCCTCCAATACGGATTTATTCTTTTAGTTACATATATGAGTATACTGTCAAAAATCTCTCAGAGGAAGTGCAACCAATGGCAACCTATCTATCTATCTATCATTAGTCTATCATATATCATTAATTATCTATTATCTATCATCTATCTATCTATCATCTATCTATCTATCTATCTATCATCTATCTCTTACTCATTGCTTTTGAGTCAGAGTACATTCATAGTTGGCCCTCATATCTGGCTTTCAGGAGGCTATACATCACACCATTTGGAAGGAGATTGGCCATCTTTCTCCTTCAAAGTCACTGTTGAATTAAAACATCAGAGAAGGCAACACCTTTGTGTTAACAGCACGATTACCTACACATTATGCCATCAGTCTATGACATAAACTGTAAACTTATTAATATTTTTATTCATTAATTAAAAAAGGGAAGCTGAGAACTTGTCATAGGTGAGGTGCTGTCCTAGTTATTCTAGATTGATGTAACTCGTTTCTGGTGAGTCGGAACCAGGTTATATCTGAATCTGTACCGGGTTTGACAGGCTGTAATCCCAGGGGAGGAGATTGCTTGTCCTTCTCTCAAGGAGCTGGAACTGGTGGAGAATGTGAACCACCAGGAAGCATTGCCTTTGAGTCAACAGTGTCACTTCCTATGGACTATGCCATCAGAGCTCTCTGAGTGTTACAGAGGATTTTAAAAAAATACATTAGATAAAATGTTTGCACTGAAGAGATTTTTAAAATAACTGTCGTGATAAGACACATTTTGACATGAAGACATTACTACTAGTTGGTCAAAGAAATAACTACTAATTGGTCAAAGGGAGATAAGTCAGCATGTCTTGGGAGAGATAGTATCTAGCTGCACCTGAAGAGTTTGAGAGATATTCACATAAATCATACGCAGCAGCATTAAGATAGGCATGCCTATTTTGTAACTTTCAACCCAAAAGACAAGCTTTGGTCAGTATTAGACAGCCTCTATAGATCTGTTTTGTGAAAGGAGGGGGAGGGGAAAAAAGAGGGAGGGAAATGTACGAGAATAAATGAATGAATTCTGTTAAAATCACTTTGAAAAAATAAAAGCCATGACTACTATTGTGATAGTAGAAGGATAACTGAACAAGAAACATAGAACTATTCAAAAAAGGAAGAGAAAGGGGCAAGGCATGGGGGAAAAAGGGGGAAAGGATGAATCACTGGGGTAGCAGAGGTTGGGGGTAGAGTAGGGGTGAAGGATTGGAAAGTGTTCACTGAGGACTTGAAAAGATGGGCAATAATAGGTGCAGAACAATGTTAATTAATACTATAAAATAATGTATAAGAATTATTGCTGCTGCTGTTGATTGCTATCAAATCGAGCACGACTCCTAGTGACCCTCTGAACAAAAGACCTGAAGCCTTTCTATAGCTATCGTCATTTCTCAGTTCATAGTTTCCAGAGGCATGTGACTTAAGAAGTGGATGCCACTCTGTCAAACACAAAATACATGTATAAAACATGAATTATGTAAATAATCATATGCAAACCAATAAAATATAAAGAACATGTCACACTTTATCATCTTATTCAATGCCTTGGTCTTTAAGCTCGTTTTATCCCCTAAATACAACAGTATATAGCTTTGATTTCAGAACTAATATATAATTTTCAGTTTAAAATTATCATAAAACCTATTTTGTATATTTTAGTAAAATATATATCTACTTATTGCTATTTACCCATTCTAAAAATTCTCCAATCAACTTAAATAAAAGATATGAAATTTCTTATTCTTTCATTTCTTCTGTAATATTCTGAATAGAATTAGGAAGAAATTACTTTTTTAGTAAAATTTTTATTCTATACTGGTTTACTTACAAAAGTCACATGTATTATTTTTTTAATTTAGGTTGTTTATTTTTCATTTCAGTGAACATCTACAGAGATTTTGGGATTCCATTCATTCATTGTTGCACCCTTCTCCCTGCACAAACCCCTCCCCCCTCCCTTTTGCTCCTCTCCTTGAAAAACATATATTATTTTTTACACTGAATCTTTCCCATTTCCTTTACCTACCTTTCAGTCTGTGGTTAGGGACCTCTCTAAAGTACTCAAGAGCAACGGTGTCTCTCTGGAGACTAAGGTGCGCCTGATATGGGCCATGTTTTTTGCAATCACTTGGTATGCATCAGAGAGTTGGACAATGACTAGGGAGGATAAAAGGAGAATTGACACCTTTGTGCTGTGGTGCTGGAGGAGAGTATTGAATGTACCATGGACTGCCAAGAAAACAGATTCATCCTAGGGAGGGTTAAACCAGGCTGCTCCTTGGAGGCAAGGATTCTGGGGCTTCGCCTGACATACTTTGGACATGTTGTAAGGAGAGACAGGTCTTTAAAGAGGGACATCATGCTGGGTAGAGTAGAGGGACAGCGCAGGAGGGGAAGACCCTCTATGAGGTAGATTCAGTGACTGGGGTAATCGGGATGGGTGTGTCAGAGGCAATGAGATTGGCACGGGATAGAGCACAGTTTAGGGCTGTTGTACATAGGGTCGCTATGAGTCGCAAATGACTCGATGGCACATAACAACAACAAACAACCTTTCCCTCTGCCCATCAAATTGTGTGACCCTATGATTAATCACTCTCCCACCCCCCCCACCCTCACACATCCTTACCCCTCTGCCCACCCCCACCCCTCCCTGGATCCTCATATATGTTCTACAGTAATGGTCTTATATAGTCTTTGTGCTTATGGGACTGAGATTCTTCACTTAGCACAATGCTCTCTAATTCCTCCCAAGTTAAGTAGTGACTTACAAAATCATTGCTCCTGCATGCTGCATAATATTCCATCGTGTGAGTGTATAACAATTTCTCAATCCGTTCAATTGAGATTGGACATCTAGGCTGTTTCCATGTTCTTTCAGTGGTGACTAACACTACTATGAACACTGGCATACAAGTCTCTGTGCCTCAGTTCTCATTTTCTCAGGGTATTTTAAGTAAAACTTCTTTATATATAAGACCAAATAATGAAGAAATAGCATACCAGTTGTTTTTGTTTCTGCTTTTGGTTGTCATTGAGTAAATTCTTGTTCATATTGACCCCTCGTGTGCAGAATATAACTTCTCTATAAAGTTTTCAAAGCTGTGACCTTTCAGAAGCAAATTATATGTCTGAATCCTGAGGTACCTCTGGATTAGTTTGAACTGCCAGACTTTTGACTAGTCATGAACAATTGATGGATTTGAATTATAATATTGGCAAAGAATACTGAATATGCCGTAGGCTACCAGAAGAATTAATAAATCTGTCTTGGAGAAAACATAGTCAAACTGCTTATTATCTGGTTATATTGTGTGGAAACATGAATCCTTGGAGAAGGACATACTGCTTGATAATGTAGAAGGTTAGCAGAAAAGAAGATCTTCAGCAACATAGATTGACACAATCGTGGCTGCAACAATAGGCTTTAACGTAGTGATGCTTATGAGGATAGTACAGAACAAGGCAGCGCTTCATTCTGTTATCAATAAAGCCCAGGAGAGATAAAATCAACATACCTGCAGGCTTGACTTTTACCAAAATTGCAAAGTACTTGTTTAATACACAATGCACTGTGCCTTTAAATTTGGGGGAAAAGAATAAACACATTTTCTCACAGCATTCCATTTTAGTGGAAACATTTAATTAAAACTCTTTAACTGCTCTACTTTTTTTAAAAAAATTGCTTAAATGCTAGCAGGGAGCTCTGGTGGCCTTAAGGTAAGAAACTGTAATCCCAAAGGCATGCAGTTCGAATCCACCAGCTGTTCCACAAGAGAAGGATGGGAAATCTTCCCTCATGTAATTAACAGCCTCTGAAAACCTGCAGGAGGATGAGCTATAGGTTGGTTCCAGGTCTATGATACTCAACAAAAACAACAACAAATGCAATTTAGATTTATCACCATGTTTTTCAGACTGACAGCTGAGAGCCTAGACTTTTGTCATTTGTCTTTAGTATTTTAAAGGAAGAAAAGATCTTTTTTGTCATGAGACATCACTTAGATTGTTTGAGTCTTGTTGGACAGTTTTTAGCATCTAAATTGGAAGTGGATTGGACTAGATGGTAAAATGGACAAGTGAGGCAGGAGTAGGGAATGGGGCAGTGTCTCTCCAGTGGCAATGTCTATCCAAACAACCAGGACTTTGGTGCTTGCTGTTCCATCTGCCCCTTGTGCTGCAAGTCTTCTTCTATTTCCCCAATAACATCACATTTCAGGAAGCTTAGTCAAAACTCTTCATGGGGTGCCAACTCTCCTGATTCCGGAATAATCTGAAGACCCCCTGTGCTACAGATAAAATGCAATAATAAATCTTGTTGGCTCCAGGGATTTTAGTCTCCTTTGTTCAATTAAGTTGATCCTAATAGGAATTTGTTAATCAAGCAGTCAACTCTTTATAGATTAAAATTTAACTTTGGGTCACTACGTTTGTGCTGATTTTCTTTTCCAGAAAAAAAAATACAAAGGAAGAAAATTAAAATAACCCAATATTTCTGCTGTTCTCCATTTTTTGGCTTCCCTGTCAAGTTAGTTCATATTGAAACTAACTCCATGTTTCTTAAATTCCTTGCTCACCATCTCTCTTGCATCCAAGCCTCTTTTTCTAAGTGGTAAAGTGTCCACAAATGAAAGTCTGCCTGTTTGGTAGTCTGATTTTTCTGTAGCATCATTGGAGGATTTGAAGTAGGAAGAGAAAAAAAATTAAAAAGTAAATCTGACCTACAGTAAGAGCTAAACATGTAAAGAATATTAGAACAAGCTTTAATTAGTTAATTATGCAGAAGTTCCCAATGCTAAGATAAATGTGTTTGTAGGCTTTCTTTTGCAAGTGTTCTTACTAAGCACATGGCATGCGTTTTCCATCTGGACCCTTTGCACACTGTGAACAGACCGTCCTGCTTCTGTCTTCACTTGGTGAACGCCCATCAGGCCTGGGTGATGAGCTGGGAGGATGCACGGCTTCTGAACACAGCATCTGGCTGCCTGGCAGATTCCACATGCACTTCTGTTAATAGATTTGGCTTGTTCAGAAGTCTTTTATGTGGCTACATTGCAGATGGACTCTCTGCAGAGTCTTGTCCTCTGTATGATTTGTGTGGAAGTTAAAAAACCCACTTTTATCCGGTTTCTAGATGCTACACCTATGATTGAGTGAAACTCAGCAGGTGTTTAGTCCTGGAATAAATGGGATACTTGTCCTTACAAAGGCAATAAGGCGTAATGGTTGAGCTTGAGGATTTTTGGAGCAAAAGTGATTCCATTTGAATCCTGAATTTACTGCTTGCTGACTGTGCAACATTGGACAAATTACTTAAAGTCTCCAGGAGTCTTTCCCCCACCCAAAAACTAGATGGTAATAATGGTAGTTGCTGATGTGTTTCTGTGTGATTTAAATGTGCTTATCTTTGAAAGCTTTTATAACAATGTCTTGCATGTAAGAAAACACTGAGCCACACTCAGGATGTTAGGATTATTCATGGTATTCATTAGATAAGAGCAGGTTCTGATGGTTTTGTGATTTAAGGTTAAAATCAGCTTTAACTGTCAAGTGGTTAATGGCATCTGTGATAGGGCATTTTTGATGGGTAGTCATTTTTAAGGGATAGTAACACGAATTCCTTTTCCAGTAATGAAAAAAAAAAGGGGGGGGGTTCTACTTTCCACTAACTATACTTTGATCTCTGCAAAGATCCTGTTCCAATCTGGATTTTATTATATGGCCAAATGAAGTTCATGAGTCTTGAGTTCCTAGGTGTGTATCATGTATGCTCCATCGGAAAGACTTTTTTATAAAAAGAAGACTTAGATCCTCACAGACAGAAACTATTTTAGACTGAGTTGACATGACAATTTGGAACCATCTACTTTCCCAAAAAAAATAATAAAACATTAAAAGTTATATCCCATTTTCAGAGTAACTTGGACAATTTTAAAAGCAGCATGTAGGACTATGAGCTTTTTAAATATTTTCAGTAAAGCGACAACATATGCATGCTTAAGATTCCATTTGCTTATTTGTTAATACGTACAGACCGTAGTTTGGCATTATGAACATAAAAACCAGTCCTATCTTTACTGCCCAATGGGTTGCCATCAGTTGTTGATTTAATGAGATGAAAATACTATTCTCAAAGGTGTGGCTTAATAATAGAAAATTTGGCATCCTAGAAAGCTTCATATTGAATGTCATATGCATAAAATACTCATCAAAATATATTTTTTGACAAACAGGGACGTTATTGATATGTCTTAAATATAAATTACATATTGCTATTTCTATCAATTTGTTTACATTTAAGAACATTAATAATATATTATTTATATGGATGCAAATCTATATTAATTAAGGACATCTGGCAATTCCCATTCAGGTCACAATTCTTGATAAATTAGCACCTATTGTAAAAATTACTAACTGTTAAAAATGAATGTCACTTTATACAGGGGCTAAAGTTCTAATTTTTGTATTTTCTTACTGAACGAAGGTCTTAATTTCTTCTATCAATCATGTCTTTTCTCCTTCGGCTTGAAGGCTCCCTACTCTCCTCTGCAGCTGTAATCTCTCCATTGGTCTCACTTTCCTCTCCTCCTGTGGGCTCCCTGCCGTCTACTTCAAACAGAGCTCTGGTTCCCCAGTGGGCCAGTTAAATTATTACCCAGGTGTTGATTCGCCATTGTCACTGCTGGATTTTACCACCTTCAGTCTGTGTCTTAAAGGAGGGGACACAAGTTGGAAGAAGATCAAAGCAGCAGTGTACCAGTTGGACCATCCCAGGTGGAACTGAACCTTTGACCTTGTCTTCATCTCCAGCCTACTCTACCACCATGCCTCTTTCATTCTGCCTTCCATGGCTATTCCAACGACAGTGTGGGTTATCTGGCCAAGCCAAAAACTGTAGAAGTTTTCCAAGTGCATTAGAAACTCTTTTTCTAATTTTAACTTTTAGAAAAGACAGCAAAAGATTTTTCACCGAATGATGCTAATTGAATTGACTTCATCTCAGATATTTGGGGCATGGTATCAGAAGGGCTGATCTCTAGAGAAAGACACCGTTGTTGTTGTTGTTGTTATGTGCCATTGAGTCACCTGTGACTTATAATGACCCTATGTACAATAGCCCTAAACCCCACTCTATCCCTTGCCAATATTATTGTTACTGACACACCTATCCCAATACCTCAGTCACTGAATCAATCCACCTCATAGAAGGTTTTCCTCTCCTGTGCTGTCCCTCCACTCTCCCAAGCATGATGTCCCTCTTCAAGGACTCGTCCCTCCTTGCAACATGTCCAAAGTATGTCAGACAAAGCTTCATAATCCTTGCCTCCAAGGAGCAGCCAAGTCTCACCCTTTCTAGGACAAACTTGTTTGTTCTCCTAGCAGTCCATTGTATATTTAGTACTCTTCTCCAGTACCCCAGCTCAAAGTATATAACATTTTTTGGTAATTATTTCCCTATTTGGGGGCATTTCTGTTCCTTTCAATTTTACCATCTTATAAATTAACAACATCGGTAGCAACACTAAGTAAGTAAGGAGATGTGTTGTACTGGGAAACTCTGCAGTTAGGGACATCTCCAAATTATTGAGGAGTAATGATGTCAGTTTGAGGACTAGTGTGTGTCTCATTCAGACGATAATCTTTGCAGTTACATGCTATGCATCTGAGAGGTGAACAATGAGTAGGGACGACAGAGGAAGAACTGAGCAGTGTTGTTGCAGAAGAACACTGAGCATCCTATGGACTCCCAAAAGAACAAACAAGTAAGTATTAGAGAGGGTGCAGCCGTAGTGCTCCTTGGAGGGAAAGATGATGAGGCTTCGCTTCACTTACTTTGGGCATGTTGCTTCAAGGGTGTGTTCCTTGAAGAGGAACACGATTTTTGGAAGGGTGGAGGGTCAGTGAAGAAGAAGAAAACCCTTGACCTGGTAGATTGGCATGGTGACTGCTGCAATGGGCTCTGGTGTGTCAGGAAGTGTGAGTATGGTGCAGGATGGACAGGGGTCAGATCTTCCGTTTAGACAGTTGTTATGGCATCTACTACCTAAATAGCATGCCTGCAGAAACTATGAACTTTGATAAATGTCAAAGTTGTAGAAGGGTTTAAGGCCTTTTGTTCATAGAGTCATTATGAGTTGTGCTGTACTTGAAGGCAAACAACATGAATGATACTGAACTTAATAGCACCAAACAATAACACATCGTAAATGAAATATTGAAAATACTTGTGTATACACCTTTCTTTATATTCTCATTTTCTTAGAGTGAACTACTGTTTGTTAAATTATTGTTGTAAATACTCTTTCAGATAGTTTCCCACCAAGTTTATACTATTTTAAAGTAAAACAGGTAGGAACAAAGGATTTCTTCTCTCATGCTTGCTAGCACTGAAAAGGACTTAAATTTTATTTATTTTTTAGTTTTAAGGTTTTTTAGTATTAATAAAACACTTCTAACTTACACTATTTTTATGAGTAGTAATATTATGTCCCTAACAGCTCTTCAGTACTTTGGAGAGGTCCCTCACAGCAGACTTTCCCATCACAATATGTCTTTTAATTTCCTGGCTGTTGGTGCCAAGAATGTTGATTGTGGAGCCAAGTAAACTAAAGCTGTTAACAATTTCAATCCCTTCACCATCTATCATGATACTGCTAATTGGCTCAGTGGTGAGAATCTTTGTTTTCTTGATACTGAGCCTCAATCCATATTGAAGGGTACAACAATCCTTGACCTTCTGCAGCAAGCACTTCAGGTCCTCCTCAGTTTTAGCAAGCAGGGTTGTGTCATCTGCATAGCACAGATAGCTGATAAATCTTTCACAAATCCTGATGCCACACTTATCCTCATACAG
>NW_006399789.1:11945641-11947516 GCF_000299155.1 Elephantulus edwardii | reverse complement strand
GGGGTCTTATTTTTTGCCAATTCTTTCAAAGTAGCTTAAATTTCTTCATCACCATAGGCTCTTGCTGATATGTTGTTTCATTAAATTCTTCTTGTCTACCAATTCCTTTCCGTACAGTGACTCTGTATACTCTTCCCATCTTCTTTTAATAATTCCTGCATCATTTACTATTTTGCCCAAAGCATCCTTAAATATAGTAACTCAAGGTTTGAATTAGGAGACTAAGGTATGCTTGATAAAAGCCATGGTCTTTGCAATCCCTCACTATGCGTTAGAGAGCTGAACAATGACTAGTGATGACAGAAAGAGATTCTATCCCTTTGATCTCTGGTGTTAGAGAAGAGTATTGAATATTCCACGGACTGCTAGAAAAACTAACAGGTTCAACCTTGAGAGGGTTAAACCAGGCTGCTCCTTGGAGGCAATATTCTGAAGCTTTGTCTGACATATTTTGGACATGCTGCAAGGAGGGACCAGTCCTTGGTGAGGGATGTCATACTTAGGAGGGTGAAGGGACAGCGCAGGAGGGGAAGACCCTCTATGAGGTGGATTGATTCAGTGACTGGGATAATCAGGGTAGGTGTGTTGGAGATGGGGAGATTGGCACAGGATAGAGCAGGATTTAGGGCTTATGTACATAGGGTCGCTAGGAGTCGCAGGCAACTCAATGGCACATAACAACAATATTACGTCAAGTTTTTTTCACTTTACCAATTTTATGTTTTAAAGTATACGAATAGAAACACATTGGATTATATAATTTGTGAATTATCACAAAATTGGACATGCACATGTAATCAGCATCTAGAAAAGACGTCTAGAACTTGCAACTCACAGAAACAATGGAATAATACGCTTCTGTGAGCACATGCGGGTGCAGTGGTTTTTTTGGGTTTTTTTTTTTTTTTTTTTTTAGTTTGCTTTTTCTTACCTCAGGGAGCTCTGTTGCTTGCCTGTCTCTACCTAACCTCAAAGAGCCATCTCTGTGAGTTCCAATCCACAAGTGGCTTCATGAGTAGGAGATAAGCTACAAGCTTTGAAAACTCAGTGGAGGGTCAGCTATAAGTTGATTCCAAATACTGCATAAGGCCATTATTTTAAAAATAGAAGGACAACTAGTAAAACATGTATTGAGGTCAAGTGGGGAAGGGGTGGGAGCAGAGGGCAGGATGGATAGGGGCAGTAGCTCAGGGTTTCACAATTTAGTGGGTGGAGGGAGAGGATGAAGGAAATGGGATGGGGTAATTTATGCAACAATGAATGAATATGTATTTTACAAAAAGTGAACTGAGGGAGGAGAAAGAAGGGATAGGGGGTAAAAGGTATACCAATGAATGAATGAAAATCTAATTTCTCTGTAAATGTTCATTAAAATAACAATTAAAATTTTATTTTAAAAGAAAGATAGGGTAATGATAGGCAAGGTCCAATGGTGATTAATTTTATGAAACATAATGCATGGGAATTATTGTATGAAACACAATATGAATAAAAAATAGTGTGAAACACAATAAATACAAACTTTTTAAGCAGCTCAATCAAATTTTTAAAAATGCAAAAATAAATTGATGGCAATGAGGTGGTGGGGTTTTTTTAAGGTTTTGATATTTGTGAAACTGTGTGTCCCGTACCTTTGTTTTCATCTCCATTAATCTCTATCCAAAGGTACACTATTGAGTCCTCATTAAGTAACTCACTTATACCCAGCTTGTTTTTCATTTGTTTCCTGATTGTTTTAGTCTCAAAACTCACCTCTTCAACCAGTGCAGTAGTCCTAACTTCCCAACGTCTTTTCTCTTTATTTAGTATTCTGAAAAATTTACAACCAGGAGAAGATAAAATAGATGAATGGGACCTTCTAAGAATCAAATCCCT
>NW_006399789.1:11943498-11944521 GCF_000299155.1 Elephantulus edwardii | reverse complement strand
AAAATTGCAAACTTATTGCACATATACTCATATCTTCATATACATATACTGCATATATTAACTCGATTTGGACTAACAAATCTACAAACCCCTGCATCAAACATGGTAGATATTCTTATAACATGTATCACTCCAGAGGCAGGTAGGCCATGCGCAGCTAGTGGTTGATTCCCTTTTCCCTTCTGTTGATAAACTCAGAATGTTTGCTCCAGTTCTCACGAGCTGCAAAGGTTAAGAAGAAAGTGAAGGGGAAGCCAAACGAGAAATGACACACAGCTTTACAATCATTCAATCATGAGCACAAGCCCTCCTGGAAGAATGGCTTTGAACAGACCACTTGACCTGTGTCCAGGGCACTTATGTATTAGAACTGCCAACTTTTCAGTTAGTATTTCAGTGCCTAATCATTTACAACACTTAGAGCTCTAAAGTCCTGTTACTGTGGAAGAACAAAATCACTAACTACTGTGGACAGTTTTAAGTATGCCACGAGACTCCAGTATGCATTCTCAACTGGACTGTTAATCCTTCCTGGGAGCTTTTTCTAGATTTCGCCGACTGCTTCCTTTCCTATTTCTGATTCTATTACAAGCTGTGTTCACTCTCCTTGTGCTTACTGCACTTCAGATTACCTCTATTTTATCACATTTTCAGTATCTTACCATCTTCATAGAGAAATGTAAGAGCTACAGGTTACTAGTGTATATGTATTATGTAAAAAAATTCCCCAAACCAAACTCAGTGCTGTCTCAAAGAAACCCTTCACTGGATTTCAGAGGCTGTGAATCTTTACAGATGGAGATTGCCTATCTTTCTTGTGTGCTACAGCTGGTAGATACAAACCTCTAGACTTTTGTTTAGCAGCACAGTCTGTAATACAACATGCCACCAATGTTCCTTGTGTGTGCATACTTATGTGTGTGGATATATGCAGATACATATATTTATATACATTGTGTGTGTGTTTATACACTTACATACTCACAGACTTAAATTCATTGCTATGAAGTCAGAACTACTTAA
>NW_006399789.1:11881645-11941009 GCF_000299155.1 Elephantulus edwardii | reverse complement strand
TTTCCACAAGCAATCCTTTAACCCAAGTGAAATAGATAATATTTTGGGGGTTAGTTTAGTCATTGATTTTTAAACGTAATGCATTGGTGCACATTTTTATTGTAGACAATGCTTAGTGTTGTTTTTCAAAATTGTGTGCCCACATGTTGTTGTCACTTACTACAGCTTTTCTCCGTGTTTGACAAATAACACCTTCAACTTTGACATGTAACATGATGGCATCTTTCTTTATAGTTGAGACCTTTCAGTTTCATAATTGGGTTTTTCATCCTTCATCAGTTTCAGCAAAACAGTCTGGATTCTAAACGCCTGTATCACTTGGCATAAACTCACAATCTGCCCTCTCCATACTCTTGACTAACAATAGTCTAGGAGTGTGTTTGCAGGAGGTTGGCTGTCCATTGTAGTAGCTGACTCACAGCTCACATTTTTCAGGAAGTCGATGCAACAGCTGTGGCTGATCTTTTGATTTTGTTATGTATATGCTAGACTGTCAGACGTCTTATAAATCTGTCTTCCTCAGCAGTGCTCAGAACAGTATCCTGCTTATAATAATTTTTTAAAAAAATACTGATTGAATGCATGACTAAAGAAAGTTATTATTGTCATTATATTTTGGCTTTTTTTTTTCTATGACTTTCAGTATTTTAACTGTATACATTTGCACACCCACATATTAAATTATATGCTGATTCTCAGTTCATTTCAAATGTGTGTAAAAAGATGCTGTTGTTAGGTGTCATCGAATAGAGTACAACTCATAGTGACCCTGGGAACAGTAGATCTGAGCCCTGTCCTACACTGTCAACCTCACAATTTCTGGCACACTTAAGCCCATTCCTGCAGTCACTGTGTCAGTCTACCTGGCTGAAGGTCTTTCTGTCGTTTGCTGTCCCCCCACTTTTCCAAGCATAATGTGCTCTCCATGTTATAATAATTTATTATACGGAACCTGAAACATGAATGGAAGGTTTTGTTTTATTTGACTATTTGGCTCTTCATCTAAACTAACTATCAAAATGTTAGTACAGTAACTAAGCACAACTCTATAAACAGCAAACCCAACTAGATCTCATCAGGTGTATTAATGTATGTTAAAACTTGAGAAAATTTGCAATTTTAGCCTTTCTATGTTGCTACAAATGTGGTGTTTATTATCATTTATCTAAAAATAGAGAAAATACTTAATATGTGGTAAATAATTTCTATATACTGTAACCGTATCATTCTCTTCCTTGGGTTGGTAATTAAGACTGGAATGGCATTCATACTCATGACCCAAGGAATAGAATGGAATAATATGTTGCTTCTTCTTTGTATCTCAAAGCTATTTTTAAGCTCTCAAATAATAGTTATTCATGAGATGGCCTTTTCTTCTTTTTATAGAGGCAATTACAGTTTCATTTCAATGTTCCTTTTAGTGATTCCCTGATATCATTTCAGTAAGTTCAACCTTTTCACAGAAAAGTTCAACCTTTTCAAATGAAGTTAGCTTGAATGTCCTGAGTAACGTTCAGCAACATGGTTTTCATGCAAGTAAGTTGTGAACTCAAAACCTCCCAAGTACTAGAGAGCAGGATGTCAGTATAGCGACTAAGAATCACATAATATAAGCTGTACTATTTTCATTTGTTTCCCATGAATCCGGAAGTTGGACGGTGAATAAGGATGAGAGGAGAAGAAATGATGCCTTTGAATTGGGGTGTTGGAGGAGAGGGTGGAATATCCCATGAATTGTCAAAAGAACAAAGAAATCTGTATTGGAGTAAGTGCAACAGGGTGTAACTTCCTGTCACCTACTTTGGGCATGTTATCAGGAGGGACCAGTACTTGGCCAAAGACATCGTTCTGGGAAAGGTAGAGCATGAGCGAAGGAGCGGAAACCCCACAAGGACAACTATAGATTGACACAGTGACAGGACTAGTGGGATGAAAATTGGCAGAGATCTTGAGGATGAAGAAGGGTGGAGTAAGGTTCCAATCTGTTGTTCAGAGTGTTGCTATTGAATCCCAGATGACTTAAGAACACCTAACAACAACAACAACAACAACAAACTTATTAATTACTTCCAGGCAGTTTGCCTGTGTGATGTGTTTTCAGATACTGTTGAATGAATACTGTTTAAATGATAAGGTTTGATTTACGAGTGGACAAGTCTTTACAATTCTTTTGTCATTTGTTAAAGTTTTTCCTTTGTCATGCATACTTATCATTCTTAAACTCTCTGTGCTCTTTTCTCTTGTAATTTCCTGGCCCAACCCCCACCCAGCACCCTTGCCCAGCTTTAGAAACTGTCTTTTATGTTCTGTTAGTGTCACTGTGATTAGGAATCAAGTCATCAGCCTTGAGTTTGGGTTTTGGGGTTATTTGCTTGGTCTTCTAGTTATTATTTTTTGTGTTTATTCTACCTGATATTGTTAGGCACCATCGAGTCACGTATGATCTATAGCAACCTTTTGAAGCACAGATCTGAAACTTGTCGTATCCAGTGCCCTCCTCACAGACTTTGACTCACTCCAGCCCATTGCCATAGGCACCCTGTCAGCCATCTGGTGGACGGCATTCCTCTCTTTCGCAGACCCTCTACTTTCTGAGCATGATGTCCCTCCCCAGCCTCTCCTAGTAACATGCCCAAAGTAAGTGAGAGGAAGCTTTGTCATCCTTGCCTCCATGGAGCTCTCTGGCTGTACCTTCTCCAAGACATACCTGTTTGTTCTTCTGGCAGTCCATGGTATATTCACCCCAACACTACAGTTAAAAGCCATCAATTCTTCTGTTATCCTTATTTCAAGTGCGGTTCTCATTAGAAATTAAATATCCCTCACATGGAAAAGGGTGGAGCCAAGACTGGTGTCCAGACCTTCTAGTCAGTCCAGTATTCTGCCAGCCCAGTGGACTTTTATTTATTTATTTTTTTAAAGAAAGAACTGAAATTTATTCGGGAATTAACAAGGTTTTTAAAAAAAAATACAACAAAAGTGCTCTAGTTGTTAGGGTTTCCCCCCCTAGAAAATTTGGTCCCCTAAACAACACACTACAGAACAATCAAGTCTGGCTTTGGGGTACTCCGGCCGACAAGCTTATTTGTAGGCCGATCTCTTCTGGGATTCACAGTCCCCTTCTTCCCGAGATACAGGTTTTGCATTCACTGTTTGTTAAAATGGCAATGGGAAGGAAGGGGGACCTTGATAAACACCAGGGAAATTAATTTGGCCACACTTGTGCAGTGCTTGTTGGGGTGTTTGAACTGAAGAGCTAATCATAGCATGTCTTTTGTTTTGAGGAGATCTGGTAACAATCACCTTGGTGGGGGTTCAAATCCACTACCAATTCCACCAGAGAAAAGTGGGCATTCATCTTTCATATAATGTATGGCTTTGGAAACCCAGTGGAGTATCAGTTATAAGTTGGTTCTAACTTGGTATCAATGAGTTTAGAGTTTATGTTTTTGTTCATTTGAAGTTTTTTTTTTATTAGTATTTTTATTTTTATTTTTTTATATTATTATTATTATTTTGTGTGTATACCATCAAATCATATTTTACTGGTACAGGAAGAGATTGTTCCTCCTTCTCCAGCAGAGCATCTGGTGGATTTGAGCCATGTTCCTCTGGGATTGCAGTGCAGCTTCTTGCCACTAAGCCACCAGAGCTCCCTTTGTTTGAAGTTTTGATGTCAAATTTTTTAATAGTGTTTTGAGTGTGTTGAAACTTTTTTCTTGTTATGTGCCATTGAGTCGAGTACAACTCCAAATGACCCTATGAAGAGTGACCTGAACTCTGTCCAGTTCTGTGCCATCCTCATCATCTCTGACACACTCAAGTGAGAGCTAATGTGAGGCAAAATGAGAGCCTACGTGATATAACAACCACTCTCTACACTCTGATACGTAATATTATACAGTGAGCAGGCTCTGAAGTGGTGCACGAAGTAGCTGTAAACTATGTAAAGATTTGACCAAGATTGAATGGCTTTTATCTGGCCCCTTTTTTCTTCTCATATTTTATTCTTCGTATATTCTTCCCTTATAGTCTAGATGCAAACCTCTGCAGAAAGGAAATGAATATAACCACCTTTCAAGACATCCAGTCTCTTCATTTCTCTCCTACTTGACTCATTCTGGGCTCTGTTTCTTACCCTCCTGAAGGTGTGGCTGATCCATGCTAATCTTACACAATCAGGATGTCAGTCTGTCTTTCCCTCTGGGCATTTACGTTCAGCCAGAATGTCCAGCAGAAGCAACTACTGCTCTTCCTACCACATGCCGATTATAATTGTACCTGGAGTCATATTCCTGTATAAATATCATTCTAATTAGCTTAGCTCCTCTCTCCAAGAATTCTTGTAGAACCCAGGAAGAAGAGGAGCTGGCCAGACTGCCAGCTCATAAATCCAAACATGCCAAGAAGTCTAAATAAATCAAGTAACATCTCATTTGGGAGAAGGCTTAATAGACTGAGCTTGTGGCAAGCCACAATGTTTTGAATTTATTCCACATGCCTAAAATTTGATTATGATATGTTTTATTTAGCATGGGTTCTCAAGAGCAGCCTAGACATTCTCCATGGTTGTGTCTTTGGACTTAGGGGTTCTTTTTGTGGGTGTCCAGTTGCTCTACCTCATTTTGAGGTGACACTGAGAGTAATTGAATTGAAAACTCTACAGTTTTTCAAAATTGGGATGGGATTAAGAACACGTTTCCTCATTTTTTTTTTCTTAAACCTGAATTTGAACAAAACCAGCCCCACTATGGGAAGATATTTTGCCTGTAAGAATACTCACATTCTCCACAGCTGAAAAGTTTACATGACCAAGTTAAATAGAACATAGTTATGGCTAACCATGCTGTGTGTTCATGACTCCCATGGCAGGCTCGTGAATTCAGCCTGAATTATATAGTTACAGCCAAGCAGATTGCTTTTCTCCATTTTTGTTTTCTCTCTTGACTTTGATTTCCTTAGCAGTTGTTTGTTGTTTTGTTATTATGTGCTATCTCATCATAGCTGACTTTGTAGCAATTTCTTACCCTGAAACCACCCAGTATACAATAGATATGCTTCAGATGCTTTTGCTTTAAAAGGAGATAAAAGCTATTGTTTTAAATTTTAATCCATTTCTGTTTGATATGAAATATACAGATAAACACACTAATACCAATAGAAAAGAAAATAAACAATTTTTACCCACATTTATATATATCAAATCTTAATATATTTGTGTCTTTTTTAAAAAATTATACTAGTTCGTTAAGTTCATATGCATTGTTTTTCATCCCAGATCTTTCCCATTTGCTTCATCCTTATACAACATTTGTCCTTATGGGACTGAGTTAGTTCACTTAGCTCTCTAATACCCCCCAAGTTAGGTAGTAATTTATAAAAACATTGCTCCTGTGTGCTGTGTAGTATTCCATCATGTGAATGTATCATAATTTCTCAATCCATTTTATTGTGGTTGGACATTTGGGCTGTTCCTATGATCTTGCGAAAGTGAATAATGCTGATATGAACATTGTTATACAAATTTTCTCAGGATATGTTCCAAGCAGTGGAATAGCTGGGTCATATGGAATTTCTATGTTCAGCTGTTTGAGAAAGCGCCAAACTGCCTTCCAGAGCGGTTGCACCATTTTACAATCCCACCAACAATGTATAAGAGTTTCTAGCTTGTCACATTCTCTCCAACATTTATTACTTGCTGTCCTGTCACACCATACACAAAAATGAAATCAAGGTGGATCAGAGACCTAGGAGGAAAGCCCCAAATCATAAAGTTCATCAAAGACAAACTGGGATCCAGCTTAGATGGCCTAGTCAATGGCATAAAGCAACTGCTAACTGCCAGAAGTGCACAATCTGGAGAGAATAAAACTGATGAATAGGACCGTCTACAGATTCAAAAACCTTTTACAAAAGAGTGAAAAGAAAACCTACTGACTAGGAAAAAACAATTGACAATACCATTTCAGACCAGGATCTCATAGCAAAAATTTACAGACTTCTACATGGCCTCCATAAGGAAAAGACTGATAACAAAATTATAAAATGAGTAAAAAGACGTGAAGAGAATTTTCAGAGGAAGATACTTGGACAGACAACAGACACTTGAAGAAATGCTCAAAATCACTGGCCATAAGAGAGATGCGAATCAAAACCACAATGAGATACCACCTCATTCCAATAGTAATGGCAAAACTTAATGCCATTTTATGTTAACTTTGGAGCATAAAATCCCCTAATATGACAGACTCTGTTGAGGACTGTGTACTATTATGGAATGCATAGAGTCCTCTCTCTTTGAGATAATTATTCACTTGACTTTGGAGATTATTATCCCCATCCTTGTGAATGCCTTAAATATTTACTATGTATTCACGAATTCAGAGACCATATGTAATAAGCTTTTCCCACTTTTAAATAATTTGAATATACAACAAGGTGCATCATGCTGGGGTGGGGGCCTCTGGTGGCCTAGAGGTAAGGAGTTATGCTGCCATCCCCAAAGTAGGCAGTTCAAATCTTTCAGCTGCTCCATGGGAGAGAGATGGGTAGTCACCTCCAGTATGATTTACAGCCTCTGAAAACCTATTAGAGAGTCAGCTATGAGTCAGTCCTGATTTTAACAACAACCCATGACTCTGTAGACAATTTTTATCTAGGGTCGTAGTCTTTATATTTAACTATATGCATAAACATAATTCTAGCTCTTTTTAATCATTGTATACACAGTATTCCATTGTATCTGTGTATTTCAACCTTCCCATGCATTCACTTTAGTTTTGAAGATAGAATACAAAAATCTGTAATTGGCACAATTTTTTCTTTGCTTATTTTTTCTTTTTTGTTATGATTTAAATGAAAATTTAAAAAAGGAATTGGTTTTTAATTGCTTTGTAATTTTTCACAGGGTTTTGGTTTTGTTTTTTTAAAGACTATGGGAAAGGAAAAACCGAATTTCTATTTCAGCTCTGGTGACATTGTGGTAAGAAGGTGCACCACATTCCCACTAGCAGGCAGTTCTAATCCACTAGCTGCTCTGTGGAAGAAGGATGGGCAGTGCGATTTACTGCCTCTGACAACCCACCAGCAGGTTAGATACAGGTAGATTAGAACTCGATGGCTCACAAACAATGAGGTTAGCAAATCCATCTTATTTTGTAATATTAATGACAATGCACATTTTTTCTTTGTGCTTCTCATTTCTGTCCATCCTGCTGTTGGCCTTTAACCCTGGACAGATGCTGCCCTTTTGATCTTCTGTGATTAATTACCCTAAGGAATGGGTGCCTTCCTAGTGTAACCTTAAACAAATCCACTTCCATTGTTTTGGTACCATGTGATGGTGACCTTCTAAAACTGTAAATCCTAAGAGGAGGATACTGCCCATCACTTTCCTTTGGAGCAGTTGGTGGGTTCAAAATGCTAACCTTTTGATTAACAGTCTAGCATGTAATGGGCTATGAGGCCAGAGCACCTTGTTCACTTTATACACCTGTCTGTTGTTTGGCTACAAGCTCAGCCACAGGGATGACTTTTATTGGAGAGTGAAGGCTTCAGTCTTGGACATTCTGTCCATCTCTGTCACACCACTACTCAGGCTTTGGCTATTTTTATGTTTTTGAGTGTGTGCATCTGTTCCTTGATGAACATGTAAATTATATCCAGTTGTTAAATCTTACCAATAAACATTTCTATGAAGTAATTTTTTCTGGTTTCAGAAACAAAGGAAGAATTTGGAGGATGTGGTGTTAGGTGCCAGTCAGTGGACTCTGACTCACGGCGCCCCTGTGCGTGACAGATAGGAACCTTGCTGTCTCTTTCATCCCATCACAGTGTGCGCGTGTTCAAGCCCACTGTTGTAGTCACTGTGACTTCTCTGTACCTCTCCTCCACTGAACCTTTTTCTCAGCACCGTGCCTTTTTCCAAGAACTCGCTCCTCCTGACAGCATACCCAAAATATAGCAGATGGAGTTTCACCGTCCTTTCTGCTAAGAAGCACTCTGCGCTAACAGAAATTACAACCCACGTGGTAACCACTTAGTACGTATCACTAACAAGTATCACTAACAACATTTTCAAGTGTTCACAAAGTCAAAATCACAGTCATTGCTGTCAAGTCAGAACCGACCCAGAGCTGACCTTGCTGTGGGCTTTCAGATGCTTTGAATCACGTGGGAGGAGATCGTCTGTCTCGTCCTCCTGGTGGATATGAGCGAGCAGAGAGTTAACCACCGTTGGGTTAGCCTCGCAGCTCTCTGTGAGCTACATCAAGTGTTAGAATGTGTATATTCAGTAACATCTATGAAATGAAATATTTAAAGCATTTGCATGTAAAAGTCCATAAGTGATGAAATCATATGCTGTTTGATTTTCCTCCATGCAGCATGCCCTTGGAATTGCTGTTTCTGACGTGGCTGACCCTTCAGGGCTCTGGTGTCTTCCTGTTGTGTTAATAACTGCCACAATGAGCTTAAACATGACAAAAATCATAAGGATTGTTTAGAATAGGGCAAAGTTCAGATTTGTTGATCATAAGGTCATTATAAGTTGTTGTCAACATGATGGTGCCTCTCAACAACAGATACTTCAGTCTTCACATGGTCACCAAATATTTTTCTGAAATAGAACTTTTCTGTCATTGCTTCCACTCGTGGAGGCTTCAGTTGACCAGACTAGACCACTCCATGGGGCTCACTTGGCTGTAATTTTCACAGCAGCAAAGCACAGGCCTGTATTTTCCAAGGTGCTTCTGAGTGGGTTCAAGCCATCAAAAGTACTGGTTGCCAGTCAAGCTCAAATTGCTGATGCCTTCAGTGACCTTATAAGTGTAGATTTGGCCAGTTTATATTGTTCCCTACTTTTTGATTTGCTACCTGCTGAGAAAATTCTGAACACCTTAGCACAGAGAAGGTGCTCTATACTTTTAGCCACCAGCTCTTTGACTTTATGATATCTGATTATTTAACTGCTTGTAGGTGCCTGAACACGCTATCTCGTTTGTCCAGTCCATGTGTTAGAATAACATATTCTGGAATCATCTTACCATCGTCTGTGAAGAACCACAACTCTGTTCCAAAGCCTTATTTTATCCCTGTATGCATGTGTACACACACACCCGTCAAGTTAATCACTTCTCTGTGCTGCCAAAGTGCCTATTACTGATCCCCACTTGCTATCGTTATGTCTTCCTTAACACACCATAACCACAGTGGGTGTGGAAGGCATGACCACAGTGAGTGTGGAGGGCATGCTTTTTTTTTTTTACCCTTTGAATCTAGTAACAAATACCATGCCAGTAACCTAATAGGTGCTCAATAAATACGTGCTGGGTGAATGGATAAAAGGAAGTGTGGCTTAAATAGCTGATCATCAAATCATCTTAATTTTCCTGCCAAAGTACACTTGCTGTCCTTCACTTGTTTTCAATCCTGTCATCACCACCTTAGCAAAAAATCGTTTCACTTCCTGCCTGAATTGTTGCATCAGCTTCCTAACCAGCCTGTGCCAATAAACACTTCCTCCTTTCTAAACTATACCACAGATCAGCTACACTAATCCCCTCCAAAGACTGCTTTGATTACACTACTTCTCTGTCAAATGCCACTGGCTGACTTTGTAAAGCTCCATCTCTACTGATCAATTTTTTTTCTGTTACTATCCATTCTAGTTAGCCTCTTTTCTCTGCTTCGTTCCATCAAGCTGTGTTCATTCAAACTTCTTTTCCAAAGCTTAAGTTTAGGCACTGTCAGCCAACTGAATGGGTTTTTGCTTATATCTTGTTTAAGTCTTATCTTGTGATGTTTCCCCAACTTCTTCTGTCTTTGTTAGAAAAAATATATATGCCATGTGCTCACTGGTATTTAATCTGTGGCAACTAGATGTTAAGTGTGCTGCTGTTGTTGATGATTGCCTTTGAGTCAAGTACGACTCATAGCGACCCTATGAACAAAAGGCCTGAAGCCTCTCTACAGCTATCGACATTTATCAAAGTTCATAAAATATCTGGAGACATGTTTAAGAAGTAGATGCCACTCCTGCTGTGTAGACAGTCTTATATTATTCTTTCTGAGGACAACTGGCTAATTTTTGACTGATTACGACACATCAGACACCAGGGATATTGTTTCTGATGTCTGACGGATCCTGATTGAAAGCAGGTTTTGTTCTGTGTTTTGTTGACTATGCAAAGGCATTTGACTGTCTGGTTCATAAGAAACAATGGCTAACATTGAGAAGAATGGGAATCCCAGAACATTTAATTGTGTTCATGCAAAATTTATACCTAGACTAAGAAGTTATTTTCAAAATCAAACAAGGGAATGCTGTATGGTTTAAAATTAGGAAGGGAGTGTGTGAGGGTTGTAGCCTTTCTCCATACCTTGTCATCTGTATGTTGAGCAAATAATCTGTGAATAATTTTATAAAGAAAAATGTGGCATTTAGATCAGAGGAAAACTTATCAATGACCAGGTTAAACAGATTACACAGCCTTGCTTACTGAAATTGAGAAGGACCTGAAGTGCTTATTGCAGAAGATCAAAGACTACAGTTTCAATACGGATTACATCTCAACATCAAGAAAACAAAGATCCTTAACATTGTACCAGTAGGCTGTAAGTGCTACTTGACTTGATGGCACCTAACAATAACATGGCACAATTCTTTGTTTCCTAGGTTGTAGTCTTTACAAGAATAGATGGCCAGACCTTTCCCTCACATAGTCATGGGTTAGTCCAACCTCCCAGCTTTCAAGTTGTGCCACCAAGACTCCTTGATGTTGAGTTAGAAACAACACTCAGCTGATCCTTCAGTGAGGTTTCAGAGGTTATAAATAGCATGAGAGGAAATGTCCCATTTTTCTTCTACTGAGAAGCTGGTACATTTGAAATGTTTGCCTTCGGGTTGGCAGTACAATCCCTACCCACTGCGCCACCAGAGATCCCCAAGGCTCCTCCTTCTTGTTGTCATTATTCAATAACATTGAGTCAGGACCAACTCATAGCTGTCCCCTCAGCAAGTTTCCAGAGGCAATAAGTCACACTGGAAGAGACCATCTATCTCGCAAGGAGCAGCTAGTGGATTTGAACCATGTGCCTTTGAGTTGGCAGCACAGCACCCTACCATTTGTCCACTGGAGCTCTCTAATGTTCCTTAGATATCTTTCAGATACAGTAAGCCATTGACAAAACAATGAATACTGCTTACAAAATATAAGGATATCTATTATGTCTCACCTTCCATACTAGAATGTGTATTCCAAAATGAATTTTTATCTTGTTTTGAAAAAAAAAACACAACACTCAAAAATTCTGGGAAACTAAATTTTGTTACGTAAGTGAATAAAGGTATGAAATTTCCTATTACATAGTTGGGGTTCACATTACTTTTTTCCTTAGAAGAAACTTGGAGATATGAACAAGTTCAAAAGCATATTTTTATATTAAGGTGTGTGGTATATTAGAGTTGATTTCTTAAATGGAATAATAAGGCCAGTTAGCCAACATATTCATTTGTTTGAAGCATAGTGTTTAAATTTTGTATTTAATCTCTACATTGTAGCTTCTAAAAAGTAATGTCTACCTGATGGTGTCAGCTGAACATATATTTTTTGGGTTTTAGAAATTTTTTTATTCATTAGTGTAAGTTAGAATTAACTCAAGATAGTTCTAATACAAATCTTCCTACCAACCAAAATCCCCCTGCCATAGAGTTGATTCCAACTCCTAACATCCTCCAAGGCTGTGAATCTTTATAGAAGGAGGCTACTTATCTTTCTTTCAAAGAGAATCTGGGAGTTTTGAACTGCTAATGTTTTGGTTAATAGCCCAACATGTTATATACTGTGTCACCAGAGCTCCTTCAAGCTACAAAAAGATTCTGGGACATTAAAAGATTAAGGAAAGTGAAGAAGATGTTAAGGAAAGGAAGAGTGAGCCACAAAGAAGGCTGAAATTAATGGCCAGAAGTGACGTCAAGAAACCAGGAAAGAGTAGCTAGATCAGTTAAAATGGTTTCAAGTGGAAACAGTAGGGAACCTGACTCACCTAGCTTTAGACAAAAAGTATTTTATTAGTCACATAACTGGACTTCTGAGGTGCAGTGATTAACTAGAATCTTAGCACTTTCATCAAGAAACCAATTTGCTTCATTTCTTTTTCATTGCCATCAGGATTTCTGTATTTATTCCAAGACTGTTTCTCTCCTGCCAATGCAATGGCAGATAATAGCAATCAAGACTACATGATCCCTCATTCACATCTGGCAGAAGAGGCAGGATCGGTCTGGAAGGTCTCCTAGAAATGTGAAGACACCATACCCACAGGTTTCCAGCAAATGGTTTCTTCTGTAGCATTGACCCAAATTTGTTTGCCTAGTGATTTCTGAAATAATCAGAAAAAGAATTGACATCTTTGAATTATGATATTGGAGAAAGAAGAGTACTGAATATACCTGGGACTTAAACAAAACAAAACAAAAAACAACCCAACAGAAACCCAAACAAACAAACAAAAAAACACCCCAACACCAAAAAACAACAAATCTATCTCAGAGGACATGCGTGAAAGGGGTGCAAAGGACAGCAAAACTGTATCATATTCCAGTAGAGTGTGTTGCTAGGAGGGACAAGTCTATGGAAAAAGACACCCCGTTGGAGAATGAGAGGGATGGTAAAGGAGAGGAAGTTCATCACTGTGATGGACTGACCATGATTACAACAATGAGCTTGTTATTGTGTTGTTAGGTGCTGTTAAGTCAAGTATGACACATAGCAACCCTGTGACCAACAGATCTCGAACCCTGTCCTATCCTGTGCCATCCTCACACTTCCTGACCAATTAGAGCCCATTGTGGCAGTCACCATGTCAGTTCATCTAGTTAAGGGTCTCTACTTCACCGACCCTCTGCCTTTCTGAGCATCATGTCCCTGTCCAAGGAATAGCCCCTTCTAGCAACATGCCTGAAGTATGTGAGGGAAGCCTCAACGTCTTTGCCTCCAAAGAGCACTCTGGCTGCACCCTCTCCAAGACCTATTTGCCTGTTCTTTTGGCAGTTTATAGGATGTTCAGTGTTCTTGTTCATTGCATGTTGTTCAAATAAAGTGGGCTTGAGCAGGATGGACATCATGAGGATGGCACAGGATAAGGCAAGGGTCACATCATAGCATAGGGCTGCTGTGATTTGTGGTTTACCAGAGGCCATCTAACAACAATAAGAAGAAATGTGTCAAATCCTCTTTGGGTCCTCATTTATTTAAAAAGAGAAAAAGAATGCAGTTTATTATCCTGTAGTTGAGAATTCATATGTATAAAGGGGAAAATATTCTTTCTATTTCATCACTTTTTAAATTTGTATATTGTTGCCAGAGGGAACTGGTTCTTGGGAAAGGGCACCATGCTTGGAAAGGTGGAGGGACAGTGCAGAAGAAGACCCTAAATGAGATGAATTGACACAGTAACTGGGGCAATAGGGTTATGTTTGTCAGAGACAAGTAAGATTGGCTCAGGGTAGAATAGGGTTCAGAACTATGAGTTGTAGTTGACTTGACAGCACATAGCAAAACCAACATGTTTTAAGAGAAATTTAAAATGGTATACTTATGCTACTTTTTTATTAATTTATTTAATGTACTAATTTATTTATTTGGAGACTGCAGATAGTGTTTATTTTTCTTTTGTTTGTGCATTGTTAAGTCTAAATTATAAATTATTGTAAAGTTCATATTTTAGTATCTATTTTTCAGAATGAAAATTTATTAGAAATTGTCAACTACATTATTGCATTGTTTGTATTTAAATGATATATTTATTAAATTATTCCAATAATTGATTTTAGAAAATTAAGTACCACACACAAAATTTTAAATAAGATAGAAAAGTGTAGTAAATCCTGAGTAACTATGTCTGTGTGATTCAACTCAGATTCTAGGAAAATTCATTCATACATTCAATTGATACTGTGCAATTATAATATGCCAGGCATAGTTTTGGCACTAGATATGGAGCAATGAAAAAAAAAACCAACTTACTATCATGGAACATATATTTTAGGGCAAGCACAAGGATTGGTAGTTAGAAGAGATATTTATATGGTCTTGGTAACTGAAATGAAAATAGGAAGCATCCGTGGCCTAGTGGAAAGAAGCTACACTATAATCCCTAAGGCACATGGTTCTAGTCCACCAGCCTCTCCACAGGAAAAGGATAAGTAATCTCCTGTGGTGTGATTAAATGCTTCTGAAAACCCTCCAGAGAGTCAGCTATGAGTTGGAACTCTATGGCACACAACAACAACATGACTGGAATGAAATTAGGGATTGCATGATAGAATTCCTTATAATCAAGGACCTTTTTTCATTGCAAAAACCTTTTCTAAAAGAATAAACAAAGGCTGTACCTCACCTGATGGAATACAGAGGAGTCTATAATTGCCTACATATGTGGAACAAGACAGTGAGAAACCACAATAGTAGTAGTCAGAACAAGGTTGTCAGTTGTTCATATACAAGTTCAACCCGAAGCTGATGAAAATTAAAACAAGTTCATAAGGACCTGAATGTAAAAGAAAAAAAAAAGAAATTTGACGAATAGATTTGATGCAGTGAATATTACCAACCAAATACTAGACAATGTATGGGATGACATCGGTACTATTAAAAAAAAATTAAGAAAGCAAAAGGTCATTAAAAATACAGGAAGGAAAAGAAGAGGACTGTCAGAAGAGAAACTAAAACTTGCTCTCAGTGTAAAGAAGCTAAAGCAAAAAGCAAGAACAATAAAATAAGAGAGCACATACAAGTATTTAAAAGAGCAACTTAATAAGATAAAGCAAAGGATTATAACAATGTGTACAAAGAGCTGGAGTGAGAGAATCAGAAAAAAAACCTGCTTGGTATTTCTCAAGCTAAAAGTGTTGAAAGAAAAAAGAAATCAGAGTTCTTGTTAAAATACTGAAGGATCCTCTGAGCAAATGTTAAATGGAGCAATAAGTATCAAAAGAGGACAAAGGAACCATGCTATTCCACAAAGATTTGGCCGATGCCAAAACATTTCAGGAAGTCTTAGGTGATCAAGACCAATGGTGTTAAAGAAAGAAGTCCGAGCTGCAGTGAAGGCAGTGGCAGCACGTACATCTTCAGGGATTGGGGGAATATCAACTGAAATCTTTAACAAATGCAGCCTTGGAAATTATCAGTTGTCTATGGCAGGAAATTTGGAAGACAGCTATTTGTACCCAACTGGAAGAGAACCATGTTAAGTGTCTCTTCAAACAAAAAGAAGGGAAAAGTGATCAGAATGTAGAAATAAGTATATCATTAATATCACATGCAAATAATACATAATTTAAAATTATTTAAAAAGATAACTTCCTTAACTTCAAGCTTGATTCATAAAGGGTCCTGTTGTTAGGTGTGTCAAGTTGAGTATGGCTAATAGTGACCCCATAAACAAAAGATCTGAACACTGTTCTATCCTGTGCCATCCTCACACTTTCTGACATACAAGAGCCCACTGCAGCAGTCACCATGTCAAACCACCTGGTTGAGGGCCTTCCTCCTCTTCACCGACCCTCCAGCCTTCCCAACATCATGACCCTCTCCAAGGATTAGCACCTCCTAGCAACATGTCCAAAGTATGTGAAGTGAATGAAGCCTCATCATTCTTGCCTCCAAAGAACACTCCAGCTGCACCCTCTCCAAGACATTTCTCTTGACTGTTCTCTAACACCACAGTTCAAAGGCATCAATTCTTTTTCTGAAACCCTTATTCATTATCCAGCTCTTGGATGCATTACAAGCAATCAGAAAGACTATGTGGCACCAGGGATAGCATTGGTGATGTCAGATGGATCCTGGCTGAAAGGACGGAATACTAGAGGCATGTCTATTTAGCTATTCAATGTGTTTTATTGACTATGCAGAGGCATTTGGCTGTGTGGATCATGACAAGTTGTGGCTGAAACTGAGAAGTACAGGACTCCCAGAGCACTTGATTGTGCTCATATGGAATCTATACCTGGATCAGGAGGCTGTTTTATGAACAGAGAAGGGAATAGACCATAAAATATGGTCCGTGGAGCAGAATATTCAGAATATTCCACAGAGCAGAGCAAAGGCCATAGAAAGAGGGAAATCATTGCTGCTCTCAGGTGAGTCTTGACTGAAAACAGAAAAAAGTGTTTTCTTGTATTATATTGGTTACACAAAGATAGTTGACTGTGTGGATCATAAGGCATTAACAATAACATTGAGAAGAACACTTAATTATGCTCGTAAAGAACCTGTACACAGACCTAGAGCTATACACAAACAAAACAAGAGTATATTGCATGGTTTAAAATCAGGAAAGGATGCATCCAGGGTATATCCTTTTACCACAACTAGTCAGTGTCTTTGCTGAATCAATATTTGAAAAGCTGGACTATATGAAGAAAAATGTGGCATGTGGCTTAGGGAAAGACTTATTTACAGCCTTTGATATATACATGGAACAATCTTGTTATATGTGAAGAATACTTTAAGAAATTACTGAAGAAGATCAAATCCTAGAGCCTCCAGTATGAGTTATAGCTCAACATGAAGAATGAAAGTGTATCATATCTGAACCATTAGCACCATCCTGATAAATGGAGAAAATATTGACGTTGTCATTGATTTAACTTTACTTGGATCTGCAGTCAACATCTATGGAAGTAAATTCAAATCTCACTGCCATGTAGTTTGTTCCAACGCATAGAAACCCCCAGTAGGTGCGACACTGTAAATTACAACAGGCAGAGACCGCCATCTGTCTTCCTCAGAACTGCAGGTGGATTTGAACTTGATACTGGCAGCCTTTGGCTTAACAACACAACTTGATGAGGCCTTTGCCAGCAGAAATCCCTTCTGTGGTTGAAGGAGATAGTATCGAATGACATGTTGCCTACACAAATGCATTTTCAAGGACCTCTTCAAAGTACTGAAGAGGAAGGATGCAAATTTAAAGACTAAAGTGAGCCTGACTCAAACCATCATCATTTTAATTGCTTCATATATATGTGACTATTGAACAATAAATTTAAAAAGATTCATATATGTGAATTATCATATTAACAAAAGGGACTGAATATAACAAGAATTGCCAAAAGAACACTGTCTTTGAAAAAAAAACGTGTCCATTGTGCTCTTAAGAGCCAAGGATAGTGAGACTTCATAGCACATACTCTGTGCGTATCAGGATGGGTTGAGACATCGTTTTGTGAAGTTTGATAATCAGAGGAGAGGAAGACCTTTCGTGAGATGAATTGGCACAATTAGCCAATTACAGTTAGCCTAAGCACAGTGGAATCAACATCACCTAAGTGTGACAGAAACAGCTGTACGCTAGAACAGGAGGGATACTTACCTTGAAGAATGTTGTTGTGGTGATTGATTGCCTTCAAGTCAAGCATGACTCATAGCAAACCTATGAACCAAAGGCCTGAAGCCCCTCTACCACTATCGCCATTTATCAAAGTTCATTGAGTTTCTGGAAGCATGTTGTCTAGGAAGTGAAGCAGTATAATAGGACAATTGAAAGTGTGATGCTCAATGGTTAAGTCCAGAGAGCTTAAAAAAAGATTGAAAAAAAAATTAAAAAGAAAGATTGGCGCTTCCAGCTCAACTGGATGAAAGTGAGAGAAAAAAAAAACAAAAACAAAAACAAAACAACCCTTATCTCCTGTAAAGATCACAGCCTTAAAAATGAAGACGTTTTCCTTCAGTCCACTGTGCATTGAAATAGATTCAATGGCAAATAACAACAAAGGAATAGTAGGCAGTTATTGGAGACAGGGGTTGTGGAGTTGTTTTCTTTACATAAGAAGACTCCTTAAACAGAATGTGAGAGTAGAGGAATACAGACCTGGACAGTGGCTGGGGGAACTGTGTTCCAGGAAAGGAGAATGTCAAGTTCAGAAGGCTCAATCTGGCATCGTGTTCAGTATGTTTGAAAGACAGCAGTGCATGTTGGAGGAATGGAGGAGGCTGGATTTCTGGGAGTAAAGAGCAACTGTTATATAACATCAGGGAAATGGGGCATCTCTGCAGGTGTGAAAAATTAAGGTGAGGAATTTGCAATTATTCTCAGAGGAACAAATAAGTATTAGAGGTTTAAGCAAAGAACTTTCTTGATTTGAGTTGGTTTCTAGAAAGTTTTCTCTAGTTAATTTAGGATAATGGACTATTCTAGATCTAGTATGAAGCTGATAAATAAAATTTAAACAATTGCAGTTGGTTTTATTTTTCCTTTCAAAAAATGTCAAGCTGCTCATCCAAGTTTCTAGAGTAATTATACTAAGGTCCACTTTAATAAATAGAAAATATTGGTTTTCAGTAAGCACAGGAATAATTTCTCTAGAAAGAATCTGGTCCATGCTGGCAAACAATTATTATGCAATCTTGATTTTATGTAGTGTTACTTGCTTTATAGTGTGTAGATTATAACACCTTCATTTTAGCCCTGACACGTTAGCACAGATTGTTGTAATCAATGTAAATAAAAATTATTATATCGTGACTTTTAATCATGAACAATTTTGTTAAAGGTGCATTTGACACATGTGTGGGGTCTGCTCAAGCAATTTAAATATAGAGCATTGATTGTTGTTGTTGCTCTTGTTGTTGTATTCTGTTGACTTGCAACTGACCCATAACTGACACACGAGTGGATTTTCAGAGGTAGCAAATTGCATGGGAGGAGACAGCCTATCTTTATCCTATGGAGCAGCCAACTGTTTCGAATCATATGACTTTGGGATTGCAGCGCAGCTTCTTGCCACTAGGCCATTTATGAACTATTTGAAGACTCTTTTAAGCAATGTTGTTAATAGGAGAATTATGCCAACACTCCTCTTATTTTACTGGCAAAACAGATACTCTTTTCAGAACATGAGTTCTGCACTTTGTGTTTTTCATTAGGAAGTTACAAATATAGGAATTTTGGAAAACAAGTGAAAACAAACGATGGGCTAAAAAATAAGCAAAAACAATATATAATATTTTGATGCCTTTCCTCAGGACTTGTCATGTGTGCCTACTATAGATCATTATTCTTCTACATTTGCAAACGACCAGCTATTTCCTAAGGGACCTTAAAAATGTAAGCACTGAATTCTCTGCACTAAATGGTACGCCCACCTGGGAAGAAGTCAGCCCTGTAAGTAATTGAATCCCAGCATATGCAGTGCCTTCCCTCCTGCCTGCCTCTCTGGTGCTAGCAAAAGAAAAGATCGCAAAGCCTCAGCCTGCCTTCCAGCTGCCAACCCGTGGTAGACATGGAGGAGCCAGAGGGACCAGGTGGAGCAGTTTAGAGTTGCACTAAACACACAGCGTAAGGAGATTGGCTGTAACCTCCCAATTGAATATTTATGCCAGCCCCATTTCTCATCTTGCTCTTTGGCACAGACCTGAGTGTGGAGTTCCTGCTGATGTCAAGGGTGCTGCATTGTGTTTGGACCTGCTCCGTGAAGTCTTATGCCAGATGAGAAATGGACCCCGGGTTCCTATCACTAAGGTGGCTAGTGGACTATTTATTTTTTGTATGGAGACTATCACGTGTTAGTGTCCTAAGAAGGGGAGTTCCCTGGCGTCTGTGGGCATTGCTGTTCCATGAAATGCACACAGCCACATTCAGTTGCATCCACACAGTGGAGCTGTAATTGCTTATATGAAGAGTTTGGTTGTTGTTGCATTTTTTATGTATTTTTATCACTGATAATTTTTCGTTCTGTTTGTAAAGGCCAGGCCCTTACCACAGGGCGCTCTCATCACATTTCACATACTGATCCCTCATGGCAGGTGCTAACTTTATTGCACGCAGAATGAATGGGTTGAATAACCTCATAAAGAGACAGAATGTCTTGGCATAGAAAAGAAGGGAGTACAAAATGCCTGTCTGTGGAAGAGTCACAGTGTTACTTAATAAACTTGTAAACCCGAGAAGATTTGGACAACCAACTGCACGCACCCATTAACTTTTTTTCTAGGTAGCAGATCATGGACTTAATTTCATGTTCCTAATTCCCAGGTCTTCTTGTCGTCTGATAATGCAAAACATAGGTGAATTCATTTTATCAGGTTTGCTTGAATGCAAGCATTTTCATTATTTCTTTATATCATAATAATCTATATGATTGGTGAACTTCAAATGAATAGTTGACTCTAAAATTAAATTTTTAAATAGTTAAATGAGGGAGGGGAAAATGAAAGGGGACTTCAATGATAAGAATTTAACAGATGACACATAAGCTCATTGTATTTTGTGACAGCAATATCAGAAAAAAGGAAAAGTGAATACTTTGCAGTTAGCATAAATGAAATTCAATAAGGGATATGTTGTCATGGTATCGTGTCAAATCTGTAAATGATAGTGAGCATATGCTGAAAAATAGTGCTACTATTAACTCAGTAACTGTCCTCAAAGAGTTGGTCTCTACTACATACAGTAGTGCCTTCTTCAGGCATTTTGCCCTATTTGTAGGTATTTGTTGGTGATTTGCCATTGAACTTGTGCTCACAGTGCTTATAGCTAGCCTTTGGACATGCAGCTAGACAAGGCTAATCCTTGGAAAAGGAAACCATGCTTGGAAAGACAAGGTCATCGAAGACCCCCAACAAGGTTGATTGACACGGTGACTTCAGCGGTAGGCTCCAGCATGTTTTGGAGATGCTGAGGGTCACACAGGATATGGCAATGTTCAGGTCATCTGTTCATAGGGTTGCTATAGTCATACTTGACTTGACGGCACCTGACACAGTACCAGGAACAACAACTAGGAAAGACAGGACATTGTCAGCAGAATCAGAATCCAAAAGGACGGGTGGAAACAACAGATTGGTTTGACCAGATGGTATTTAGAAGGCACAAACGAAAAGCTATGGACTTTGGTTCTAAATGCCAGCTGAAAATGCAGTGGGTGATAGGATGGTACATCACATGAGACAAAGACAGTGTTCAGTTAGCAAGGACATCCGCATGAGCCAGGGCAGTAAGTGCCTTTCATCAAAGCTAATGTGTTCTATGGTATATCCTCACATACCCCGCATGATGTTGCTATGTGCCATGGCGTCAGAGCTGACTCATATCTGAACCTCAAGTATGTTTTCAGATACTGCAAATGACATGGGTGGAGATTGCTTGTTTTTCTCCCTTGCAACAGCTGGTGGGTTCTACCTTGTGCCCATTTTTCTCCCATGGAGCAGCTGGTGGATTCTAACTACACGCCTTTGGATTGGCAGGGCAAACTCTTTAACAAAAGGCCCCCAGAGCTACCATGTGAGCGCGGCCTGGCAACTGTCATGTCATTGTACTATGTTGTGCCAATGACTGTAAGACTGTAGATACTAGAGTTGAAAATGGAAGATTTTTTTCACCAAATTTTGCAGTCCAAAACTGACCAAATGCAATCTAGATGAGTTAATGATAATTGGTGACTGGAATGCAAAAGTTGGAAACAAGGAAGAAGGAATGCTGTTTGGAATGTATGGACTTGGTGACAGAAACGAGGCTGGAAATTGAATGATTGAATTTTCTATCAATGAGTTTTTAATTGCAAATACTTTTTTGTTTGTTTGGTTTTTTAAATATTTTTATTGATTTTCATATAATAATATCTTTATGTTTCATTCATATACATTATTTTATATAATCTTTGATTTACATTATGTTTCATATAATCATTCATATACATTCTACTTGACATTATTTTTATAGTGGTTTATTTACAAAATTCAAAGACATAATTTTTCACAGAAGATCCTTCCCATCTTCTTCACACACCACCCCCCATCAAATCGCATGACCCCATCATTAAAAAATAAAAGCAGCAACTTTATACATGGACCTCACCAGTTTGACCACAAAGGAATCAGATTGACTACATCTGTGGAAGGGATCATTGGAGAAGATCAGTATCAGCAGTCAAAACCAGACCAAGTGCCTACTGTGACCCAGACCATCAATTACTCACATGGAAGTTCAGTCTGAGGGAGAAGAAAATTAAAACAAATCCCTGTAAACCAAAATATGATTTTCATTCTATTCACACATAAACTTTAAAATCCTCTTAAGAATAGGTTTGAGGCATTAAGCACCAATGATCAAAGGCAAAAATATTTGTTAGAGGACATCAAGGATATCATGCATGAAGAGAGCAAAAGATAATTATAAACGTAGAAGAGAAAGCAAAAATAAAATTGATTGTCAGAAGAGACTAAAAATTGCACTAGGCAGATGGTATGGAGGCGTTGCCTGTACCTGCCAGGAGTTCTAGGTACTGCCATCACTGGGACAGTCACCTAGTCAGAATCCCTCCCTGCAAGTCCAGGCTGGGAGTAGGAAGGCTTGGCCTCTAAAGTTCAGCTTCCACCATCTCTTTTGTGTTTTGTCCAAGTCACTTCACTCTGAGCCTCACTTTATTTTTTTTCTCTGTAAAGTGAGGTGCCAAGACTGTAGTGAGGTTTAAAGAAACAGTCTCGCCTCTGAACTCTCTGAAATTCCAGAACAAATCTGGTTCTCACCATTAGACCTGTGCAGCTCACTGTTGCAGGATAGACAAGAACAATGGCAAAGAGCCTCTTCTGGGAAGTAGGCAAGGGCTTGTGGGGCTGTGTGCCTTGGGCGTGAAGAAGCTTCTCTTTGAGCTTTTCTGGGTTGTCCCATGTAAGGGTCTCCCTCCCACCCACTAAAGTAATTGATTGTTGGGATGAGAAGAGAGCCCTGTTCGGGGTGTATGACAACATCGGGATCCTAGGTAACTTTGAAAAACAGTTGGGGTTTTGTTTACATCATTGTTTTCCAGTGAAGGGGTGCTTTTAGCAAACCAAAATTTAGGGGAGGGCTTCTGTTATTTTAAAATATATATTCGTTTTTTTAAAAGAAAAAGATAACATCAACCTGTTATAGCTAGATTATTTGTTAAGAGTTAGGGAGGGGGGTGGAAGGCCCGAATTACATTCAAGTCTCTGACCTGTGGACAGCTCTGGCAGGCCACAGTAGTGTCCAGGGAACAGTGTGTTCATGGCTTTATTTGCTGTCAGTCCAGGTCCTGAGGTCAGCCTGGCAGATGGGTCACTTACACTGCAAGCATACATGTTGGCCTCAGGGAGAGGGGTGAAGTCACTGGCCAGTGGCAAGGATTCTCCTTCTTTAGGCATCCTGCATTCCTCTGACCCTGTTCTTTCGAGATTTGTTCCCATTGTGTGCCTTGATCTCCCCAAGCCAAACACAGTCCCAACCAAACGTTTGGGCTAGTGAGGGCCTCCTTCCGGAGCTGCAGGTTTGCCTTATGAGTGATGTAAACACCATGTTTACTGAGGATTATCATGCTCCCAGTTTCCTGCCTTTAGAAGAATAGCTGATTCAAGTCTATGGCTACAACAGCAGTTTCTCGCCTCTAATGGGAAATGTAAGCAACTCTGGTGGTTTAGTGTTTAATTTCTACCCTAAGAGTCATTAGTTGGAACCTACCAGCTGCCCTATGGGAGAAAGAAGTGACATTCTAATTCAATTACAAGCTGTAAAGATGAAGCAATCTATGAAAAACACAGCCTTGGAAATCCAATGGGACAGTTCTGCTCTGCTCTATAGAGTAGCTATGAGGGAGATTGATTTGGCAGCACACAACAATAACAATTTGAAATATGTCACCTTAAGATGGCCTACCATTAGCCATCCCAGGGAGCTCTGGTGGCCGAGTGGTAAGAACTCCTTTGGAATCCTGAAGGCAGCAGTCTGAATTCACCATCTGCTCTTTCTTTTTTTTCCTATCATTTTTTTTTATTAATCTTAATGAAAATTATAGAGACTTTGGCTTTCCATTCATTCATTGTTGCATTTTTCTCCCTGCCCACCCCTCCCCCCTAGTACACTCTTCTCTTTGAAAAGTAAAAGAAAAGTTACCCCATTGTCCACTCCACTATGCAGCCTTCATTCTGGACTCCTGTCATGACAATAATACCTAAACACATATCCCTTTTATACAGTTTCCTCCCTCATCTGTTTCAATGCAGTATACATTATTTATCACATTTTTCTCAGTCTCCCCCCAACCCCGATGTCAGTCCTATTTTACAACAGTGGCACTATGTAGTATTTGTCCCTTTGTGACTGAGACATTTCACTCAACATAATGTCCTCGAGGGTCATCCATTTTGAATAATATTGCATGAGTTCCTTGTTTTTTAATGCAGCATATACCACAGCTTCTCTATCCCTTTGTCTGTTGATGGGCACTCAGGTAGTTTCCAACTCCTTGCTATCCTGGACAAAGCCACGATAAATATGGGTGTGCATATATCTGCTTGTGTGGCAGTTATGGTCTCTTTGGGGTATATTCCCAGTAGTGGAATTGCTGGGTCAAATTGTATTTCTATTTGCAACATTTTGAGAAAGCGCCACACCGCCTTCCACAGTGGTTGCATCATTTTACACTCCCACCAACAGAGAATAAGGGTTCTAGTTTCTCCACAACCTCACCAATTTGTTGCTTGCTGTTCTGTTAAATTTTGCTACACTTATAAATTTTGCTACACTTACTGGGGTGAGACAATATTTCATAGTTGTTTTGATTTGCATCTCTCGTAGAGCTAGGGATTGTGAACATTTCTTCACGTGCTTGTTGGGCATCTGAATGTCTTCACTGGTGAAGTGTCTGTTCATATCCTGTGCCCATTTTTCAATTGGATTGTTCACCTTTATCTTGTTGTGGTGCTCAAGTATTTTATAAATTCTATATATAAGTCTCTTATCTGACATGTCATTACCAAACACTTTTTCCCAGTCTGAGACTTCCCTTTTTACCCTGGTGGAGAAGTTTTTGGATGTGCATAGGGATTTGATTCTTAGAAGGTCCCATTCATCTATTTTATCTTCTCCTGGTTGTAGATTTTTCAGGATACTTGGAAGACTGTTTATGTTGTGGATTAGGATCACTAAAGTTCTTCCAAGCTTTTCTTGAATGAAGTTTATAGTCCTTGGTTTTAGTCCTAGGTCTATGATCCACCACCTAGATTTGTTTTTTGTATATGGAGTGAGGTGTGGATCTTGCTTGAGTTTTCTGCAGAGAGTTTTCCAATTTTACCAACACCATTTGTTAAAAAGGCTGATGTTTCCCCACTTAACTGATTTCATCTCCTTGTCAAAAATCAGTTGACCATATGTAGATGGGTTGATTTCTGGATTCTCAATTCTATTCCATTGATCTATGTGTCTGTCATTGTACCAGTACCATGCTGTCTTAACCACCACGGCAGTGTTGTAGGATTTGAAATCAGGGAGTGAAATATTCCTACCTTTTTTCTATTTATAAGGAGTGCTTTGCTTATATGGATCTTCTTTCCATTCCAAATGTCACTGGAGAGTACCTTTTTTTTCTTCTTTTTTTATTATTATTATTATTACTTTTAATGAACATTTACAGAGATTTTGAATTTCCATTCAATCATTTTTGCACTTCTCTCTCCGCCCACCCCCTCACCCCCAGTTCGCTCTTCTCTTTGAAAAGTAAAAGAAAAATTCCTTCATTAGTATACAATCTCCCACACCCCAATTATACTCCAGTTGGCAACCTTCATTTCAGACTCTTATGATAATCATAATAGCTTATAATATATTACTTTTAAACTGTTCAGTGCCACTGGTGTAGAATGGGACTGACATCAGGATTAGGGTAAGAATGAGATTACCTTTCCCATCGTTGTATTGAGATTGCATTGAATGTGTAAATTGCCTTTGTTAGTAGTATTGCCATTTTCACAACGTTGAGTATTCCTTTCCATGAGCAAGGGATATTCTTTCATTTCCCAGGTCTCTTTTTGTTTCTTGTAGTAATGTTTTATAATTTTCATTAAATAGATCCTTTGTGCTTCTGGTTAGATTTACTCCCAAATATTTAGTCATGTGATTTGCTGTTGTGAAGGGTATTATTTTTCTTAGTTCTGTCTCTGTATTCTCTTTGTCACTGTAGAGAAATCTAACTGATTTTTGTATGTTGATTTTGTATCCTGCTACTTTGCTGAATTAATCAACTATGTCCAATAGTTTTCTTGCTCAGACAGAGTTTTCTAGGTATACTATCATATCATCTGCATAAAGAGATAATTTTACCTCCTCTTTGCCAATTTGGATACCTATTATTTCCTTCTGTTGTCTTATTGCTATTGTTAAGACTTCCAATACAATATTGAGTAAGAGAAGTGATAGTGGGCATCCTTGCCTACTCTCTGTTCTTAAAGGGAATGCCTTTTCTCTATTGAGAACAATGTTGGCTCTCGGGTTTGCAGAAATACATTTTACTATATTGAACAAAGTCCCCTCTAATCCTATTTTGTTGAGTGTTTTAATCAGGAAAGGGTGTTGGATTTTGTCAAAGGCCTTTTCTGCATCAATTGATAGGATCATGTGGTTATTGTTTTTTGTTTTGTTAATGTGATGAATTACATTAGTTGTTTTCCTTATGTTGAACCATCCTTGCATACCTTTTATGAATCCCACTTGGTCATAGTGAATTATTTCTTTGATATATCATTGAATTCTATTGGCCCGTATTTTATTCAGGGTTTTTTGCATCTATGTTCATAAGAGATTTGACCCAGCAGTTCCACTACTGGGACTATACCGCAGAGAGACCATGACTTCAACCTAAGCAGATATATGCACACCCATATTTATCGTGGCTTTGTCCAGGATAGCAAGGAGTTGAAAACTACCTGAGTGCCCATCAACAGACAAATGGATAGAGAAGCTGTGGTATATTAACGCAATGGAATACTACGCTTCATTAAAAAACAAGGAACTCATGCAATATCATTCAAAATGGGTGACCCTGAAGGACATTATGTTAAGTGAAATATGTCAGTCACAAAAGGACAAATACTGCCACTGTTGTAAAACAGGACTGACATTGGGGTTGGGGGAGACTGAGAAAAATGTGATAAATAATGTATACTGCATTGAAACAGATGAGGGAGAAAACTGTATAAAAGGGATTGTGTTTAGGTATTACTGTCATGACAGGAGTCCAGAATGAAGGCTGCATAGTGAAGTGGACCTGGGGGAGGGGGAGGGATTGTAAAACAATGGGGGAACTTTTACTTTTCAAAGAGAAGAATGTACTGAGGGGGGAGGGGTGGGCAGGGAGAAAAGTACAACAGTGAATGAATGGATGTCCAAAGTCTCTGTAAATTTTCATTAAACTTAATAAAAAAATTTTAAAAAAGAATATTAGCCTATAGTTTTCTATTTTGGTGGTGTCCTTTCCTGGCTTTGATATCAAGGATATGTTTGCTTCATAGAATGAATCTGAGAGAATTCCATCTTTCTCTATTTCCTGAAATAGTGTATGTAAAATTGGTGACAGTTCTTCTCTGAATGATAAAATTCCCTTATAAACCATCTGGTCTAGGGCTTTTTTTAGTTGAAAGTTGTTCCATTACCTTTTCAATTTCTTCTTTTATAATGGGTCTGTTCAGATGTTCAATTTAAGTTTGTGTCAGTTTATTAAGTTGTGCATTTCTAAGTCTTTTTCCATTTTCTCTAGGTTTTCACATTTGTCTGAGTGTAGTTTTTCATAATACTCTAATGTTAGCCTTTTTATTTTAGTTGGTTCTGTTGTGATGTTGCTTGATTCATCTTTTATTCAGATTGTTTATGTCATCTTCTTTTTTTCTTTTGTGAGTTTTGTTAATGGTTTCTTAATTTTATTGACCTTTTCTAAGAACCAATTGCTAGTTTTATTGATAGTTTCAATTGTTTTTCAGTTTTCTATTTCATTTATTTCTGCTCTATTTTTTATAATTTCAGGGGTTTTTTGAGGGTGTCGGGTTTTCTTGCTGTTCTTTTTCAATTTGTTGGAGATGTTGGGTTAGAGAGTCAATGGTCAATTTTTTCTGCCTTTTGATGTCTTTGCTTATTGCTATAATTGACCTCTGCTTACTGCTTTGGCTGCTTCTCAGAGGTTTTGGTAAGTGGTGTTTTCATTATCATTTGTTTCAAGAAACTTTTTAATTTCATTTTTTATTTCTTCTAGTACCCTGTCATGTTTAAGCAAGGTGTTGTTCAGCTTCCAAATGTGTAGATTTTTTCTCCTATATCTTCCTGTTATTAATTTCTGATCTTGTGGCATTATGGTCTGAAAAGATGCTTTGTATTAATTCTATGATTTTTTTAAATTTTATTTATTGATGTTTGCCTTGTCACCTAGATCAATGCCTTTGAGTTGTGGTGCTGGAGAAGAGTATTGAACATACAATAGACTGCTGAGATAACAAACAGGCTCATCATCCTGAAGAGGGTGAAACCAGGTTACTCTTTGGGGGCAGGGATTTTGAAGCTCTGCCTGACATACTTTGGGCATGTGGCCACGAGGCACCAGCCCTTGTAGAGGGACATCATACTTTAACAAGTGGAGCAACAGTGCATGAGGGGAAGACTCTGAATGAGAGGGATTGACTAAGAGACTGGGGTAATGGGAGTAGATGTGTTGGAGACAATGATACAGCATGGTTCAGAGCTGTATATGGGGTTGCTATGAGTTGGAGTCAACTTGATGGCACATAACAGCAAAAGAGATATTCGACCAGTATTGGTTGAACTACATTAATTTTACTTCAAATAAATTCAATTAATTTAATTTTTTTACCTGTGTTTCTACTTTCAGCACTCATGAGTACTTTATGTTAGGCATAGGTGATATAGAAATGAACAAAACAGGAAAAAAATAAAAGTTTATGACTTTAACAGGGCATATACACTAATCGTGTGATCAGAAGCGGTTGTTGTTTTTCCTACTCAGAGCTAAAGACAATTAAAACTTATGCATATGATGAAGTATGAGTAAAGCAAATATCAGAACTCTTGCCTAACACTCAACCTGAAGACCAAACTTCAAGTTTGTGATGACTATGAGATTGTGGGAAATAGAACACTCTCTATGCATACATAGTATTTACTTTATGAAAAGAAGACTGGCAAGAGGATGTCTTTGAAAATCCTGATTATTTTTTTTTATTCACAGTGTTTCATACAATCATTCCCACACATTATGTCTTATAAAATTAATCACCGCTAATCTATACTGGTCTAATCTAATCTGATGCTTAACACTGTGACACTGATGTGCCAAATGTGGTAATGGTTACCCATGGTGGACAGTGTTTGCTGGAGCTTCCTGATTAAAACAAGCTTGAAAGCAGGAGTGGCATCCACTTCTGAAATAGCTTGTCTCAGGAAACTCTATGAACAGTGCTCAGGCCTTTTGTTCATAGGATCACTGTGAGTCGTCTACAACTTGATGATACCTAACAACAACAACAATCTATCCCCTCTAGTACCCCATCTTTGCATATCTCAATTGTTTCACCCCTTTCCTCCACCCAGCAAAATGCAACCCCGTGATTTCCTTCTCTTTCCACCGTCAGCCTCCTTGCTCTCTCCCCTTCTGTCTTTGCATATTCATGCACATCTTATTAGCTACCCTTATGTTTTTACCATAATGGTCTTATGCAGTATTTATCCTTATTAGCCTGAGTTAGTTCACTCAGCTTAATGCTCTCTAGATTGTTGTGTTGTTGTTATGTGCCGTCGAGTCGTTTTCGACTCATAGCGACCCTATGCACAACAGCCCTAAACCCTGCTCTATCTTGCGTCAACTGCACTGCCTCTGACACACCCATCCCGATTACCCCAGTCACCGAATCAATCCATCTCATAGAGGGTCTTCCCCTCCTGCGCTGTCCCTCCACCCTCCCAAGCATGATGTCCCTCTCCAAGGACCCGTCCCACCTGGCTACATGTCCAAAGTATGTCAGATGAAGCCCCAGAATCCTTGCCTCCAAGGAGTAGCTTGGTTTAATCCTCTCTAAGATGAATCTGTTTGTTTTCCTGGCAGTCCATGGTACATTCAGTACTCTTCTCCAGCACCACAGCTCAAAAGCATCAACTCTCCTTCTGTCCTCCCTAGTCATTCACCAACTCTCTGGTGCATAATAAGCGATTACTTTTGCATAACCTGGGTCATCAGCAATAGGTAGGATTTCGGCTACAAATACAAAGGAGAATGACTCATTGCTAGGATCTGCTCAGATTTAATCATGAGTTTTGAGTCAAAGTAGTACACTGTAAAATGTACAACTGTATAACTTGATCTTTCCTAAGTTATAAGATTTTATTTTAGTCCATTGCAAAAGCATTTCATCTATACCATCAAGGAATTTCTCAAACTGGATGCAAGAGAGTCTATTAGGTCATCATTGTTGGTGGCAGAAGGACCCTGGCTGACAGCAGAGAATACCAGAAAGATATTTACTTGTATTTTGTTGACTATGCAAAGACATATGACTGTGTAGATCATAATAAATTATGGATAACACTGAGAAGAATGGTAATTCCAAAGCAATTAGTTGTGTTTATATGAAACTTGTATATACCAAAAAGCAATCATTTGAACAGAGCAAGGGGATTCTATATGGTTTAAAGTTAGGAAAAGTGTCTGTCAAGGTCCTGTCTCTTCTATGTATCTTTTCAATCTGTATACTGAGAAAATAGTTTTAAAATCTGGACTATGAAGAAGAATGTGGCATCAATATTGGGAGAAGACTTATCAACAACCTAGGATATGCAGATAACACAGCCTTGCTCTGCAAAAAAAGTGAAGACTTGAAACATTTACTGAAGAAGGTCAAAGGCTACAGCCTTTTGTGCTGAGATTAGTATCAGACCATTTACAAGAAGTGGAAAGGCAACAGTGTCCCAAATGTTTGGTCTACAAAATACCATGGTTCCTCAAACCAACATCATTGTTTCTCAGTAGTTTGAGTTACTTCCCAGCTTTTTCTCCCAATTAGTGACCATCTATTGTTACCCCTTTCAGATGTGGCAGGCAGGCGATATCTAGTTCTTTTACTCTAAGGGTTGTGCTGGGCGCTGGGGGGAGATATAGTAGAAGAGATTAAGAGACTATATTTAATATGGTGTAATAATTTTTAAATTCTCACCTGTTACTGTTAAGTCCAGTAACTAAATTATTGACAAGTCTGTTTCTGTTTACTGTTTTCTCTCTAAGTAGGCTATTACTTGTTTGTTTAAAAGTTCCTCTTCTAGGTAGAGCTCTTATCTGTCAGTTGACTGACTACTGGGGTGACTTACATGTTGCTGGTGACACTAGAAGCTATACCACCAACCGGTATATCAAATACCAGCAGGGTCACCCTTGGTGGACAACTTTTAGCCGAGCTTCTAGACTAAGATAGGCTAGAAAGCAGGACAGGCCATTCAGTTCTGAAAATAGCAGCCCTTTTGAAAACCCTGCAAATAATAGGAGCATTTTTTGATATAATTAACTTTGTTTCACAGACTTTGGGCATGTTGTCAAGAGGGCCGATTTGTTGGGAAAAGGTACTTTGCTGGGAAAGGTGGAGGGTCAGAGAAAGAGAGGAGGAGCCTCAAAAATATGGACTGACAGTGAGTGTAGCAGTGCTCTGCAGCATATCAGAGGTATGGACAGGACAAGGTCCAGATCTGTTGTTCACAGGTTCACTATGAGCCATGGTTGACCCATCACCACCACCACCAGTAACAATAGGGTGTTCCAGTTTGCTGACTCTTTTCTTTCTCAAAGAATTTACAAAGCAAAATTAAGTGTGGACTGAGTGTATTTGTTTTGTTTGCTTATTTCCCAGATTATGTGGAAGACTTTTACTCTGCTTGACAGTAGTACAGATGAGAGTCTAATAGCTCTGATTCTTCCTATTGAATTACATTTATTTTATAATTTTAAACCAAACTTGAATCCCTAAGAAAAGCTTATGTTGGTCTTGAAAGGTGGTCCTTTTCCACCTAATTTGATTTGATAATGATACGGTAAATTCTTTTTAAGCTGTGTTCATGAAAAATACAGATTTATATTTTAACTATCACTTGCTTTGGGTTTGTGTTTGCTATTTCAATATATGCTCTGTTTCTGGCTCTACCAGGTCTATGGAAATGCAGGACCTAGCTAGTCCTCATGCTCTCGTTGGAGGTAATGAAACCCCTGGAAGTTCTAAACTGGACAAATCTAATCTCAGCAGCACATCAGTCACGACAAATGGGACAGGAGGTAAGTGGACCATCCTGAGATGCACGGATTCATTTTCCAGTGGTTGTTTTAACAACATGTTAAGTATTTTCTAATAAGTAAATTTAAAAAGCACAATCAACATCATAGCTAGAAACTGTATAGTTAGTGTTACCCCAAAGATTCTCAGGATCATATTTCAGTGTTTGATTTCGTTTCACATGTTTTCTGTATTGTCATCAATGACATAATCAGCGTTGTATGCAAAGGAGGGCTATGTAGTGAATATATTATGTATGTTCTGTTTGTTGTCCTGAGACATTTGTCCATACTCTATATAACTGAAGACTATGAAGATGATTTATTTAAAAAATTATCCCCAAACAATATTTTGAAAACCATTAGTGATTTTCCTATTATCTCCTTGAAAATATTTTCTTAAAAGAGGAACCAGTGCGGATCTACCAGATACTCTGCTAGAGAAAGAGGGGCAATTTCCTCCTGTGCCCGTCGGATCTGATTCGACGTACACAGCAAGGAAAAAAAAATGGAGCCAGTGCACTGTGCTGGTAATATTTTTAATTACAAGAAAAAATATTACTTAATTTTTAAAAGGTTATTTTTCTTAAATTTCTTTGGAGGAGTTAAAAAATCATTTTCTTTCAAAGAGGATGTTTAGCATGTATTTTTAAAAAGAATTGGATTTTTACCAGGTGCTTCCTAGTTTGATTCATCTTCCTGTGCCATATCATGTGACAATAGCAACAGTTACTGTGTCAAATGTTCCGATTCACATTGTGGAGAAATATAGACTTGGCTCTAATGTCAGCATATATACCTGTTTAGAAAGACTGACCCAAGACTATGTAGGATTATTTAAATCTCTTTAAATTATTCTAAATTATTAAAAATAACTTTAAGATTTTATCAGTGTAATTATTTTAGTCAATACATTAAAAATTATTTAATATTGTTTTACATTATAAACTATTCATAATATGAGATACCATAATTTGCCACATCATATTTTCTTTAAACTTATAAGTAATTATCTATGGATTTGATTTGCTGCACCTCTTTCCATTTATTTTAGAATAACAGTACAATCCAAGGTTTTCTTTGTAAAGTTACGTGCATTGCAAGTTGCCTGTATTTTAATAGTGTTTTACACCCAACCCTTTGTAGATTAACATTTTTCCTTGTTGATAATGTTTATTTGTCTCTAAACATGCATATATTTTTCAGCTAAACTGTTGTAAGATTGAAAATTTATAATATTATTTAGTGATGTCTTCTTGAGTAATAACATTTACATTTACACCTTAAATTAGGTGCAAGCAATAAATTTAAACACCAAAGCACCATAGAATTACACTACTTTGAGTTCACTAATCATCCTATACATCTATTTCACTGACTAAAATGGACCTGAACACAAAAGTGTAAAAGTTATACACTGCTGTTAAAATTTTAGCTTAAAGGTCAAAAGTTGGTAGAAGCTTTGAAGATTATTCATGTACACTCAGCAGGCATTCAGACAATGAACCCTTATACTGTTCATGTTCTCAGGGGACAACATGACTGTTTTAAATACTGCAGACTGGTTGCTGAGTTGCAACACTCCCTCTTCTGCAACAAGTATGAGACATGGTGGTACACTGCATGCGTTTGGGTGTGTGCCTTTGCCCCTCTGGTTTGCTTTCTGCTGCTATTTCATGTTTGTACTCTTTATCTGTGTTCATCACTTACAGGAGCAATGAACATGACTTTGAATTGTTTATCAAAGAAGTGTTGGTTATGATTTTACTATCAGCTAGCATTTTAATATTATAGTTTTTTAGACCCATGCTTATTGTCTTTGGTTGGGTTTTGTTGTTGGTTTTTTTCACAGTTTTACACAAAGAAGGGTGTTCTGTTGACTTTCTAACAATTTTTTAGTTGAGGAGACAGTTCATCCAAATAACAGTAGGCTTCAGGCAGGTTCATTTCTGCTTGACTCTCTGCTGAGAATTTGCAATTCCATCTCAGATGCAAGGAATCAGAATCTAGGGTTTTATATGATCCCTGAATGATTCTTTTAGATCTCAGATGATTGTCGTGTATATTATTAATCAGCAGATTCAGATTCAGTGTGTCTGAGGTAAGAACACCAATTCTCAGTGAGAAGCAGAACAAGGATGAATCCATTTGAAGACCTGAACAAAAGATCAGTCACAGCAATAGAGTCAACTGTGTATAAGTACAAACTCCATCCTCTTTGTAGCCTATAAACTTTCACCATTTAATTAAGTTACTAATAAGGCAAAAAGATGGTGAGTGTTTTACATTAGCTTTAATAAAAATTTCAACCCAAGAACTGAGATTAATTTTAACATTGAACTCTATTGCACTTTGTAAACTTTTAGTGTTGAAAACGGAAAGATTACATCTTGGATTATATAATTAGTAAATAAGTGGCACTTTTAGATCCTATGTATTTTGTTAGTGATGTCTAAGTATATTGTATTACTTTTTAAAATAATTTATAATGTTCCATTTTTTTATATTATACTATCTGCAGATTTATAGGCAAACCTGTGTTTTCCTTTCACAATTTTTCACTTATAAAATTATAAGTTTATAACAATTATAAAATTGTTAGAATGTGTAACTGCTAATAAAATAAAATTAATTCAGCCATGTTTTTGGTATATTTGTTGTTGTTGTTGTTTTATACTGTCTAGTCAGAACTGACTCATAGTTGACCCTCCAGGGTTTTTCAAAGTTATTAAATGACTCAGGAGGACACTGCCCATCTTTCTCCCATGCAGCAGAGGATGAGTTTGAACCACCTGCCTTTGAGATTTGTGGCATCACAACTCCTTACCACTAAACCAACAGAGCTCCCTTTGGTATAGATAATGATCATCAAATATTTTCTGTAAATATCACATAGTAAACATTTTAGGCTTTATGAGTATTTTAGTCTCTACTGTAACTTTTCAGTGCTATTTTGTAACACAGAGACATCACCAATGTGCAATAAATTGAAATTGACTATGTTCAAATAAAACATGATCTATGAACATTGAAATTTGAATGTCATGTAATTTTTACAATTCATTATTCTTCATATGATATTTGTCAGTTATTTAAATTCCTAACTTGAAAGCCTCACAAAAAGAGATTTAGCATGTCAGCTCTACTTTGCTGTGTGACTCCTCACAGAGAGATATATGTATATCTATGATAAATTGTTGTTCTTGTTGCTGCTGTTGTTGTTGTTGTTGTGTGCTATCAAGTTGGAATCTACCCTAGTGCGGGTAACTCAGAGGCAGTTAATGACGTAGGAGGAGAATGAATGTCCATCCTTGACCTGTGGAGCAGCTGGTGGATTCGAACCATGTGCCTGCAGGATGGCAGTGCAGTTTCTTACATTAGGCCACCAGAAACAACATTTATGTATTTTTTAAAAAAGATATTTGTTGTCAATTAGTCATTCATTGTACAAAAAACTATTGTGCAATCTGTAGCTTCATTTTTGTCAACCAGATCATATTAATCAACTAGCAATCTTCTTTGTTTGTAACTTTTTCAGTGTAATCATGAACTATTATTAATGTATCTTGACTGCATGTCCAATCAATTTCAGGTAGAAATCCTCAATTTCTTCATTTTTTTGTTTTAGTAGTTGGCATATATATCTGAGTAACAGTTATATTAACAGGTCTTCCTTGTTTTCATATGGACAGTGTCCTATCACTTACAGCACTGTAGTTCAGGATAGAGCTTGAAGTGCTCTTTTGACTTTGAATGTAACACCATTGTTCTTCAGTCTGTCATTCCCAGCATAGAAATCATATAATTGTGTGATTCAAAATGGACAATACTCATAGGTTTCTGCTTATTAATGTTTAGGCTATCAATCTTTATATGACAATTTCCAATTTTCCTAGATTGATACACTTTTTACATTGTTATTGTTGTTAAGTGTCATCGAGTCATATGCGACTCATAATGACCCTATGAACGAAAGTCATCAACACTTGTGTGACTTTGATCCTTTCCCCAGGTTCATAGGATTTCTGGAGGCAAGTTATTATGGAAGTTGATGCCACTCTTGCTTCCAAGCTTGTTTTAATTGGGGATCACCATGAAACACTGTCCACTATGGGTAACCATTAAGGCATGTGACACATTACACATTCCAATTATTAATGGATACCAATTAACCAAGAATGTGTGTTGCTATTTTCACGTACTTTGAGCAAATGAAGGTCCTTCACTGAGTGCAAGCTTCACTCCACTCCATTTACCTAAGGCCATTAAGGCAAACTACTTTGAGAAGTAGCTCTTCCCAGTCATATTTTGAGTGCCATATTTGAATTAGAATTTGGAGAATGCCACAGTCAACACTCTTGGTACCAGCAGCCAGGAAATCAAGAGACAAGTTGCACTGGGAAAGTTGGCTATCAGGGACTTCTCCAGAGAACTGAAGAGCAACTATGTCAGTCTAGAGATTAAGGTGCACCTGATACAGGCCTTAGTCCTCACAATTACTTGCTGTGCATCAGAGAACTGGACACTGACTAGGTTTCATAGAAAGAGAATTGTTGCCATTTCAGCTGTGGTGCTGGAAAAGAGAGTTGGATATACGATAGACTGCTAGGAGAACAAACAAGCTTGACCTAGAGAAGGTGAAATCAAGCTTCTCCTTGGAGGCAAGGATTCTGAAGCTTCATCGTTGTCTAACATACTTTGGACATGGTACAAGGAGATACCTGTCCTTGGAGAGGGACATTATGGTTGAGAGGGAGGAGGGATAGCGCAGGAGAGGAAGACCCTCAATTAAATGGATTAATTCAGTCACTGGGGCAATGGGGGTAGGTGTGTCGGAAATAAGGTTGACACAGGATAGAGAAGGGTTTAAGGCTGTTGTACACAGGGTCGCTATGAGTTGCAAGTGATTTGACAACACATAATAACAACATATTTTAATTATATTTTGAGTTTTACTCTATAATTCCCCTGCTTAATAAGTGAACTATGAAATATTAATAGTGTTATACATATAAAATACATGTCAATCATACAAAAATATACTTATAAACATAGATAACATTTTGATGTGCTTAATGGTAGCAGGTCTCATAGTTAACTGTATGAAAAATATTTAGATTTAATGGGGTTGTTTACGATTATCTAAAAGATTGAATGTTCACTTACGTAATAAAAATATATCAAATGCTTCTTATATATGAGCTCTCTGTGCTGGAAAATGGGAATCAAGAGATCTATAGAATTTGATACTACTTGTCAGCTAAGAATCAAAGGTTTACCAGAGGGAAATAGACGTAAAAATAATTAGTGTCATAAGGTGTTCAAGTTGAGTACATGGTGGAGGGAGTGTTTGATTCTACATGATTAAGAAGAAAAGAAAAGATCAAAGATTATGAATACAAGAAATTCTAATTAGGTTTATGGTGTTATCAATTCTTTAGAACTGTGTGTCATAGATAATAATTTTCTAGGAGTTTCAATGTATAAACAGCTGATTCCCATATGATAGGTCTGGTTCTGAATGCTCTATTTTTGTACAGCAGAACCATCTGCTAAGATCTCAGACTAGTTTCAATATTTTTTTAAAATTGTCTACTTATGATGAATTGGAAGGAGTAGTGGCATCCACTTCCGTAATAGCTTGCCTCTGGAAACCCTCTGAACCTGGAGAGAGGAAGAAAGGCACCCAAGCATCGAGGACTCTTTTTCATAGGGTCGCTATGAGTCGCCTGTGACTCGATGGCACTTAACAACAACAACAACAACTTATGATGAATGCCATAAATTTTCCATTAAATACTTTTTTATAAAAAACTAAATATGTAATAGATATTTCCAAATGGCACTTAGTGGTTGGTAACTTTTTAATGAACACATTTATTCACACAAACATAAATCTCCGGCACTGGTAACCTAGTAGTAAGAAGCAGTGCTGTAATCCCAAAGGTGCACAGTTTGAATCCACCAGCTGTTCACTGGAGAAGGATGGGAAGTCTCCTACCACGTGATTTACTGCCTGTAAATACAACCCACTGGAGGGTGAGCTTTGATTTAGTTTTGACTCAACAACACACAACAATAACATACCAGTTATTAAGACTGATAGACAGTACCTACAGTGCTATAAATGGTAATATTCCTTATTTCATTCTTCTGCAGTTCTTTGTAGAACTAAAGTTGTCAGGAGTCTCTGTGTGTGAATTTTGTAGTTTGAAAAGGGTTTTGGAAATAGCATACATAGTTTTAAAATAGGATACCAGTTCCAACATAAAATTCTGGAGACAGAAGTGTAACATGCAAATTATTTGCATCACTGTCTGAAGGACTGAGCATGATATTACAACCAATAAACCTTAGTTCTAATAATATAATTTAGCTGGTAGAATATTAATTTGAGTTAAAACAATAGAACAGACAGAATAAAACTATTACAGAGGATTCCCAAGGCTGTGATATATACAGAAGCAGCTGCCACACTTTTTCCATGGAGAAGTTAAAGTTAAAGAAGTTAAACTTCCAGTTGAAAACTAAACCTCTTTAACATCGCAACTCCTTAATCTAAAAAATCTCCCATGGTATGGAAAATTGTCACCTAAAGGGTCAAAATGAATCAAAATAGAATGAAGTTTGCTTAACAACAGCAATACCAGGAATAAATGGTGGGCTCAGAGATGTCATACCATGATCCAAAGCATCATCTTACTTCAGATGATAATCAAAATTTCAACTTTGATCTAAATCATAGATTAAAGTCCTTCTTAAAGCTAAGAAATAGAGAAACCATATGTCAATATTTTAAAATTACTATCACAATTTTTTAATTGTTTTTTTAGTGTCTGATTCTTATGAAAATGAATCAGATTGTGAGTAGATAGCTAACTAGTGTGGAAGGGGCTGAAAGTATTTTTTGAAATGATGATACTGTATAAAATCCTGTGTATAGTTATCTTATCCCACTTGTAGAGACATGAACCCTGGATCTTTTGAGCGTGTAGAAGAACAAAACCACACAATTCCTCAACCTATGACATTAAAATATGATGTTTGCTTTTGAAATCACTACATTTGGCTTGTAAACGTGTGTTTTGTTGAAGTATGATGCTTTTCTCCAAATTATTGTCTCCATCTCATAGCATGTAATAATTTTGGACACTATTCTGACATTAAATTAAAAGTTTTGTTTTAACCTCTATGCAAATTTAGGAAAACATATATTTGAAAATCATAGTGAATATACAGTGGCAATTATTTGCAATTACAGGTTTAAAAAGCAGAACTTTTTTGACTACATATCTTTCCAGTACTGCCTTGCACATATTTAATGAACCAAAACAATATTCTGTCACAGATAGAAAAAGCAATACAAAAGAAAATATAGCACATTGCAAGTATGTATAGAGTTTCCGTGAAAAATCTTTTTTTTTGAAAGAATGTAATTATTATGCAGTGTTTGTTATGAGGAGGGCCCATTACCTGAAAAAGACAGGATGTTTTGCACAGTAGAGGAAGAGTCTCAAAGAGCTGGATTGATACCAGTGGGCTTGAAAGCATAGCAGAGATTGCTGGGATGGCACAAAATCAGGCAGAGTTTCGATCTGTTGTACTTAGGATCCCTACGAGTCAGAGAACACTATCAACTTGCACTGCATCCCAAAGCCATGTGGTTCAAATCCAAGAGCCACTCTTTGGAAGAAGGATGGGCAATTTCTTCTGTGAGATTTACTGCCTCTGCAAACTTGCTATAGGGTCAGTTTTGACTATAAGTCAGTTTTGACTTGAAAACACACAACAACAACCTATCAAGGATCCCTGGTGGCAGAATGGCCAAAGGACTCACCTGCCAACCTACATGGCCAGTTCTTTAGACTCACCAGGCAGTTCAAATCTACTAGCCACCTCGGGAGGATGATGTAATTGAACGAGTCCATAAAAATGTGCAGCCTTGAGAGCCTGGGCTTCTCCTCTGCCCTATAGAATCACCATGAGTTGGAGTTGACTCAGTGGAAGATAATTTGGTTTTCATAAGTATTTTGCACATTATTTTGTCCTTCAAAAGGAGATCAACCTTAAATTTCCCTCTTGTTAGGATAATCAAATGATGCTTCTCTGCTTTACAACCTTTAACTTTGTTCTCTGGATCAGCAAACCTCCCCATAGTTACTTACTGGCAGGGGTTGAATGAGCTCAGAGCTAACTGAGGGCCTGGTCAACTGTGGGCATGGGAAAGGAGAGCATAAGCATCACTGCACGTGTCCCCAGAAGTTAACCACTTTTCTAACATAGTGGGTAGTGCTCACTTGCTTGCTTGGGGGATACATTCTGACCCCACTCTCCCATTTGCCATGTGTTGAAGACTGGCTAGGCTGCAGCTTTCATCTTGTTTTCTGCTTGCTTCTAAGTGATGACATTGCTTCACTCCATTGATTACAAGGAATCTTAAGAGGTGTTGAACAGTAAAATAACTCACTGCCGTGTTGCTGTGGTACCTGTAGCAAAGTTTGCCCAGGAAGGGAAAATATGGTGTGACAAACCTGGTAAAGGCTGCTCCACATCCCCTCACCCGTTGCTTCTTTCATGCCAGCGACATGTGTCAGCCTCCATCATTGCCAGGTGAAGAGTTTGCCAACATACATGACCTCAAAGTAGAATAACGTAGAAAGGTTTCAAAAAGATGCCTCATCTCTGTAGCAATTACCTCTTACTCTATTCTTATTACTGTACTGCATCAAAAGTGTTATGCCAGGGTGGGAGAAACAGAACCACAAAAACCCACAACCCCTCACCATGCATGGCTCTTTTGAAAATGCGTTGAGTGCCTCATTTTCTATCCATCACATGACTAGGCTGATGGTTTCTGTATTTGCCTATACCTCCATCATACTTTCAAGTAGTGATTACTTTTATGTCTTCTCAGACACAGTGAAGTATAAATCAGTTGATATTTTTTGTTGTGATTTGGATTCAGTGTGGGGAAGACTGACTGATGAGTCTTGTTTTCTCTTTCATCTGGCCGTAGCAGCAGTATGATAAAGAAGGCGCGTTACAAATGCAAATGTGTGTATCAGTCTTTCACCTTAGAAGATTTGAACTGCCTTCAAAAGACAGCTTCTAAAAACCTAGGTTAGCCAGGGGATATTCGAGTAAATCCTCTACAAATGCATGTCCATTTAGAAGCTAAATTAACAAAACTTTCATCAACTCCTCAAGTTTTCTCTTGCATGCCCATGGTAGCTAGAAGAATCACTAGACAAGCAACCAGGGTCTTTGATATAAATTTAGAAGAAAAACTCACATGTCCTTATTCTTCTATGTAGTGTCTCTTCTTGCAGTCAAAACAGAGCCCTTGAACAGCAGTGAAACCACAACCACAACTGGAGATGGAGCGCTTGACACTTTTACTGGGTCAGGTAAAGCCTTAAGCTCGTGTGTTGTTACGTACACATTGGGGTCCTTAGAATCTTGCCTGTGAATTAATCTGCATAAATATCAGAGCTGCTATAAATTTCATTTTTATACACTTGGCCGTAATTTCACCCTTTTAGAAACTATTAGTCACAGAATTATGTTGTTTCAGAAGTAATACTTGGAAGTTGTTTTGCTGGATTTTTCATTAACAGCAAAGCAATTGCATGGTTTTCTTATTAGAGATAAGTAGAGCTGACTTCTAGCCTATTATTTGGTATGCAGTATTTAATTAATCTAGCAATTAGGTTATAATAGTCGACTTTGTTCCTTCCACTTGCCCAGTTAGATTACACTAAAAACAGCCTTCTGTCCACAATTTGAGACGTAAACCTATCCATTTGATTCCTTCTAAATAACCTTGTTTCCTCTCTAGGTTTTTTTAAAAAAATCTTCCCATGCAAGCAGCTGAGTGACAAGTATTAAAGGTTAATGTTCTGCAGGAGAGCACATGCTGGTTGCATTAGAACTCAGCCTGAGAGAGCCCTCCTTTCACTAATTGTGCTTCAAAGAGAACAATAGTGTGTCTTTAAACATCGGTCCTTTTAAAACAAAAATACCTGATAAGTCCCAGCTGGCTATTAAAAGCACAAATGAAGTTGACTTAATTAAAAATTTGGTTTAAGTTGCAAAGCTTTGGTTTATTTTCTGGTTAAAAGAATTTTTTCCTTATCCCAAAGGGGAGTTTATAGGTCAGAAAGATGGACAGTCAACCTAGAAAACGGTTTGTGGTGGTTAATCTTGAATTCTGCTAGTCTGCTTTAATATATTTAATACTTATCAAAGTTCACATATACATGAATTATGTGTGGATATACTTTATGTACAAAAGAATTGAGAAGTATCTTTAAGCAGAATGTCATTATTGCATATATTTGATTTTCATAACTACAAATGATCAAATATTATCAGTTCACATCAATTGGAAGCAGGCGGCATGTGTTCATATTAGTATGCAAACCAAAAAAAAAGTAGCAAAAGTCAAACTTTACATTGAACCTCATACTAATTCCTGTGCTTTCTAACACTTCATTACTTCATAAGAGATAAATAGGTAGTGACTTATTCTAGAGTTCTTTATCTTTTACTTACCACAGTTCTTTAAACTGTCTAAACATGTTCTTTATGTAACAAAAACAAAATTATTGATAGCTGATATACTTAAAATATATATATCACAGATGAATAGAAAACTGAATGACAAAAATCATAGAATCTTAAGTCCAGAAATAATTTTAGAGATACCCTGCTCTACTTTTTAAGCAATGACATTGAGGCGTATAGAATTCAAGATGGGTAAAGTTACAGGGTTCAGACTATTGCTGAAAACAAGAACAGAGTTTTGATAATTAGTCCTTTCTGAAAAGCAAAGGAAGAGGAGAAGGTATAATGTTCCATTGGATAAAACAGACATGGAAAACTGAATAATAAAATGGGCTTGAAAAATAATCTATTATTAAATGTGTTCTTATTATTTTCTAAGAACAATCTAGGTCTGGGCTCTCCATTAGGGAAGCCACCCTGTATGACCATTTAAATGCATATTTAAATTAATTGGTTAAAATTCAAAACATAATTCAAGTCACACTCACTCACTCATTGTGTCGAGCCCTCCACTGAGTGTCCAAGGCTGTAAAACACCACATAGGAGGAACTTGCCTGTTCTTCTCCTGAAAATCAGCTGGTGAATTCAAACCACCAAAGGGACATGGCTTTTGGGTTAGCAGTGCAAATGCCTAAGAATAGTACCACTATAACCTACATAGTGGTCCACTCTGGGTTCTGCCAGCCCAAAGGCAAGTAGTTCAAATCCACCAGCTGCTTCATGGGACAAAGATGGATAATTTCCTCTCACGTGATTTACAGCATCTGAAAACAGGCTGGAGGGTCAGGTCAGCTATGAGACAGTTCTAACTCAACAATGGCTTTTGTTGCACTGAATAGCTTTATAAGACTTATTGTTGTTAATTGACATTGACTAAACTCCAATTCCTGAAACCTCAGGGAGCAGTGAAGAATTTCTCCAAGGGCTCTTCAAGGTGATTATCTTTGGGGAAGAATATCACCATGCCTGTCTTCTACGTCACATCTGGATAGATGAGAACCACCAACCTTTCAGTCATTTAGCTTTTAATAGGCTCTGGTGGCCTAGTGGTAAAAAATTAGACTATAATTTAGAAGGTTCTATTCCATCAGCTGCTCCATGGGAGAAGGCTTGTCAGTCTCTCCCCTGTGATTAAACAGCCTCTGAAAACCCACTGGGGGTCGATTCCAACTCAGTGGTACACAACAGCGGCCAGCCAGGGACCAGCAAGTCCTATATGCAGTTAGTGGCTACCATAGCATACAATTTAGACACAGACTATTTCTACCACCATGTTCTACTAGCAATAATCTGCACAAGGATTTTAATCAATAACACTATTAAAATTTGGGGTTATTTCTTTGTTGTGGTAGTGATCTCCTCTGCATTGAAGGATGTTTAACGTTTGTCAGGCCAGATGCTAGTAGCAAACCCCCCTCACAAGTTGTGACAATAAAAATGTTGCCAAATGCTCTGCAGTCAAGTTGCGTTTGAGTCATAGTGATCCTCTAAGGTCGATCGCTAAACAGGCCCTAGAAAGTCTCTCTTCCAGGGTGTCAAAAGACTAGAAGTGAAAACCTTAAAACTGTTCGACATTATCTTGTGAGAAACTAATAGTATACTTTAAATCAGTTTTCAGGGACTTTTGAAGACAAGCGTTTATTCACTTTATAGAGTTAGTAGAGTATAATTACTTAAGTGTTTTAGGTGATATCTGTGATTAACTCAATGACAGGTCCCCAATTCTGGCCAGTCTCCCAAATTTGTTTGTGGCTTTCCAGAAATCATATTCTGTGCAGAAGCAGTTTTCCCTCTGATGAGCATAGTCACAACTCACTTTGTCAGTGCTTTCTGTTTGTTTGTTTTTCATTTAACTGTAGGGGTGTGTGTGTGTGTGTGTGTGTGTGTGTGTGTGTGTGTGTGTGTGTGTGTGTGTGTAAATATTTGTTGTTGTTATTATGTGCCATTGAGATAACTGACCTTCCAAAAGGTTTTCGGAAGCTGTAAATCACATGGGAGGTGATTGCCCATTTGCCCATTTTTCTCCCACAAAATCAGCTGGGAGTTTGAACCACTTGATTTTAGATTAACAGCACAGTGTCTTACTGCTAAGCCACCAGAGCCCCATATATATGTTGTTGTTAATTGCTGTGGAATCGAGCACGACACATAGCTACTCTGTGAACAAAAGACGCCTTTTCATAACTATCAGTGTTTCTCCAAGTTCATAGAGTTTCCAGAAGGCATGTGGTTTAGGAAGTGGATGCCACTCTTGCTTTTATATGTTTATATAAATATATATATGAATATATATGTATAATATATATTTACATGTATAATATATATGTTATACATAAACAAACATATATATCTCTATATATAAACATACCACAGTTTTCTGTACCAAGGTTTTTACCTTCTGTTTAATTAACAAAAAGACATTAAATATAAGATTTTAAAGATTTATTGAATTTTTATATTTTTATGGGCACATTATTCAATATATCTAGATTTTTCAATCAAGGGACAAAGCATAGTACATATATTCAGAACTGTGTGCAGATGTATAGAGGTTTTTGTAAAATACAAAGTTTAGCTATTTGGTTCATTAAATAAAATCTGTTATAGAAAATGATTAATTTTACTAATGTTTGCTTTGGAAAAACCTGTGTTTTTCAGCTAATAATATACCCCAAGTATTGAGTGTGCCAAGGTGAAATTCTCAAAATAGGCTCAAAAGACACAGAAGTAAAGCCTCATTTACTATATTTGTGTTAAATGGAGTATTCACTACTATGACTTTGGGAATCAAACTGAATTTCCTGTGAAATAATGATGGTGCCATTATAACATGTACACCTTCAATCATCTTACAGGAGAAAGAGATTATTCCTATGGAGTTGACTTGAAAACTGTAATTATCAACTAAGCTTTAATAAATAGGTAAAAAGTTAATGATTTAATGGACAGTTTCATATTAATTATATATCACAGGTTTACTGAAATTTTGATTTCTGAAAATGTTGAGAGCTTGCAAAAAAATGTTCCAGAAATGTTGGAAATTTTCAAAATTGACCCACGGTGTTCTTTAAACGATCCTCTTCCACGTATTTCTGAAAAATTTAAATTATCTTATCCATCTCCTTAGCTCATAGGCAAAATAACATTTTAAACCTATTAAATACTGCATGTTTATGAAGTAGTAGATCACAGGAGTACTTAATAGCATTTGGATAGAGATATAGATCATGTTTCATAAAATAGTTAGCAACCTAAACTGATTTGTCACTTTTACAATTCTAAAAGTTTAGCTCCAGAATTATTATGAACGGCTTAGAAAGGACATAGGACTTTGAAGTACAACTATGATTGATTAGACTAAACTAATTCCAGGACTGCATTGTGTACTACTTTAATCTTTTTGAAAAGTGAATGAACAGCAGATGGTCTAATAAAGACACTCTGTGTGTGTGCCCAGTGTGGATTGGCTCTGAAAGGAATAGCCCAACACTTTTGAGTCCATATATTTGCCATCCATCTGTCTTAGTCACGGCAGATAGTTAAAGGAAGGAGAAATGTCCGAACTTTTGGCAAAATTCCAGGTTAGGGCTGCATATTTGGATGAAATGTTAATGGGATTTGACTCTCACCTTTAAGTTCTCCCTTGAAAAGTCCTGTGTATCTAGTAGCTTAAAATATATTTCTGACCAGGACTGCCACTCCATTAGGTAAATTGTGAGTATGCAATAAATAAAGTTTTGGTATTATTGCCCTGGTAGTCTATGTGTATTCCAATTATGATTAAACTATTTTAGACTCTGCCTTATTGACTACACATGTGATTAGTAAAAGGAAAGGAAACACAAAACAATAGATTCTTACAGGAAGCTGTAAAACTTTCAATTATTTGCAAAGTTTTATTATGTTTAATGTAGAATACATATGGAGGAAGAGCAACCTATTGCTATGATGTTTGATATTTGAAAGCTTGCCAAATATAAAATGTCACTTTCATGTCAAAAAGGCTCCTTGCTTTAAAACCAAAGGTTATCATTCATAACATATAATATCATACCACTGACATGAGAAAATAGACAATAGAAAGGAAGGACTCTTAGGAAAATTTGTATTTCATGCCCTTAGAACAAACGTGAAGCCATTTAATTTGGAGAATGTGTGTTGCAGAAGTTTCATTTTAAAAACTGAACTTAGAAGATGAATTAATTTTCTTTTTAGAAGCAAAGTTTTAGAAATGTAAGTTTAACATGATAATTTCTTCAAATTGGTTTTTCACACTCTAGTAAAATGCATGTCTGAAGCAGCCTTTGTGTACTGGTCCTTGTGTCTTACAGTAATAACAAGCAGTGGCTACAGTCCCAGATCAGCACACCAGTACACCCCGCAGCTATACCCTTCCAAGTAAGTGCTCAGTAGAACCTGTCAGATTTGTTAGGAAACTAGGGCACTTGTCTTTACATGTATGCACACAATGCGCTAACTTTAAACTGACACCCTTTTATGCACATACAGATAGATCGTTGAGCAGAGAGATATGGGCATAGATTGGGCATGTAAAAATTCTAAACAAATCTAGAAATAGAGATACACTGATTTTTTTTCTTTCTTCCGATTATTTCCCTTCATTCTGGTTACTTGTATTTCTTAAAGAAGCATCAAGCTCAAATTAGAATATATTCGTTTTTAATGCAAATTCAATAGTGCCAGTTTGTTTTAAGAAAATTTACAGAGTAAATTTTATCTGTATCTCAGCAGTTGGTATGACAGATATTTTTATTGGATCTCATATTATCATAAGCATGTGTTTGGAGTAGGCACTTTGTTTTGGATCTAATTTAGGCAACTGACTGACAAGAGAGTTCAAGTTTAAAGATAATATAGATTTTGGTGTTTGTTCAGATGTATTTGCAGTTATCTAGATATTCTGAAGTTTTAGCTTTGTGGTACATATGCATTTATATATGAATTGTTATTTTCTGCAGCAGCTAGGGTGGCTGTCCTTATGTACAGTCTGGGGGTATTAGTTGAGGATATTACGTAAATATAATATAATGAAGGGTAGGAACTTCATTTCATTTTCTTTTTAGGACTCTTACTACTTCTTTTTTTATTTTCTCAAAGATTTCCACTTCTTATCCCTTAATATAACATTCAATAAACCTCCACACATTTTCACAGGCTCACCATGCAGCCCCTGAAATGAAATGGTACTGCTTCAAGAAATTATCCATTTAAATGTATTTTCTTTTTTTATCTCTTAATAATTCAGTGTGAGCTATACATTTTTACTATTTTTTCCACAAGTGTTAGAATATTTAGACACTATATAATCCAGGTTTTTCAGTTAGTCTTTCAGAGTTAGTATTAGTTCCCTTCAAAGTCAGTAGACATGTGCTCAGAAGCTTGTTAATGAACTGACCTGGCCTTCATTTTTTCTCTTGTACATAACTATCAGAATAGAATTTCAGGTTGTTTAGACCTGGAAGTGCTTTCAAAAATGATGTGTCATCAACTTTCTCTGTTAACAGGCACACTGTAGACACAGAGGAGTTAAATCATTGGTCCAACATCACTGAATTGACTTATAGCAGAGCCCAGGCTTCTGACATTTAAACTTTCTTTTCTTCCCTACGTTGTTAAAATTATGTATAAATAGGAGGATTACTCCCTGGATATTATAAGGTCTCACTGAATCTAAGCTGTCTGAATTAATGTGCAGTCTTTGTTGCCACAGTAATGCTATTTTTCTGATATTTAGGCCCTATCCACACATTCTTTCTACACCAGCAGCTCAAACAATGTCCGCCTACGCAGGCCAGACTCAGTATTCGGGAATGCAGCAGCCCGCCGTCTACACGGCCTACTCACAGACAGGACAGCCCTACAGCCTGCCGACTTACGGTATTTTATGTCCTCCTCCTTCTTCCTTTGGTTGGTAAGCAGGTAATCCTGCTGGCTAGATGTTGCGTGTCATGGTGTAAATTACAGCTTTAGAAGTCTCATCATTTTACTGATGAAATGATTTGCGCGTGGCATTTTCCCAACAGATTTGGGTGTGATGTTGCCAGGCATCAAGACAGAGAGTGGACTCTCCCAAACCCAGTCCCCCTTGCAGAGCGGGTGCCTCAGTTACAGCCCGGGCTTTTCCACCCCACAGCCAGGCCAGACACCTTACTCTTACCAGATGCCAGGTAAGTAGTCACACATGAAACCTGTTAGCTGGGGACTAACTTGGAAATTCCTGGCTTCAGCATAGGGGTATACGTCAGATATATCAGACAGACAGACAGTTAGTACTGTTTTAGTACTGTTCACACAGTTCCATTAAAAAAAAAAAAACAAAAACAAAAAACAACAACACCAAAACCCAACAATGAGGCAGAAGCATAATGAAAACAGTTGAATATTCACCAGGAAACATGATCCATACCAAATTCCAATACTGAAATTTAAACTTTTTGGCATCAGCAGGAAGCTAAGTCAAACAAAGCAAGCCAGGGTTTGTTAAGCTGTAACATCACTCAGCATGCTTGGTGTCTACTTTAAGTTACTAAAAAGATTCATAATGCAAAGCAATATTTTCTTTACAGTCTGCCTTAAGTGCTTAACTCCATTTGAGTTGTGTTCAAAATTTAATTTGCACTTTTATAAATCTTACTTATCTTTGAGTGAGGATTTTTTTGGTTGTTCATTCTTAATCATTCCCTTTTAATACTAAAGTACTAATAACATTTCTGTAATTTATATTTCCTTCCCAAAAAAAATCACAGCACATGCTCATTGATTTTCCTTCTTATTTTTTACTCTTATGAAAATATATGAGCTTGATATGTAGCAGTTGCAGAAATAATTTTAGGTTCATAGTTGAAGCATTAAAAATTGAGAGTGCCCCTCTTGTCTAGGTTGATAGCTATATTTTATTTATAGGTTTACTAATGTTTTGACATCTTAATCAGTTGAATAAAATGAAATAAATTCTCAGATTTTTTTTGGCTAAATAAGGCATGTTTTTGTTTATCTAGAATGTAGAGAGGCATATTCATATACAAGCTACAGTCACAGTAAATACACAGCCTCAGTTAGCAGTGGGAAGGGGCACCTAGAAAAATTTTTATTTATGAAATTTCATTCAAAATGCTTTCGCACTATATATTCCAGGCCAGACCAGTTTGTAGAGTCACATAATATTACTGCTATTTGCCACACATTGATAAAAAAAGTAACCAGCTTCAATAGCGTTTCATTTTAACCTGGGAAAATATGGGGCATAAATACATTTTATTTTTAACCCCTAACTTGTGACATTCACTTGTGTTTTACATCATTAAAAATGAGTAAATATTGCAGTACTTGTTAAGACTGTTCAGTGGGCTCTTGTTTAGCCAGAATCTGATAGGAAAGGCCTTACCTGGTGTTATAAAAGAGATGCAGCATAGGACACTTTGTTTATAACACCAGTTCAGTTTTTGCTATTTATTGAAAGCAACAAAATTCAAACTATTTCACTTCATTGAATTATGTCATGTGAATGTTTATCTTTGTTGAATAAGGAACACTTTCATATGCAATTTCTTCTTTGTCTCTAGGTTCTGGCTTTGCTCCATCCTCTACTATTTATGCTAATAATTCCGTTTCCAATTCAACAAATTTCAGTGGTTCACAGCAGGTAAGGATGTAGCTTTCTTAATTCTGCTTTTTTTTAAAAAATAATTTTTTTTATTTTATTATTTTTGTGTGCGTGTGCCGTCAAATCAGATCTGACTGGTACAGGAGGAGATTGCCCCTCCTTCCCCGGCAGAGCATCTGGTGGATTCGAACCGTGCACCTCTGGGATTATAGTTGCAGCTTCTTGCCACTAGGCCACCAGAGCTCCCCTTAATTCCGCTTTTTTATCTTCCTAGATTTTTGAAAAGTAGTTTCAAGTTGAGATATTGCATGCATGTTATTCCAAAACAAGATTTTAAATAAATCAAATATAGATCATATTTCATGATAGTAATAAAAAAATGGCTACCCAGAAATCTTGAAATGTGTGTTAATTTGGATATTTTCATTTTTTCCCCAGTTACTAAAACTTGGCCCTTTAAGCATTTAAAATTTGTTTTATTCACTTTGGAATTATAGACTATATTACATACTTTCCTACTATCATAAATAAACAAAATTATAATTTTCTTAATGAAAGTTAATAAAGTGGCATTAGTTGTTGTTGTTAGATGTCACTGAGTCACAGATGACTCATAGCGACCCTATGAACGAAAGACCTGAACAGTTGTATAAGATTAAAATTAATAGTTGCATTGTGCTGGATGCTGTATGACAGTTTCAGTCCTAAGAAGGATCATTCTTTATAAACAATATACTCGTGAAAGGTATGCTGAGTTGTTCTGTGGTTTTATTTGTTTCAATTCCTTTTAATAATTTAGGCCTATGTTTCTGGCAACAGTAATTTTTGGCTTTTATTACTTTGACTGTCTGTTTATAGAAGTTGTTAGTCCTCCCAATTTTCTTCTTCCTCTGCTACATCTCCTTTCTCTCCTTCGTCACTGCTGCCTTCTCCTTCTCCTTCTCTTGTTCTTACTTCCCTGGTAGCCTAGTTTGTAGGGAGTTGTGCTGCCAACTCAAAGGTAGACAGTTTGGCTTCACCTGTTGATCTGTAGGGAAAAGATGGCCAGGCTCCCCCTGTGCCATTTACAGTCTCTGAAAAGCCACTTGAGGGTCAGCTCTGAGCAGTTCCAACTCCATGGCAATGAATTGAGTAAATTTCCTACTTCTCCTGCTCCCTGTCTTCGTCTTCTTCCTCTTCCTGCACTTCTTTATTGTGGAAGAGTAATTGGCCATGTGTTTATTCAAAGTGGCTTTGTTTCACTAATTTATCGACCACAGGCTTTTGTGGAACACTGTGTATATTACCTGTTTAGGTAAGAATGGAAGATTCAAACCTCATAAGTCATAATAATCATAATAAAAATATTAAGCCTCCGTTTCCTACTAGATAGAAGAATAGATATCCTAAAGAAACAAACAGTGCAATAATACTGACCAAAGATGGTTATAATTAGTATAATAATAGGAATATGAACTAAGCAGAGAATTAGTGAAAACACCTCAGCACTGCCTCCAAGGTTAAAATAAGTTTGATGGAAGAGAAAAATAGATTTCTCTTATAACAAGGATTCAGTGCCATTTGGATATTTAAATATCCAAGTGTTTTGGAATAAAACATATTCTATTTTGGACCATAATATTTATAACAATTTATTATTTTAGCCAGGGCTTACTAAATACCTATTACATGTTGTACAATAACCAAAATGTTGCAAGTTTGACGCATCAGCTTGTTCAATGGAAGAAAGACAGGAAGTCCCCTTTCATCAGCATTTGCAACCAGGGAGACCCCAGGGTCTCTGGCACATGATCCAGAATTGATTCAGTGGCAGTGGATTTGGTTTGGGACATACATGTTAGCAGTCCCTGGGTGGTGCAAGCTGTCAGTATATCTTGTTGTTAACCAAAAACTTGAAAATTTGAGATCCCTTAGAGATCAGAGTTGTCTTAGAAGAAAAGCTTGGCAATCTACTTGCAAAAAAAAAAAATAGCTCAGTTTTACTCTGACATATGTAAGCCCATCATGAATAAGAATTGACTTACTATCAAGTAGTTTACTGTATATTAGAACTTATGTTATTGGGAAATAATGGTGGAAACAAAGGTTAATGAAACACAAATGTTTCCTCATGGAACTTATGGCCTATTGAGAGTGAAGACAATAAGCCAATCAGAACAAAAATAAGTACAGAATTAGAAAGCATGAAGGAGGCAAAAGGATGCTATTAAAATAGTAGCAGTCACTGAGTGACTCTGTAGGAAAAATAACCAACTATCTGCTCTGGTAAAAATAATAGTACCTAAAATGCTATGGTGCAATTTCACTTTATCACATGCGTATAAACCAATGTGACAGCACTCAACAAAATAGTCAATTCCTACAGGACAAGTGGTGGAGAATAAAAAATTTACATTCTATTCAAAGGCCAGTGCTCTTCTATGGGCTCGAGCAACCTAATCTATAGCTTCATCACAGAGAGCCTGGAGTCAGACTCTCGGAGACCAAATTGCAGCATTGACATTTACTAGCTATATGACCTCAGGCAAGTCACTTAAGCACTGTGTAGTTTTCTGTAATATAAAGTGGAAGCAATGATATCCCTACAGAGAAGATTATAAGCATTCCATGAGCAATTGCATTTAATTCTTTAAAGTGTTTCCAATTCAACTGCTGTCGTTGAATGAGTTTAGACTCATAGTGTCTCTATAGGACAGGATAGAACTGCCCCATTGAATTTCTAAGACTAAGATCTTTATGGGATCTAATATTTACGTCTTTCCTTAGAGTAGCTGGTGGTTTCAAACTTCTAAACTTTTGGTTAGTTGTTGTTCTTGTAGTTATTGTTAGGTACCATTGAATCAAGTACAGCTCATCATGACCATGCAAATAACACATCTATCCTGCCTTATTTTGTGGCGTCTCATAATCTCTATTATACTTGAGCCCATTGTTTGAGTCCCTGTGTCAGCCAATCTTGTTGAGGATCTTCCTCTCTTCTGATAACCTTGCATCTTTCCAAGTGTGATGTCTTTTCTCCAAGGACTAGCCCCTCCTAACAATATGCCCAAAGTAATACAGAGTTTCGCCTTCCTTGCCTCAAAGGACCCTTTTGACTTCACTTTATCCAAGACATATTTGTTTGTTCTTTGGGTAATCGTTACTCTTCTCCAACACCACCATTCAGGGACATTGACTCTTTCCTGTCATCCTTATTTGCTGTCTGCTTTCAGATACATAGCAAGTAGTTGGTAGGATCATGGCTTGAATCAAGTGCTCCTTAGTCTTTGAAGTGACACCGCTGCTACTTTGGGTTAGAAGCCAAGTGCTTAACCACTGCACTCAAGAGCAGAAAAAAAACATATATAAACCTTTGCTATTACTGTCTTATTCTAATTAAGATGTGCAAGAAACTGTTGTTCAAAACATGAGATATTCTTAACAGGTGTTGTGGGGTACCATCAGATTTCAATATTAAGAGGGGAAAATGGAATTTTCATTTTCTTCTTCATTATTTTTTATCATGCCCATTAAAATTCTTCTTATGATAAATTTACTTTCAGAGATACTTTCCTATTTGCTAGGTAACATAACATTTGTATCTGTGTTTCCTTGAGCGCATCTTCATATGAGGGGACTTTAGTCTTGACCAAGGATTTGTCATCATGAAAATTATTTGGGTTAAAACATGCTAAATATAATAAGCACCAATTGTCACCACAAATCCTTAGTCATCATTTTATATGCTATAAAAGGATTTTGAAGAATCATTCCAATAATCTTATGATTCTAGAAAAATTAATAAAAAGTAAGTAGGAGTTTAATGCTTTGTTTTCTTTTGGAAACTAAATGAGACAATTATCAGAATTTAAAAACTTTATCAAAGACTTTAGATCAAGGTCTAAAGTGGTTTCTAGCCTGAGAGGCTACTTAAAACACCTCTTACTCATCTTTTATTTCCTTTTTGCATCCTGTCAAGAAAACAGGATTACCAGAGATATTCTTGACTAGGAACAAAAATACTGAAGTCAGTGTGGAAGCTGAGATGGAGGAATCCTTGATGGTGATATTACCAGATGTTAGAAATGACTTTGAAAAGATGAACTATTCTCTCCTTCTCTCCCTTTCTGGTGCATAGGACCTGAGGATGCAAATCCTTGGATAAGGAACTGTTGGGGACACACTGAAACATGTGCAACTTTTAGGCAGATTCAAGTTCATGTACTCTCATTGGTTTGCAAAGCCAGCAGGCCGTTTAAGTAGTGCATGCATGTAGAAGGGACGAACAGAGTAGGCATTGCCCTTTAAGATCGCTTCATAGTTAAAGACTTAAACAGATGGAGCCAAATAGCAATGTTTCAATAATGGTGGTGACTGCCTTCCTTTTATGCACCTTAGTGGATCATTTCTTGTAAAACATATATCTAATTGTTGTTTCAGGATTACCCGTCCTACACAGCCTTTGGCCAAAACCAGTATGCACAGTATTACTCAGCATCAACGTATGGGGCGTATATGACATCAAATAATACAGCTGATGGGACGTCATCCTCCACCTCTACCTATCAGTTACAGGAATCTCTCTCGGGACTGACTAGCCAACCAGGTACAGATCTTCATCCAGGTGAAATACTTTTATATGTCTTGCCGTGTCTGATAATATGGACAAAAGGACATTTCTAAAGCATGGCTGAGAGCTTCCAAATAATCCACTCATGTTTAATCTCTGTTAATATCATGGTACAAATTAGTCTACTCTGGAATTCGGGAAACAGAAATCCTTCTTTCAGGCTAGGAAATCCTGACCTGAAAATGACAATACTCATTACGAATACACATGGATATTGAACAGTAATTCTCCCCATTGCAAGACTGACTTTTAACTTTGTAAGCAGCTTGAATCATACAAAAACTTTGTGGAATCAATGGTAGACAGTTTAATATCTTTGGTTTATATTTAAAATCCATTGTGTTAGGTGTTTTTTAATTTGATCTCATTGAAATTGAATTTGCTAGCACATTTTTTATTATGATAAAGTATTTAAAGATAAAAGCAAGTTTAATAATGATTCTTGTAATCTTAATTTCATCCAACCTTTTGACAGAGATTAGTGATCTGATTCCAAGGTTATAATGAAAGACAAATTAAATAGAATAGTGAAAACAATTTTGAAAAAAGAACAGCAGAGCTGAAGGACCCACTTTCACGGATTTTAATGTCACTGCTGCTGTTGTTGTGTACCATGGAGTTGGAACCCACCCATCGCTGACCCTCCAGGGGATTTTCAGAGGCAGAACTGCATGGGAGGAGACTGCCAAAGAAGCTGAAAAATCCTAGAATTAACACTCCAGTGAATATGGTACTGGCAAGAACAATGACAGAGCAATGAAACAGAATATTTAGTCAAGAAATTGACCTATACATGAAAAGATAATTACTTTTCAACAAAAACTACAAATGCAAATGAGTAGACACTTCAACAAATAATGCTGGAACTCCTGGACACTAATATGCAAAAAATAAATCTTAATAATCCACATAAAATATATGCAAAAATCAAAGGACCATAAACCTACATGTAAAAAACTAAAACTCCAACACTTTTAAGGGAAAGCCTAAGCAAAAATACTCATGGTCTTTCATAAAGAAAGGTAATAATTTTTTTAAAAAAACCTAAACAGTTGAATGATGTCAGTTTGAGGATTAAGGTACATCTGATTCAGGCCATGGTCTTTTTGATCACTTGCTATGCATCTGAGAGCTGGACAATGAATAGAAATGACAGAAGAATTGTTGCATTTGAGTTCTGGTGTTGCAGAAGAGCACTGATCATCCCATGGACTGCCAAAAGAACAAAAAGAGATCTGTCTTGGAGAGGATGCAGCTGGAGTGCCCTTTGGAAGCAAAGATCATATGACTTCACCTCACATATTTTGTTGCTAGGAGGGGCTCTTTCTTAGAGAGGGACATGAAGTTTGAAAGGGTGGAGGGTTAGCGACAGAGAGAAAAACCTTCCACCAGGTGGACTGACATGGTGACTGCTGCAGTGGTCTCTAAGTGTGTCAGGAAACGTGAAGATGGCACAGGATAGGACAGGTTTCAGATCTACTATTGATGAGGTTGCTATGAGTTGTACTCAACTGACCAGAACATTACAACAGCATAAAGAAAGTACAAAAAGGTTTTATAGATACGACTCAGCAAACACAGCTCATAAAATCAAATAAGTGATATGTTAAACTTTATATAACATCTCCATTTTTTTTCAGAAGATAGTGTTACAGAAGTGAAAAGAGAAATCACATATTGGGAGAAAAAAATTATAAAATGTGTTATGAAAGTCTTATATTAAGTTTCCTACAAAAGTTCTGGAAACTTAGTAACAAGAAAAGTGAATGTAACAACTTTTATAAAGATCATTAATCTATTCAAGTGTATTTCCTGCTTGTAGTTACTTGCAACCACTAAATTCATCTCTATTTCTTTTATGCCTACCTTTACAAGATAATAAGTTAGGGAAGTGTGATCACAATACTGGAAATTTTAATAGGGCCAGTGATGCCTAAATAGTTCAAAGCCAGTCAATAGTTATTTATTGAATACCTATTGTGTACCCAGCATCATTCTAGAAAGAAATGTTTCCGTAAAATTAACTCTGTTAGCCTTAGCTTTCATCTGTTGTTGTTGTTTTTGTTGTTGTTATTGTTATGTGTCGTTGAGTTACCTGTGAGTCATATTGACTCCACATACAATAGCTCTCAACCTGAGCCAGTCTTACTCTCCAAAACACCTACTCCCATTGCCCTAGTCATTGTATTAATCCATCTCATACAGGGTCTTCTTCTCCTATGCTGTCCTTCCACTCTTCCAGGCATGATCTCCTTTCCCAGAGACTGGTCCCTCCTGAAAACATGCCCAAAGTATATGAGATGGAGCTTCAAAATTCTTACTTCCAAGGGACAGCCATGTTTCACCATCTTCAGGACAAACCTGTTTGTTCTCTTGGCAGTAGTTGTTCAAAGGGAGCAATTCTTCTTCTGTCAACTCTAGTCATTGTCCAGCTCTGCGATGCATAGTAAGAAACTGTGAAGACCATGGCCTAGATCAGGTTCAAATTAATCTCTAGACTGACACTGTCGCTTTTCAGCCCGCTGGAGAGGTCCCTGACAGCAGATTTACCTAATACAATTAATCTTCTGCTTCCCTGACTGCTGATTCCAAGATTGTTGATTGTGGAGCTAAGCAAGCTGAAATTGTTCACAATCTTAATCTTTTCTCTTTGTACCATGGTGCTACCAGTCTTTGGGATTTGTTGTTGTTGTTGTTGTTTCATTTGTTTGTTTTTTATGTTGAACTGCAATCTGTGTTGAAGTTTGCAGTGCTTGACTTTCTGCAGCAAACACTTCAAGTCCTCTGTGCAGGACCAAGCCAAGAGCAGGATGAGTGAGGCACACTAAGTGGGAAATTCAAGGAGGCATGCCATCTCAGGGCCCATTTATTTTGTATCCTGGTCACCTCACCTGCCTTATGCTATCCCCAGCCCAAATTCTGTGCTCAATAATCTGTTTTGTTCAATACTTGAATCAGTTATTTTCATCAAGATTCTTAACTTTAAAAACTGCATATAGTGGGTATGCTATGTTATTTTTGTTATGCACCATCAAGTCAGAACCAACCCATAGCTAAGCACCCTTTGGGTTTTTTAGAGGAAGCAAATCACACAGGAGTAGATTGATCATCTTTCTCTCAAAGAGCAGCTGGTGAATTCAAACCATCTGCCTTTGGATTGGCAGTCTAGGGACATAATTTACATTGTCTTCTCATACTGAGAAAATTTCTTTCAAAGGTGAGTGCATAAGGGAAAGACAGTCTGCCAACTGTTTTCTAAAACAAAACTATGGAAATGAGTATAGTAGAGACTGAGTGACAGAACTTTTCTGAACATTTTTTTTTACTTCGCCAACTATTAGAGCCAACCATTAACCAATACTATTACCATTACCATCAAGTCAGTACCAATAAGCCGACCTTTATCATTAATATATCGAGTCAGTTTTCATTCATGACAACCCCATGTGTATCAGATTAAAAACTGAGTACCAAAGTCATGTTTTTGTGTGCTGTCAGGTCATATCTGGCTCGTAACTGACCTTCTAGCTGGTTTGGAGAAGAAATAAATTGTAAGGGAGACAATGGCCCATCCTTCGGCAGAAAAGCCTGTGGACTGGAACCACGTGTATTTTGGATTGCAGTGCAGCTTCTCACCACTAGGCCACCAGAGCCCACCAGACTTTTTAGTGACTGGTTTTTGTTGGGTGTTTGTTTGTTTGGTTGGTTTCAGAATTTGATTACTAATTTTCTTCCAAAGTACCACCAGGAAGATTTGAATTTCTGACCTTTTATTCAAGTAATTCTGTACTCAACTATTTGTGCCACACAGGGGTCCCCAAGGTGGTAGCTGTTAATGGATACTGAGTAAACTCCAACTTTTAATGACCCTATGAACAATGGTTCTGTATGTACTCTGCACTATTCTGTGCTCTTCTTATCATCTCTGATATACCCAAGCCCATTGTACCAACACTGTGCCAATCCATCTTTTTTTTCCCCTTAATTTTATTTCATACTGGTTTACTTACAAAATTCATCATATACATTGTTTTTCACAATGAGTCCACCTCTCAATCCACCCCTCAAATTGTGTGAGCCAATGAGTAAGCCTCCCCTCTCCCGCCACTCTCTACCCATCCTCACACCTCTGCTCCCCTCTCCCCTCCTTGGATCCTCGTGCTCTTTCTACACTAATAGTCTTCTCTTGTTGAAGGTCTTACTGTCTTATACTGACCCTCCAACTTTCCAAGCCTGATATCTTTTCTAACGATTAGCCCTTCATAACATACCCAAAGTCCCTGAAATGACGTTTCACCATACTTGCTTCCAAGGACAACCCTGGTTGAATTTCTACAAGACGTATTTGTTTATTATTTAAAATAACTTTTATGTTTTGTGAAAGATAAAAAATTTAGTTGTATAACTGCTTTTCATGTATGGCTTTGCATATTATACATAAATAAGTATTTTATTAT
>NW_006399789.1:11857958-11881545 GCF_000299155.1 Elephantulus edwardii | reverse complement strand
GTATTTATAAATAAGAAGGCTGCACATTTTTCACATATCCATTGGTTGCTAATGCTGGTAATGATTTGACATAATGTTTCAATTTTAATACTTATTAGTGAGTTTAAAGAAGTTATTTCTACACCCAACTACTTTATTTTCTCAACTTAAATCATGTTAGCAAACATATCTGCAACTTGAAAGAATTCTGAGGCTTTAAGTGAGGTAATTTAAGTTTGGTTTTTGACTTTTCAGATCTGGCATACATCCAAAAAGCAAATAAGTCTGTAACTGTGGAATGTTTCTTTATTATTGATGAAACCTGATGTACTTCATTTAAGGGCAGGAAGGATATTTGTCGTTGACTCCATTACAGAGTCAGATGAGAGAGCGAACAATTAAATCTACAGGGTTGTGTTGTTTTTTTTTCCTGATGAAACGTTCACTGTCGAGTTCTCCCATTTTTAAAATAAAAACATGCCTCATGTTCAATAAGAGACAGCTGGATCTCTGATTTAGAGATAAACGTAATGAAATAAAGTTGAATCTAAATATCTAAAGCTTACAAGATACAGTTATTCGTTACTGTGCTGATTAAAGGATAATTATTCAGTCTTGTACTGTGCTGGCCCAAGAATAAAAACCCAAGGCAATTGGTAGTGACTGATGTTTTTTGGTTACTGCAAATAACATTTCATTATTTACCTTACTCTAGATAGTTTGACAGTGGATTCAAGGAAATACTACTGTGCTGATTAAGAACAGACATTTTATAAAGATCTTGGAATTTTTTCCTAAAATTTATCTTAGTTATGTATTTTTGATTGGCATTCAAAAAAGTTGGAGGACTGATTAGCATATTTAGATTAGTGATGCAAAACAAGACCTCCCTTTTGAATATCTTAAACATCTCTAAAATTAAAATAGTAATTTGTAACCATATTATCCTTTGCCATGAGACGTCAGCAAATATTATAATGCATTCGCTAATTGGTGTAGGAGGGTTTCAGAAAGTAAATGATAGAATGAGATCATTCACACTCTGAAAAGAAGCCAGTTTCTCAGACAGAAAACATACATAATCTTTTTAAAAGTGCAGTCCCACAGCACTTCATATAAAGGGTGCAAAATGCGAACTCATCTAATTAAGTTTAACAAGAGGAATTGAATTGAACGGACAGAAAGTCCATATTTAACTTTTGTGCCAAGTTCTGTAGTTTTAATTTTTATTTTGGTTGGGGTGGTGGAGCAGTGGTTGCTGCTTGTTCTACTACCCACAATTACCTTAGTTGAAATTTGGCAGAGAGATTGGAATTACCAGTTTTCTCCTTTAGAAAAAGTGACAACAAAATGACAAGTGAATGCTGATCCAAACTCCAAGTCTTTATACTTTATCAGAAGAAAAGGATGGTGTTGTTGATGTTCTTAGATGCTGTTGAGTATAGTATGATTCACAGTGACTTATGAACAATAGACCTAAACCCTTACCTATATGCTCCGTCCTCATCATCTCCACCAAACTGAAGCTCATAGCTGCAAGTCACTGTGTCATCCTCTCTTCCACCATCCCTCCATTTTTCCAAGCATGATGTTCTTTTGTAGGGAGTAGTCTCTCCTTACAACATGTCCAAAATATGAGAGATGAGCTTTGTCATCCAAAGAGTATTCTGGCTGCTCTTTCTCCAACTTATCTCTATTTTTTTTTGGCAGTCTATGAGACATACTCTTCTCCAACAACACAGCTCAGAGCTGTCAGTTCTTCTTCTGTCATCATATTCCTTGTCCTGCTCTCAGAGATGTGGCAAGTGATTGAAAAGACCATAGCCTGAATCAGGCACACGTTAGTCTTCAAACTGACATCATTACTCCTAAATAATTTTTAGAGGTGCCTGATGGTGTACCAAAATGTACAGTAGGTCAAGTACAAGTCCACTGTTCAAGAGCCCAAATATGTAATGTGTCTTCTATAGGGCATGCTCCCTTGCTTCTATGAAACTCTTTCTGCAAATCTCTAAGTTTTGATCTAACAAGAATTGCATAAAGTCATTGTGATATTTTTATAGATTAGCAGATGCAGATATATACTTACCCTCTTTGCTAATTTGAGGATATGTTGCTGATTACAGGAGGAAAAAAGAATGGCTAGTGGTTACAGCAAATGTTCTGGAATTATACTAGCATTGTTGTTTATGAGTAATTTGAACTTCTAGTAAATTAACTAAATACCACACATCTCCAGGTTTTCCATTGCTATGCAGAGGTAGGTAATAAAGAACTCTTTTGGGGGGTTAGAATAAATTTGAAGTCAGATATATATGTGAAAGATGCAATACAGTAAGATCTTTGATAAATGAATAATGAGAAGACAAGGCAGCTTCTGAAATGATCAGACAGAATAAACACTCCTTTCATAACAGGTTATCAAATGAACAAGCAGCGTACAAAAAAATATTCTGTAACATGATTCATCAATAAAAGTAGTAAAATTAGTGGTGTTCCCATCCATCCACCACACCTCTACAATAAGGAAAAGAGCCTAGAACTCCTTGCTGATAAAAGAATCCATTGACATAACTACTTTACCAAAAGGCACGTGTGTCCTAAAGATTAGTATGGCCTAGTCTCTGCTCAAACACTCTACTTGGTACGTGCATCCAATGTTGTTGTTGTTGTTATGTGCTGTCGAGTCTCTTGTGACTCATAGCGACCCTATGTACAACAGCCCTAAACTCTGCTCTGCCTTGTGCCAATCGCACTGTCTCTGACACTCCCACCCCGATTACCCCAGTCACCGAATCAATCCACCTCATAAAGGGCCTTTCCCTCCTGCGCTGTCCCTCCACCCTACCAAGCATGATGTCCTTCTCCAAGGACCAGTCTCTTCTTACAGTATGTCCAAAGTATGTTAGACGGAGCCTCAGAATCCTTACCTCCAAAGTGCCACCCAGTTTAACTCTTTCCAGGATGAATCTGTTTGTTTTCCTAGCAGTCCATGGTACTCTCGGTACTCTCAATACTCTTCTCTAGCACTGCAGCTCAAAGGCATTAATTCTCTTTCTGTCCTCTTTGGTCATTGTCCAACTCTCTGATGCATAGCAAGTGATTGCAAAGACCATGGCCTGTATCAGACGCACCTTAGTCTCCAGAGAGACACCATTGCTCTTCAGCACTTTGGAGAGGTCCCTAACAGCAGACTTTCCCATGGCAATGTGCCCTTTTTTTTTAAAATTTTTTTTTGTTTGGTTTTTTTTTTTTTTTTTGGCAATGTGCCTTTTAATTTCCTGGCTACTGGTGCCAAGAGTGTCCACTGTGGAGCCAAGCAAACTAAAGCTGTGAAAATTCTCAATCTCTTCACCATCCATCCTGATGCTGCCAATTGGTCCAGTGGTGAGAATCTTTGTCTTCTTGACATTGAGCCTCAATCCATATTGGGGGCTATAGTCCTTGACCCTCTGCAGCAGGTGCTTCAGGTTCTCCTCAGTTTCAGCAAGCAGGGTTGTATCATCTGCATAATACAGATTGTTGATAGATTGTGCACCAATCTTGACCCCACATTTCTCCTCATAGAGCCCATCCTTCCAGATAATCTGCTCTGCATACAGGTTGAAAAGGTATGGAGACAGGATGCATCCCTGGCGTACACCCTTCCCAATTTTGAACCATGCAGTGTTCCCATGCTCTGTTCTGATGACTGCCTCCTGGCCCAAGTATAGGTTCACATTAGAATGATCAAGTGTTCTGGGATTCCCATTCTTCTCAGAGTCAGCCACAGTTTGTTATGATCCACACAGTCAATAGTATGTTTTATTTATGTCTCACAATAATTATAAAACAAAATGTTTTCTTTTACCCATGTTTCAATGACACCATTCTTGGAACAATAGTGTGCCAGCAAGAGAGAAGACGACTTTTAGTGAGATGGTTGTGACAATGGGTGTAGGCATAGTGATTGTAGTAATGGGCTGTGGCACAGCAGGCATGGTGAGCATGACATCTGATTGGGCAGGACTTCATGGTGAGCATGGCATCCGATTGGGCAGGGCTTTGCTCTTTTGTCCATAGGGTCACAAAGAGTCAGAGCCTGTCCAGCAGCACCTGACACCATTACAGTGTTTTCACATACAAAGAAGCCGACTGAGGAGTTTGTGTAAAACAATTACACCCTAACCCAATCTGTCTCTACCTTTGGTTATCTATATTTTACTATTGCTATGGTTTTCCTAACAATCTCTCTTACAAACTTGTCCACTGCACAGTGCTCTCTATCTGATAGAGTTGCTTTCAGTATGTCAGTCCTGTAGGTATCCATGGGACATGCAGAAATGATCTGGAAAAAAAGTGAAATTTGTGTTATTTTGGGATTGTAAGTTTATGGATTATAACATACAGGGCCATGGGCAGATGAGAGGGATGGGTGCCCACATTGTGTGATATGAGAAGGAGGAGGAGCAAACAGTGGGATTCTGTTAAAAACAAATGTGTAAGGAATGAGAGAAAAAAATGAGTCCACAAATCTTAAGAGTGAGATGGATTGAGGAGGATTTAGAACTAGTAGAATACTGGGTTTCTTTGCCAAATACTAGTTCCAAAGAGGGAATGCTTAGCAGGATCAAACAACACCAAGGCTTTGGGAAGATAAAGGTTAACTCCCACTATAAATGAATTAGGCAGATATGGAAGACAAACGTGCTGTCCTATATTCTAAATTTTTACCCACCGACCTTGTGTAACTGTTGAGCTCTTGTAATATAGCTAGTACTGATTGAGATATTCTCAAATTGTAAAATGCATATTGGGTTTAAAAGACAGTGTTAAAAAAAGAATATGAAAATCTCAGTCATCATTTTTATACTGAATATGTGTTGAAATACTCTTTAGTTAGGCTTAATCAAAATACATTAATAAAGTTAAATCTTTGTATCCTTTTTCCTTTTTAATGTAGTTAATAGAAAATTTTAAATTATGAATGTGGTCACCAATTGTCTCCAATTATATTTCTCTTGGACAATACTTATGTGAATTATTTTTAAAAAAATACATTTTAAGGAAAAGGAAGATAGTTGGGGGACATTGGAGAAAGGAGAGGAAATTTTTGAAATCTTCTTTATGGTCTCTGGAAAGGAAGAGGAGGAAGGAAAGAGAGAAGATTTGAGCCGTGGAGCGCAGTCTACTGGGAGATGGGCTTGAGAATCAAGTTTGCAGGTGGAGAAATGGGACTGATCTGAAAAATGCATAACATTTTCTGAATTCTGACCAAAGGAATTGAGGATAGACTTAAATGCAAATAAATATGTAGGTGGTGTCAACACAGGAAGCAGAAGGGATATGGATTATTAAAAATGCCATGCTTAATTCATTATTTGGATTAAAACCAGGAGTGGGGTTGATGACTTCAGTGGGGCCACCCAGTCTCTGAAGTTTCTGCTTGTTCAGCTATAATTCGTAGAGGTGAACTAGACTGTCTCACAAATACCTCTATGCCAAATATTTGATGACTTTTTCTTAATTGTAAATTTTTTTTCTCAAGTTAGCATCTTGTGTATTTGTGTTATAAATATTTTGGATCATAAGGTGATTCTTATTTTATAGGAATTCATGAAGTTCAATATTAATGAGTTACCTAATCTGACAATAAAGGACTGTTTCTGACACATGTCTTCATAATTTTCAGGAGAGTTTGATACAGTGCAGAGTCCCTCCACACCCATCAAAGACCTTGATGATAGAGCCTGTCGGAGTTCTGGGTCAAAGTCCCGAGGACGAGGCCGGAAAAACAACCCCTCACCACCACCCGACAGTGACCTGGAGGTATACCAGCTTATCCTTAAAGTACTATTCTTGCAGAATAATTTATTCTATACCTTGTACTTTCATAAAATCTTTTAAAAAAAAAAAAAAGAATATATCATGAACTGAATGCTGCTAATCCACAGTAGACCTCTCTGGTAGCCTAGTGATAAGAAGTTATTCTGCCAACACAAAGGTTGACAGTTCAAATCTATGAGCAGCTTTCTGAAAGAAAAAGAGGCAATCTCTTCTTGTGTGATATAAAATTCTCAAAACTTGCTTGGAGGGTCAATTCTGAGTCAGTTCAGACTTGATGACACATAACAACAATATCAACTTTATAGAGGGCAGTCTGTTGTTGTTGTTATGTGCCATCAAGTCGTTTGCGACTCATAGTGACCCTATGTACAAGAGCTCTAAATGCTGCTCTATCCTGTGCCAACCTCGCCGTCTCAAACACACTCATTTCCCACCACTCCACTCACAGAATCGATCCATCTCATTGAGGGTCTTCCTCTTCTGCGCCGTCCCTCCTCTCTCCCAAACATGATGTCCCTCTCCAAGGACCAGTCCCTCCTTGGAACATGCTCAAAGTATGTCAGACAAAGCTTCAGAATCCTTGACTCCAGGGAACATTCTGTCTTCACCCTCTCCAGGACGAGCCTGTTTGTTCTCCTAGCAGTCTATGGTATATTCAATACTCCTCTGCAACACCACAACTCAAAGGCATCAATTCTTTTTCTGTCATCCCTATTCACTGTCCAACTCTCTGATGCATAGCACGTAATTGCAAAGACCATAGCCTGGATCAGGCACAACTCTGAAATTGGATACTTCTTTCATTTTATTTGATAGAATTAAAGACAATTAAAAAATACTTCTTTCCAAAATCTAAGCATTAGGTGATTGGATTTTTCAATCCAAACTATCACAAATAAAACAGCAATTTTAAAAACAAAGCCACTAACGAGAGGAATTTATTTTGAGAAATAAAATTTCTATTTGGTGGTACTAAAGTAACAGCACTCTTGGCACCAGCAGTCAGGAAATCAAAAGATGAGTTGCATTAGGAAAGACTATTGTCAGGGACCTCTTCAGGGTATTGAAGAGCAACTATGTTGGTCTGGAGAATAAGAGGAGCCTGATATATGCCATGGTCTTCACAATCACTTGCTATGCATCAGAGAGCTGGACAATGACTAAGGATTATAGAAGAAGAATCAATGCCTTTGAGTTGTGGTGCTGGAGAAGAGTTTTGAACATACTGTGGACTGCCAGGAGAACAAACAGGTCAGTTGTGGAGAGGGTAAAACCAAGCTGGTCTCTGGAGGCAAGGATTTTGAAGCTCTGTCTTACATACTTTGGGCAAGTGGCCAAGAGGGACCAGTCCTTTGAGATGAACATCATGCTTGGAAGGGTGGAAGGACAGCACAGGAGAGGAAGACCCCGGATGAGATGTATTGACTCAGTCACTGTGGAGAAATGGGATTAGGTCTTTCGGAGATGATGAGATTGGCTCAGGGTAAAGAAGGGTTCAGAGCTGTTGTACATAGGGCCACTATGAGACACAGGCAACTTGATGGCACAAAATAAGAACAAAGTGATATGATATCCTGGTAGCATCATCAATAGAGAGTTGCACTGCTAATTCAGAAGAAGTACCTTTTTATGGGTTTGGCTCGCCCAGTGGCTCCATGGAAGAAAGGTGAGCAGTCTCCTCCTGTGCAGTTTACAGCCTCTGGAAATTTGCTGAAGGGTCAGCTCTGAGTTTGCTCTGAATCTAAGGCAATGACTTAAAGTAATAAAAGACATTTATATGGCTGAGTAGAGTTTAAAAGATAAAATAAATCCATGTGGGAAAGAAAAGTCATCGTAAAATAAAGAGAATTCTTCAGTCACTTAGCATGCAGCTTGAAATTTTTGTATGTGGGAGGAAGCTCAGGTTATGACATTCTTTCCCATTTGTGAGCTCATTCATGCCAAAACCTCATTGATAAAAAAACCCCCCAAAAAACAAAAACCATCAAGAGACGCAATTAATTCTTAATCAGATATGTAGTTTCTCACACAACTGCATGCGTCAGTTAAGTAAAATAATAATTATCCAGATTTAGTAAAACAAAGTAATTTTATGAGACACAATATCTGTTTTGACTCACACTCGGCCTCTTGGCCTACTTTGGACTGCTGAAGAGGAATGTGGCAGCACTTATAGAGAGAGACTCATCAATAAACTGCATTATGCAAACGACACAACTTTACTTGCTGAAAGTGAGGATTTGGAGCACTTGTTGCAGAAGATTAAGGAATATAGCCTTCAGTATGGATTGTGTCTCAATGTCAAGAAAACAAAGAATCTTACCACTGGTCTAATAGGCAGTGTCATGATGGATGAAAAGGTGATTGAAATTGTCAACAGCTGCATTATTCTTGGATCCACAATTAATACCCTTGGTACAAGCAGTCAGAAAATAAGGAGATGCATTCCACTGGGAAAATCTGCAGTTAGGAGCCTTTTCAAATTATTGAGAAGTAGTGATGTCAGTTTGAGTAATAAGGAACATCTGATTCACACTATGGTCTTTCCAAGAACTAGCTATGCATCCAAGACCTGGACAATTAATAAGGATGACAGCAAAAGAATTAATACCCTTGAGCTGTGGTGTTGGAGAAGAGCACTGAACATTCCATGGATGACAAAGAAAATGAATAGCTGTGGCTTGGAGAGGGTGAGGCTGGAGTGCTCTTTGGAGGCAAAAATGATGAGGCTTTACCTGCTAGGAGGCACTGTTCTTTGGAGAGGGACGTGATGATGTTGGGAAGGGTGGAGGGTCCGCTTGGCAAAGGAGAGGAAGACCCTTCACCTTGTGAATTTATAAGGTGACTGCTGCGATGGGCTTTTGTGTGTCAAGAAGTGTGAGGATGGCGCAGGACAGAACTGGGTTCAGCTCTTTTGTTCATAGGGTCGCTATGAGTCGTACTCGACTTGATGGCACCTAACAACAACAATACCCATTAGCTGATCAATAGCAACAAAATACATGTCTTTAGGAAGCGAGACAGGTGATACAAACTGATAACACAGGCTGAAGAGTTAAGAGGACTCGGAGCTCTGCTAGAATAGTGTACTATTAGGTTATGTACTAACTAAACAGCCACCTTCTCTGGCAGTTTAAATCCACCAGCAGTTTCAAAGAAGCAACATCAGTTGTTTTTTTCCTGATGAAATTTAAATCCTTGATATCCCAGTGGAAGATTGCTATGATTCAGGATCAACTATAATGTGGATTTTTTTTTAGGGAGATTTGGAGATTAGACTTCTAGGAGCATATATTTATTCCAAGGGCTGCACCCGTCCCATATCCAGGCCCTCATTTCCTCACCTTCCAGATTCTTTACTGCAGTGAGAACTCTGTAATTTGTATGAAATCTCTTCTCTTAATTTTGAAATACTAAACTGTGTTAGTCCAGATCTTTCAAGACCCTGTGCAGGCTAAACCATACATCCGATAGTTTAATCTGATCTAAAGGTTTATTTGGGCAAGGAGTTTGAGAAGTTTTTATTTTTTTAAAAAAACAACAACTCTATATTTTTAGTCTAATTATTCACTGTTATAAATGTAATGAATCCATAAAGATAGAACTTTATAGTATCAAGAATTTCAAACATAAGTCTATCATTATATTTAAATATGGATCAAAATCAGAAAGGGAGGGCTTCAGGGATGCATCCTGTCCTCATATCTTTTCAGACTATATGCAGAACAGGTAATACAGGAGGCTGGGCTTTATGAGGAGGGATGTACCATCAGGATTAGAGGAAGACAACCTATGTTATGAAGATGACACAATCTTGCTTACTGAAACCAAGGAGGACCTGAAGTGCTTGCTTCAGAAGATCAAGGACTATAGTCTTGAATATTAATTGAAACTCAACATCAAGAAGACAAAGATTCTCACCACTGGGACAATTGGTAGCAAATTGATAGATGGAGAGGAGATTGAGATTAACAGTTACAGCTTGCTTGGCTCCACAGTTAACAATCTCGGCACCAATAGTCAGGAAATCAAAGACAAATTGCATTAGGTAAATCTGTCAGGGACATTTCAAAGTACTGAGAAGCCACGATGTCAGTCTAGAGACTAAGGTATGCCTGATCCAGGATATGATCTTAGTGATTACTTGTTATGCATTGGAGAGCTGGATAATAACTAAGGCTGATAGAAGAACTGATGCCTTTGAGTTGTTGTGCTGGAGAAAAGTCCTGAACATACCGTGGACCACCAAGAACAAAGAGGTCTGTCTTGGAGAAGGTGATACCAAGTTTCTCCTTGGAAGCTAGGATTTTGAAGATCCATCTTACATACGTTGGTGCTCAGGAGGGACTGGTTCTTAGACATCATGCTTGGAAGGCAGGAGGGACATTGCAGGAGAGGAAGACCCTGAATGAGATGGATTGATAACGGTAACTGGGGCAATTAGGGTAGATGTGTCAGAGTCAGTGAGCCTGGCTTAGGACAGGAGAGGGTTCAGAGCTGTTTTATATAGGATCACTGGTGACTCAATGGCACATAACAACAACAACAAGAACAGTTTTTATAATGATTTGCAAGTCTTTTAAGCTGATCATTATTTCTTTTCAGGTTTTACAATTGCTAAATTAAATATGTGAAGGAAAAATCCTAGTGCTTTAGTATTTTTTGCTGTAAATTTATTTTAGGGTTTTGTCCCACTGTGAAGCAAGATATTCTCTATCTTTAAAGAGATTTCTGTTCCTTAAAACTTGGTAATTGTTTGTTATTTATCTTCTGTGTCTGCAGCGTGTGTTTGTCTGGGACCTGGATGAAACCATCATTGTTTTTCACTCACTTCTCACAGGGTCTTATGCACAAAAGTATGGCAAGGTAAGCAATCACATTTTAATACCAGATATCTTAACAGAACGTGATTTTAACCAACCTCCTAACCAAGGGGGACATAAAAATATTTTTAAAGTGTGTTTAGTAAAGTTTGTTCATTCTTCTCTTGACTGTTTCTAGCGCTTTACTGCTTATTCATGTGCACAATCAGATTTTAGACAAGTAATTAGAATATGAGTTTTTTTTCCTCTATCCTAATTCTGCAGTAAGGCCAAAACTTTTTAGTCTAACATAATTATTTTAGGAAAAATATGTTTGAAAATGTAAGTGGAGATTATAACATTATTGTTGTTGTTGTTGTTGTTGTGGGCCATCAACTTGGAACTAACCCATAGCAGACCCTCTAGAGCGTTTTCAGAGGCTGAAAAGCACAGGGGAGGAAATTGTCCATCCTTCTCCAACAGAACAGCTGGTGGATTCACATTGCTTACCTATGAGATTGCAGAACCGTTTCTTACCACCACGCCACCAAAAACATTTAAGACTCATGTATATCATCTGCTAAGGGCACTTTAAGAAACTTACTTTTACACCCAATATGTCTCTAGTAGAATGCTGTTTGAAATACACAGTTCTTTTATCTGGAAATCTTTGAATTTATGAATAAACAATGTTTATGACTTGTAAAGTGGTAAACATCTACTTGAAATAATATTCTACTCATAAATACACACATACACACACACTCTCATATTTAGAGTCACATGGAATTATTACTTACCATACTTTCTTGTTTTGCCTTTGTTTTCACAATTAACTTCTTATTCTGGCATTGTGTAATGCGATTGCTTTTTACAAATTGTGATACATTTAAATTGGTCTTTCCTCCAGAGATCATTTTTTCTGTAGCCTAGTTTCTAAGTACATTTCAGAACTCCTTGTCCTGTCTTTAATTACCATATTCAAATTTTTTGATATCTTATATTTTAACATCAAGAAGACAAAGGTCCTTACCACGGGGCCAGTGGACACCATCATGATAGATGGAGAAAGGATTGAAATAGTTAACGATTTCATCTTGCTTGGATTCACCCTTGGTACCAGCAGTCAAGAGAAACAGAGATGTATTGCTTTGGGCAGGTCCACTGTCAAGGATCTCTCCAAGGTACTGCAGAGGAGTAATGTCAGTTTGAAGACTAAGGTGCGCCTGACTCTTTTCAATCACTTGCTGTTCATCTGAGAGCTGCACGATGAATAATGATGACAGAAGAATAATTGATGCATTTGAGTTATAATGTTGGAGAAGAGTACTGAATATCCTATAGACATCCAAAAGAATGAATAGGTATGTATTGGAAAAGGTGCAGCAGGAGTGTTCCTTCGAGGCAAGGATCACAAAGCTTCATCTCTCATACTTTGGACAAGATGCTAGGTGAGGCTATTCCCTGGAAAAACTATATCATGCTTAGAAGAGTGGAACGTCACTGAAAGAGAGGAAGACTTCAGTCAAGAGAGATTGGTACAGTGACTACAGTAATGGCTTCAAATGTATCAGAGACGGTGAGGATGGCACAGGATAGGATGAAATTCATGGCTGTCGTTCACAGGGCCGCTATGAGTTTTATTCAACTTGACAGCACCTAACAGCAACAATAATATTTAAACTGCTTATTTTACATATCACAATTACAAGTTTCTCTGTTTCATAACTATGAATGTATACATTTGATTGTATCTAGTGTCAGTTTAATATATTGTCTTTAGTAATTATGTAAACAGTTATCTTAAAATAAATGATGAACTGGGGTAATAAATCACATCAGGAATTATCTCTGAATCATATGCTTGGTGAATCTGCATTTCTACTTTTAAAAAGATTATACTTAATTACATACAAAATTGCATACATTGCATCTTACAAATTCCTTCAGTCACGTTGTGTTTCATGCAATTATTCTATACATTGCATTATATAAAATTAATAACTATTAAAAAATTAATCATGATTGACCTGTATGGCTAGGCAAGGCTATTCCTTGGAAAAGATCATCATGATTGGAAACATGGAGGGTCAGTGAAGGAGAGGAAGACCCCAAATGAGACGGAGTGACACTGTGACTTCAGGGATGAGCTCTAGTGTATCAGAGAGAATGAGGATGCCAGAGGATAGGACAGGTTTCAGAATAGCTGTTCATGGTGTCACACTCAACTTGTCAGCACCTAACAACAACACCCAAGAGAACAAATAGGTCTTTCCTAGAAAGAGTGAAACCTGATTAATCCTTGGAGGCAAAGATTTTGACCTCTTTCTCATATACTTTGGGCATGTTATCAAGAGGGACCAGTCCTTGGAGAAGGACATCATGCTTAAAAGGATATAGGGTCAGTGCAGAATAAGAAGACCCTGGATAAGATGGGTTGACACAGTGACTTTGGCAATGAGGTCAGGTGTGTCAGAGTGGTGAGTTTGGCTCAAGATAGAGCAAGGCTCAAAGCCATTGCTTATTAATTCACTACGAGTCCTACTTGACTTAACAACACATTACAACATAAATAGATCTGGAATGACACCCAGAGTTGATGATAATGCTGTATACAATGTAAAACATTGCCAGAATATAATCTAAAGCATTTCTGCTGAATAGCATTGGTGTATCATGAGTTTTTGTTGTTGTTATGTGTCGTCCAGTCACCTGTGATTCATAGAGACTCTATGTACAAAAGCTCTGAACCCTGCTCTGTTCTGAGCCAACATCACTATCTCTGACACACCTACCCTCATTACCCCAGTCACTGAGTTAATCCATCTCTTCAGGGGTCTTCCTCTCTTGTGCTGTCCCTCCACCCACTCAACCATGATATCTCTCTCCAAGGACTGGTTCCTCCTTGAAACATGCCCCAAAAATGTCAAACAGAGCTTCAGAATCCTTGCCTTCAAGGAAGAGCCTGATTTCACCCTCTTAAGGATGAATGTGTTTACTCGCTTAGCAATCTAGGGTTTATTCAACACTCTTCTCCAGCACCACAGCCGAAAGGCATCAATTTCCCTTCTATCATCTGTAGTCATTGTCCAGTTTTCTGATGCATAGTACATAATTGTAAAGAACATGGCCTGAATCACGTGCACCTTAGTGTCCAGGCTGATATCATTGCTCTTCAGTATTCTGGAGATGTCCCTGACAGCAGACTTAACCAGTTCAGTTTGTCTTTTGATTTCCTGGCTGCTAGTACTAAGAGTGTTGATTGTGGAGCCAAGCAAACTGAAGGTGTTAACAATCTCAATCTCTTCACTGTCTATCATGATACTGCCAGTTGATCCAGTAGTAAGAGTCTTTGTTTTCTGGATGTTGAGCTTCAATCCACAAAGAAGGCTACAGTCCTTGACCTTCTGCAGCAAGTGCTTCAGGTCCTACTCAGTTTCAGCAAGCAACATTATTTCACCTGCATAATGTTTGTTGTTGATGAATCTTCCTCACATTCCTCCTTGTAGAGCCCAGCCTCCCAGATGATCTATTCTGCATATAGATTTAAAAGATATGGAGTTAGGACATATCCTAGCATATAATCTTCCTGATTTTGAATCATGAAGTATTTCCTGTCTCTGTTCTGATGACTACCTCTTGATTCAAGTATAGGTTTCATATAAGCATAATCAAGTGTTCTAGGATTCCTATTCTTCTCAGAGTCAGCCACAGTTTGTTGTGATCCACACTGTCAAATGCCTTTGCATAGTCAATGAAACACAGACATTCCTCTGTTACCCTTTGCTTTCAGCCAAGATCTAACATCAGCTATAATATCTCTAGTATCGTGATCTCTTCTAAACCAAGCCTACACTTCTGGCAGTTCTCAGTTTATGTGCTGTTTCAGTAATTTTTGGATAATTTTCAGCTAAATCTTGCCTGCATGTGATATTAATGATATTGTTTCATCATAATTTCTGTACTCTGTTGGGTCACCTTTCTTTGGAATGTGAACAAATATAGATCTCTTCCAGTCAGTTGACCAGGTGGTTGTCCTCCAGATTTCTTGGCACAATTTGTTAAGCACATTGAGGACAGCAAATGTTTGTTGAAATATGTCAGTTGGTATACCATCAATTCCTGCCTTGTTTATTGCCAGTTCCTTCACAGCAGCTTGAACTTCTTCACCACCACAGGCTCTTGCTCATATATTGCTTCATGAAATTTTTCTGTGTCAGCCAATTCTTTTTGGTACAAAAAGTCCGTATACTCCTTACATATTTTGATGATTCCTGGATCATTTAATATTCTGCCCAAAGCATTCTTAAGTATTGCAACTTGAGGCTTGAGTAATACATTTTTTGAACTGATTATAATATTTATGTGAAGCAAAGCTCTGTATTAAATATATGTTTAACATAAACAGTCTAACTTGAAAACCTGGATCCAAATAAACTTACATTAAATAATCCTATTTAGAGGCTAGACCTAAATGTTGTTGTTATGTGCCATCAAGTCACTTGCAACTCATAGCGACCCTATGTACAACAGCCCTAAACTCTGTTTTGTTCTGTGCCAATCACACTGTCTCTGACACTCCCATCCTAATTACCCCAGTCACTGAATCAATCCACCTCATAGAGGACCTTCCCCTCCTGCACTGTCCCTCCACCTTCCCAAGCATGATGTCCCTCTCCAAGGACCAGTCTCTCCTCACAACATGTCCAAAGTATGTTAGACGGAGCCTCAGAATCCTTGCCTCCAAAGAGCCACCCAGTTTAACCCTTTCCAGAATGAATCTGTTTGTTTTCCTAGCACTCCATGGTACCCTCAATACTCTTCTCCAGCACCACAGCTCAAAGGCATCAATTCTCCTTCTATCCTCCTTGGTCATTGTCCAACTCTCTGATGCATAACAAGTGATAGCGAAGACCGTGGCCTGTATCAGACGCACCTTAGTCTCCAGAGAGACACCATTGCTCTTCAGTGCTTTGGAGAGGTCCCTAATAGCAGACTTTCCCATGGTAATGTGTCTTTTAATTTCTATGATAAATCCATAATGCCACATTAATGGAACACGTCGTGTTTTGGAATTACCTTTGAATTTCTCACATATTTCCTAACTTCCAATAATCTTCCTTTTGTGATAATTTTCACTTTCACAAATAGTAAGATTATTTGGACCCAGTATAATTAAAATGTCACTCTGTACATAGAGAATTTAGTCAACTGTGAAAGGTTATGTAGCAGTAAACCTGCTATTCTGAGTGCTCATACCCTCATTTTAAGGATTGGTATCAGGTGCCATGGGGTTAACTACAGTTGTAGTTAACTGAAATAAACTGTCATCTCTCTGATGGCAGTCTGACACGAAGCACACATTTCTACATAAAATTCCATTAATTTGAAGTATTATCTGCAATGATTTATTCAAACATAAAATAAGGCATTCCTCGTGTTCATTGAAGCTTCAAGCATAGGATATCAAAAGAGTAGAGCAAATTTATGGTGTATGTGCTTAAGTGCTTGGCTGCTAACTGGAACCACCCAGTCACATCTCAAGAAGAATAGCTTACCCATCTTTTTTGAAAAGATGACAGCTATTGAAAACTCAATGGAACATGATTCTGCTCTGAAATATATGTTCTCACCATGTTGTTGATAGATGCTATGTAGTCAATTACGACTCATCTTGAACTTGGGAGCAACAGGTCAGAATTTTGTTCTGTCGTATGCCATCTTCTCAGTCTCCACAATGCTCAGTCATTTATTGTAACAGTAACTGGGTCAATCCATCTCATTGAGGGTTGTCTTCTCTTTTAATGACCCTCCACTGTTCCAAGCATGATGTCTTTTTCCAAGAACTGACCCCTCATGACATTGTACCCACAGTATGAAAAAAAAGTTCATCCTACCTCTAAGGGGCTATGTTGTTTCACTTCTTCCAAGAGACACTTGTTCCTTGGGCAGTCCGTGGGACATCATATACTCTTTGCGAACACCACCATTTAAATATATAAACTCTTCCTCAGTTTTCCTAATTCATTATCCAACTTTCATATGCAAATTAAGCAATAAAAAATACCTTAACTTGGATGAGGCACACCTTAGTGTTTAAACTCACCTTCTGGCTCTTTATCATTTAAATAAGTCCTCGATAGCAAATTTTCCCAGTGCAATGGATCTTTTGATTTCTTCACTCCTGCTACCATAGTAATGGTGATAGATTCAAGAGAAATGAAATCATTGACAGCTTCCATCTTTACTCCATCTTTTGTGTTGTCAATTGATCCAGTAGTGAAGATTTTTATTTTCTTGATATTGTGGTGTAATCCTATTGTAAACCATAATCTGTGATCTTACTCAGTAAGTGATTTAAGCCTTCTTCATTTTACCCAGGCAAAGTTATACTCTCTGCATGGTATAGGTTTTTTGTTGATCAATCTCCCTTCAGTCTTGATTCCATATTTCTTTTCGTACAGTCCCTCCAGTGAGTTTTCAGATGCTGCAACTTGCATGGGAGGGAATTGATCATCTTTCTCATTAGAGCAACTGATGAATTTGAGCTGCCTCTCTTTGAGTTGGTCTTTGGGTTTGCCTCTAGAACTCCTTATGTAGACAAGCTTCTTGAATGATTTGCTCATCATATGACTGGACTAAGTTGGAGAAAGAATCCATCCCTGATGCACACATTTCCTGATTTTAAACCATGTAGCAATCCCATTGTCCATTCCCCAGGACTCTGTCTCAGTCTATGTGTAGGTTTTGAGTGGATCAACATGGGACACCCTGGCTCATCCTGGTCACTGTGACTCAGCTGTTTTTCAGTGTATGAGCAAGTGGAGGAAAGGAAAGCAACCAACATCATTTAGTGCTTATTTATTCAGTTCATCAAAGCATGTTACAGGGTAAGTTGTTCTTATGAAGCCATAGCAGAGAAGGCATACTCTATTTCAGTTACCCTTTAGTTGTCTTGAACTCATGGTGACCTTATGTATAACGCTCATGGTGAAATTATGTATAATATTGAGTGTAATGTGACTCGTTATGTACAATGTTACCATGAGTCTTACTACTGTAGTACCTTTATGATCTTTAAGCTATTTAACTCCATGATTCTAGCCTGTATGAATCCATCTCATTGAGTTTTTACTTCATTTTCATTGGCCAAATATGATATTCTTTTCTACTAATTGGAATTTTCCCCGTGATGTGAGTAAATTAACTTAACCAAAGTCTTGCCATCTGTGCTTACAAGGAACCTTCTGATTGTGTTTCTCCTTGGACCGATTTGTTTTTCTAGCAGCCCACAGTATTCCTTGCTAGCATCACAGATTGAACCTACTAGTTCTTATTCTGTCCTTTTTCTGTTATCCAACTTTTGCGTGCATATGCAATGATTGAGTCAGATGTACCTTAGTTATCTAAAACCTTGGACATCTTTGTGATAAAGAGGGGTTTTTTAAACCACAGATTTGCCTGAAACAGTACATTGTGTGATTATTTATTTTTACTGTTTCTGTGAGTATTGATTGTTGATTCACAAAGAATTAAATTTCAATAAATAGCAAAATATATGTAGTGACACAAGTCAGGGGACACGTGGACAGTTAATACCAGAGCCCATTTTCTTTCTGCTACAGCACAATAATGATGATGATGATAGATAGAGAGATAGATAAGATAATTACTACAACATGAAAATGGTTCTTCATAAGTGTTATTTTTGAAAAATGGGTGATAGTTCCTGAAAGGACTAAAGACATTTATTTAGTGAGGTGCTGTGCAGGTGTGAATTCCCCTTAAGACTGGAGTAACTTTTCCTTTTTGCAGACAGTGGAGGTCAGGTAACCTAGTGGGTAAGGAGTTGTACTGCCAAGCCAAAGGCAAGTGATTAAAATCCACTTCCAGCTGTGCCGTAGGAGAAAGATGAGCAGCCTCTTCCTGTGCTGTTTACAGCCACTAAGGACCCACTGGAGGGTCAGTTTCAACTGGACAGCAATGAGTCTTACTCTTTTTCTCATATAATTGGGATTCCCCCCCATTAATTGATTTAAAATATCAAAGACAGCCAATTAAATAGTGTTACAGGCAATAACAAGTACTGGTGGTGGCACAACATATGAGAAAATGCAAGCATGCTTTTGGAAGATATGTTGTTGTTAGGTTCTGACTCTTACAGACCTGAACCTCACCCTATCTTCTGCCAACCTCACAATCTCTGACATACTTGAGCCAGTGGTGTAATCATCGTATCAATCCATCAGATTGATGGCCTTCCTCTCCTCCATCATTCCCCCATCTTTACAAACATGATTTGGCTTCTCCAAGAAATTGGGAACTCGTCTTACTAGTACAACATCTGACAGACAAGTGTTGTACCCAAACCAGCAATTGATAGGCAAGTAAACATATACTCACCTAAACTATTAAAAATAGCAACATTCAAACGCTCTTCCTCAATTCAAAATCTGACAAATAAATTGGACAATTAAGTGTTGCACTTCTACACCTTCACACCACACCCAGCACATCACCGCCCCTACACAACTCCTAATATGATGGCTCTGACTCCAGGCATTCTTGTCCGTAATCTGAGTGCTCACCAGCGAAGATGGTTTTCCCGAGCTCCAGGGTCCCTGGCATACTTCTGGGTACTGTAACTTCATCTGCCTCTAGACCCTGCTGGGTGCTGCAGCTCCATGTGGCTCCTGGCCTGGCCTGGGAAAAACTCACTCTCATTTCTCAAGCTGAAAGAATTGAAAAACAAATCTAAACCTCAATTGCAATACTGAGAGATTCTATGAAAAAGATACGGGATGATAAAAAAAAAATACCAAAACACTGGCACAACCTTCTTTGCCAAAACTAAAGAGGACCTGAAGTACTTGCTGCCGAAGATCAAAGACTGCAGCCTTCAATATGGATTGCATCACAACATCAAGAAGGAAAGGTTCTCACCACCAGGCCAATAGAGGCAATATCATAATAAGATGGAGAAAGAATTGAGGTTGTTAATGATTTCATCTTGCTTGGATCCTCAATCAGTACTCTTGGCACCAGCAATAGAAAATCAAAAGACGAGTTACATTGTGAAAATTGCTGTCAAGGACGTCTCCAGAGTGTTAAATAGCAAAGATGTCAGTTTAGACATTAAGATGTGCCTGATGGTCTTTTCAGTTGCTTGCTAGGCATGTGAGAACTGGACAATGACTAATGATGACAGAAGAAGAATCAATGTCTTTGAGGTACAGTGCTGGAGAAGAGTATTGGACATACTGTGGACTACCAAAAGAACAAACAGGTCTGTTCTGGAAAGACTGAAACCAGTTTGCTCCTTGAAGGCAAGGATTTTGAAGCAGAGTCCAGTCCTTGGAAAAAGACATTATGCTTGAAATGATAGAGAGTCAGTACCAAAAAGGAACACTCTAGATGAGATAGATTTTGACATGAGATAGATGAGTGGCTGTGACAATGGCATCAAATGTATCAGAGACAGTGCGGTTGCCACTTGATAATTCAAGGTTCAGAACTATTGTTCATAGGATCACTGTGAGGTGTAGTCTACTCAATGGTCCATAAGAACAACAACAATCAATATGCCCAAAGTATGTGAGACGAAGCTTTGCCATCTTTTCCTCTGAGGAGAACTCTGGCCACACCTTCTCCAAGACATAGTTGCTTATTCTCTTAACAGTCCATGGGATATTCAGTGATCTTCTCCAGCCCCACAGTTCAAAGGCATCATTTTTTTTTCTTCTTCTCTAATTCTTATTCACTGTCTAACTCTCAGATGCATTACAGGTGGTTGGAAAGGCTGTGGTCTGAATCAAGTACACCTTACTCTTAAAACTAACATTATTGTTCATTAGTAACTTGGGAGAGGTTTCTGACTACAGACTTACACAGTCAGTGCAATATGTGTCCTCTTCTCCTGACTGCCAGTCCATAAAATTAAATCAGATCACAATATTTATTGAATTATTATTTGCATTTTATAAGAGTCATGAACATCTTGAAAAAGTTTCTTCAAGAAAATTAACCCTATCTCTTAGCCAGATGTACTGCATAGGACTCACATTGACTTCAGCTGTGGAAGGAATTGTTGGAGAAGCTCAGTATCGGCAGTTAGAACATGGCCAGCTGCATGGAAAAACAATGAACTCATGCAATATTATTCTAAATGGGTGACCCTCGAGGACATTATGCTGAGTGAAATATCTCAGTCACAAAAGGACAAATACTGCATGGTGCCACTGTTGTAGAATGAGGCTGACATCAGGGTGGGGGTAAGACTGAGAAAAACTGGATAGATTATGTATACTGAATTGAAGCATTACACACCAATAATTGAAGACCAGATGAGGATACCATCCATGAAGAGAGCAAAAAGCTATTACAAAGACAAAGAAGAAAGAAAAAACCCAAGTGGATGTCAAAAGAGGCTGAAAATTTTACTAGAGCATTGAGAAGTCAAGGCATAGGGAAGAGATTCTGAAGTAAAAGAGCTGAGCAGAAGGTTTCCAAAAGAAGCTCAAGAAAACAAAGCCAAGTACTATGACAGAATGTGCAGAGCTGGAATTGGATAATAAATAGAGAAGAACTTGTGCGGCATATCTAAAGCTAAAAAGACTGAAAAACAAATTTAGAGCTCATTTCAGTACTAAATATAACATGGGCAAACTCTTGAATTATATAGGAAGCATCAAAGAAGATGAAGGGAATACACAGAGTAATTAAAAAAGAATTGGCTGACACTGAAATATTTCAAGAAGAGTCATATGATCAAAGTCAATTGCCATGAAGAAAAAAGTACAAGCTTTGCTGAAGGCATTGGCCAAAAATAAGGCCCCAGTAACCAGCTGACATGTTTCAACTAACAGATACAGCCTTAGAGACCTAGCACCAGTCTATGCCAGGAAATTTGGATGGTAGTATCCTGGCCAACTGACTAGAAGAGATCTATATATATATTTTTTTCCCATTCCAAAGAAAGGTGACCCAACAGAATATCATTTATAGTAAAATATTACTGTTGAAGATCATTAAAAATGTACATAGAGAAGTGTCAGAAGTTCAGGCTGGATTTAGAAGATGCCATGGTGCCAGGGATATAATTGGTGATGTCAGGTGGATCTTGATGGAAAGCAAAGAATACCAGAAGAAAGTCTATGTGCCTTTTTGACTTTTCAAAGACATTTGATTGTGTACATCATAAAAATTAATGGCTAACCTTGAGAAGAGTGGCTATTCCAGAACACTTGATTGCTCATATGAAACTTATGCCTAGATGATGAGGCTGCTGTGTGAATAGAGCAAAGGAACATGGTTTCAAAGTAGAAAGTTATGCATCAGTGTGGTATCCTCTCACCATATCTATTCAGTGTGTATGCTGAGCAAATTATTCAATAAGCTGGACATCATGAAGTAGAAGAATATGGCATCAAGATCAGAGGACAATGCATAAATAACCTACGTTATGTAGATGACACAAACTTGCTTGCTCAATGTAAGGACGACTTGAAACACTTGCTGCAAATAAGTAAAAACACTGCATACTTACTTCACTATGGATCCATCTGAATATCAAGACAACAAAAATTTTCACCACTCGATCCATAGGCAACATCACAATAAATGGAGAAAAGATGGAACAGTCAATTACTTCATCTTATTCAGATCCACAGTCAGCACTCTTGGTACCAGCTGTCAGGAAACATATTGCACCGGTAAAGTCTGCAGTCAAAGACTTCTCAAAAATTATGGAAGAGCAATGATACCAATTTGAGTACTAAGGTGCACCCAAATCAATCCATGGCCTTTTCAATCTCTTGTTACATATCAGTGTGCTGGACAGTGAATAAGGATGACAGAAGAATTGATACCTTTCAACTGTGGTGTTGGAGATGAGTACTGAATATTTTATGGACTTCCAAATGTACAGACAGACATGTCTTAGAGAAGGCGCAGCCAGAGTTCTCCTTGGAGGTAAAGATCACAAAGCCTCTTCTCATATATGTTGGCCATGTTGCTAGGAGACCCTATTCCTTTGAAAGGGACATCATGCTTGGAAAGGTGGAAAGGCAGCAAAAGAGAGGAAGACCTTCAATCAGATGAATTGACACAATGACTGTAGTAACAGACTGAAATGTGTCAGAGATTGTGAAGACAGCACAGGGTAGGACAGGATTCAGCTCTGTTCATAGGGTTTCTATGGGTCATACTCAACATGAAGGCACCTAACAAAAAAAAAAAACCACCAAAAACTTAGCTAGTAAGGCATTAATATTATGTTATATTGATAAATTGCTAACTAAAGGATATTGTTGTTGTTGTTATGTACCATCAAGTCACCTGCGACTCTTAGTGACACTGTGTACAACAGTTCTGAAGCCTGTCCTGTCCTGAACTAGTCTCACTGATTCCTACACAACCTCCCTCTAATGCCCCAGTTACTGTATCAATCCATCTCATATTGGTTTAAGCCTATTTTATGAAGATTGGACTATATGCAGTTCAGAAGAGAGAGAGGAGGCTGGATAGATTGTTCATTAAAAACCATAAATGGAAATACTGAATAAGAGCTTCACAAAGGTTGTATTTATTCAGTAAATAGGTATTTTTTTTTCTTAATTTTAATACAAGTTTACAGAGACTTTGGATTTCCATTGATTAATTGTTGCACTTTTCCCCTGCCCAACCTCCCCCCACCCTCCAGTTCACTCTTCTCTTTGGAAAGTAAAAGAAAAATTCTTTCATTGTTATACAATCCTTCCCCCCAGGTCCACTCCACTATGCAGCCTTCCTTCTGGACTCCTGCCGTGACAATAATACCTAATCATATATCCCTTTTAAACAGTTCTCTCCCTCATCTATTTCAATGCTGTATATATAATTTATACTATCTTTCTCAGTCTCCCTTCAACCCCGATGTCAGTCCCATTTTACAACTATGCAGTATTTGTCCTTTTGTGACTGTGATATTTTGCTCAGCCTGG
>NW_006399789.1:11830791-11857858 GCF_000299155.1 Elephantulus edwardii | reverse complement strand
CCTTTGCCATTCCCTATCACTCCTCCCTGAGAGAGACTTCACCCTGAGTCATAAGGAAAAGGGGACGGCGTATTCTCTTAGCTACTTCCTGCTCTTCTCTTTGAAAAGTAAAAGAAACGTTCTTTCATTGTTATACAATCCCTCCCCCCAAGTCCACTCCACTATGCAGCCTTCTTCTGGACTCCTGTCAGGACAATAATACCTAATCATATCTCTCTTTTAATCAGTTCTGTCCCTCATCTGTTTCAGTGCAATGTACATAATTTATCCCATCTTTCTCAGTCTCCTCCCCAACCTCGATGTCAGTCCCATTTTACAGCAGTGGCTCTATGCAGTGTTTGTCCTTTTGTGACTTCAGTAAACAGTTATTAAACTCGAATGGAGGCACCCCCTAGTTCTTGTGATCCATACAAGCAAACAAAGTGATTTCAGCTGGTTAGAACTGCTGTGAAGAGCTACACAAGGATCAAGTGACTGAGATGTGGGGTGTGGAGCTGGCATTATTACTGGACCAGAATTAAAAGCTTGAGGTATGTAGATTAGGTTGCGGAGTGAGCCTCGAAGGGCCCTGAGGCAGACACTGGCTTCCATTGTTTCAGGGTTTTACAGAAGGCTAGTGGGACTGCAAAGTGGTAGACAAGGAACATCAGGAAAGTAGATAAGATGAAGAGTCTTCATCTCTGTGGTGAAGCAATTAGGTTTTAACTGAAGTGCAGTGGGAACCTGTTGATAATTTTAGGCAAAGGCGACGATTTGATTTATGATGATGATTTACAGTTGCTGTCCAAATGAAAAATGGAGTTTAAAGGAGCAAAAATGGATGCTAGTAGACCATGCAGGAGTCTGTTGTATGTTACCACAGCTTAGAATATATAGAACAGAAGAATTCCGTGTGTTGCTATGGAATCGAGCTCATGGCAATTCATGTGTTACAGAATAGACTCTTCCTCAGGATTTTTTCCCTCTAGGAGAGTAATCATTCTCTAGTGGGATCACTGCATGATACATTTGAAATTGTTATGCAAAATCAGTCTCTTTTCATTTTCCAGATCAGTCATGTTTAGATGTGCATTTTTAAAGCATGATATTATTGTGTGGAATATTTTTCCCTTTAATTGATAGAATTATTTATGCATGTAATATGTCATATGAGTTGTCTTTATATAAAATAGATGCGAAGTCAGAGAAGTTCCAGGTTAACTATAGCTGTGGGAGGGTCTGGAGCCCCCTGAAACCCTTTTCCCTCTCAGAGCCAGCCCTCCCTTCTCCATCATCCTCATCCATTCAAAAAGCTTCCTAAACCCTGAAGGTCACTCTGCACACAATCTGTAAGGCAGTCATCCAGCTGACAGAGGATTGAGCTACAAGTTTTGAGATTTGGTTATTTGTATTACTGAAGAAGTCTGTGCCTGGGTGTGCCTGAGGGCGGGTCATTTAACCTCCACCTGCTTCCTCATCTGAAAATGGTTATAGTCCATTTCCTTCCTGGGTCTACTGGGCGGATTAAATGAGATAATGTAAATATATAACAGTAGCACTCAGCTATGAAAACTAACATGTTCTCCTCAGGTCAGAGAAATGTTAAATAAAAATATACAGTCTTTCCCCCGTGAGAAATAACTAAAGGCAGTGATTTTCAGACATGCAAAAGGTCACTTTCAGTCTTAAAATTCACTAAATGATACTTGCAGTGTTCTAAACTGTAGTCACAAGGGAGCTGGAGATATTGCCATGAAAGATGTGGACTCACCTCCTGAAGTTACCTTCTCTGTCCTCCTCTCTCTCAACAAAGAATAAAGAACCATTTCATTGAGGAGAATCAGATTCACTGTCACACCATAGGTGCCGGCATAGACAACTACGCTCTGTGGGGTTTTCAGTGGCTGATTTTCCTTTTAGGTTACCAGGCTTTTCTTCTATAGCCCCTCCATGTGGATTTGACCGTCCAATCTTTTGCTTAGTAGCCTAATGTGTTTATTGTTTGCAACCTTCCATTTTTGAGCGCTTGTCCCTGGCACTTCATCGAATGATGTAAGGAGGGTTTGTGCTGACTCAAAGGTGGTGGGTGCCTCTCTGGTGATTAAAATCTATCAGCAGCTTCAAGGGAGAAAGATGAGCCGTCTCCTCCCATGTGATTTTCAGCAGCAGAAAACCTGCAGGAGGGTCAGTGATGTCAGTTCTGATTCATCTGCAATGAATTGAGTTCTCCACCATCCTTTGCAATTGACACTCAGTTACAAACCCCCTAGGAGTTATACCCACAACTCTGACACGCTTTTCACTTCAGAGTGATTTTCTTCATGAAAATGAAACTCATAGACCATAATAATGTAGGAATGACATTTTTTTACTAAACTACTTGTGTAACTAGCATTTGCATTTTAATGAAAACGAAAACATTTTGGAGAATTTGGCTTTCATTTATAACTTAATATCATTGAGAATTCCCCAAGGACCTTCCTCATACATTATGCCTCTGTTCTGTTGTCAGCATACTCTTTTCCCAAGCAGAACCATTCCTGGATTTTTGACAACAGTGCAAATGAGTGACAAGGGTATTGGAGTCAGGCTGTTTGGCAAATGAGCAGCACTGGTATTCGAGCTGATGATGAGTTTTGCAGCTGGGTACCAGTTGGCAAGTCATCTTCTGCACTACAGAGCTCTGAAAAAGGAGTTTATAAATTTGACAAGATACAAATCAGGAATCATACGTCATCTGTTAAGAGTTTAGGATGGTTATTCCTATCACCTGATTAACAGCATTTATTATTTTACCTAAGAAGGTACAGTAGTTTCACTCAGTTTTTTTGCAGTGAAGCAGTGAAGGTCTCAATAAATGATGTTTTAGGGATATGATTGATTTAGGAGCATTTATATGCATGTGCTATGAAGCCATGATTCTCTGAAGTGATTCTGCAGTAAAGATGCAAAGGAAATAGTCTAAATTGAGGGAAAGGACTGAAAGGAAAGGTTGTCTTTAATAAGGAAGCAAACTTCAGTTTCTCAAAACTACCTACTCTTTTTTTTTTTTTTTTTGTATCACCTTATGTAACAGCTGGGCTGGGGAAATACATGCTCATCAGGAGAAATCAGTTGGTTACTTTAATATTAAATGAAATACACACACTCACCTAAGAAAGGCCTTCAGGTGAACTTTAAATTATAAAAGTGCCATGAAGGCAGATACTTTTGACATGCTTCCATAGGAAAATTGATCTGACTTCACAGGAAGTGGTTGCAGTTTATCAAGTATTAGAAGTCATAGGTCAATAGTCAACACCATGTTGATTACTCCCATGCTGGCCATAATGGTAAGATGATCCTGACCTTGCAGGAAAGAATACACCAAAACTCTAATTCTTGCTCTGCCTTACTCTTACTTCTTCCTGCTAATACCAAAACAAAACCTGTCATTTGTGGCTGGCTTTGTTGTTGTCAGGTGCTGTCAAGTTGAGGTTGACAGTGCCATCAAGTCACCTGTAACTCCTAGCGACCCTGTGTACAATATCTCTGAACCCTGGCCTGTCTTGAGCAGGGCTCACAGACTCTGTCACACCGAATCCCATTGCCCCAGTTTCCGTGTCAATCCATCTCATCTGGGGTCTTCTCCTGCATTGACTTTCCACAATTCTTAGCTTGATGCCCTTATTCAAGGACTGGTACCTTTAGCCCATGTGAGATGGAGCTTCAAAAGCTTTGCCTTAAAGGAGGAACTTTGTTTTACTCTCTCCAATACAGACCTAATTGTTGTCCTCGAAGTGCATGATATATTTAGTACTCTTCTCCAGTACCACCACTCAAAGGCATCAATTCTTCTGTCATCCTTATTCCTTTTCCTTCTCTCTGATGCCTGGTAAGTAATAGTGAAGACCACCGCCTGGCTCAGGTGCACCTTAGTCTGTATACTGACTATGGAACAGACTATCAACTGCTATAGGCAAATTCAAACTAAAACTAAATACAGTTAAATCAAATCCATAGTGACCAAAATTTTCTCTTGGTCTATTCCACCTGAATTTCAAAACCATCTCAGGAACAGGTTTGAGGTCTTGAACATTAGTGGACAAAGACTAGATGAGCTGTGGGAGGATATCAAGAATATCCAGGAAGAATGCAAAAGTGCATTACAAAGACAGAGGAGGTAGAAAAGACTGAGATGGATGTCAGAAGAGATCCTGAATATGCACTAGATGTCAAAAAGCCAAAGCGAAAGGAAGAAATCAAACGGTTAAAGAGTTGAACAGAAGATTTCAAAGGGCATGGCGAGAAGACAAAGCAAAATATTTTAATGAAATGTGCAAAGTGCTGGAGTCAGAAAATCAAAAGGGCCAAACTCACTCAGCATTTCTTAAACTGAGGGAACTGAAGAACATTTCAAGCCTCAAATTGTGATCCTTAAGGCTGCTATGGGCAAATGAAATTACAACCCATAGTGACCCTGCATACAACAAATCTGAACCCTGTCCTGATGCTGTGCCTTCCTCACTATTTCTGACACATTCGAAACCATCACAGCAGTCACTGTGTCGATCCATCTGGTTAAGGGTCTTCCTCTCTTCCACTAAGCTTCTGTCTTTCCAGGCTTGATGTCCCTCTCCAAGGAATAGCCTCTCATGGCAACATGTCCCAGGTGTGTGAGAGAAGCTTTATCATCTTTGTCTTCAAGGCACAATCTGCCTGCACTTTCTCCCAGACACATTTGTTTGTTTTTTTTGGCAGAGCATGGAATATTCAGTACTCTTTTACAACGCCAAATATCAAAGGCATCAATTCTTATGTCATCCTCATTCATTGTCCAGCTCTCAGATGCATAGCAAGTGATTGAAAAGACCATAATTTCCCCTCAATTATTTGGGCGGGTCCCTGACTGCAGATTTCTCCATAGAGTACAGCTCCTCAGAGAAGTTGCTCAGTGCACTGAGTGTGCTGAGTACGTATGGGGAGAGGATGTAACCCTGACACACGCCTTTCTTAATTTTAAACTATTTACTGTTCTCTTGCTGAGTTCACACAATAATCTCTTGATCTCGGTATAGGTTTCAGATGAGCACAATCAAGTGTTCGATTCCCATTCATCTCCACGTCAGCTATATTTTGCTATGACCTACACAGTCAAATGCCTTTACATAGTCAACAAAGCATAAATTGGCATTTCATCTGATATTCTTTACTTTTGGCCAGGATCCATCTGACATCAGCAATGGTATTACTGGTGCCACAGACTCTTCTAAATCATGCTTGAACTTCTGACAATTCTTTGTGTCCTATTCTAGCCATGTTTGAATGCATGTAGTTTGGTAACTTGAAGTTTGCTGTGATGCTGAAAGCTATGCTACCAGTGTATGCTACCAGTGTATCGCATGCCACAAGGGTCATTCATGGTGGGCAGGTTTTAGTAGAGCTCCCAGATTAAGATGGACTAGGAAACATGATTGGCTATCCACATTTTAAATAGCAGGACTCTGAAAATTCTGTGAAGAATAAAGGAACATGGACAGTGAATTATTCTAAAAACCAAACGTTTATTTTCTCACAGTTCAGGGTGCGAGGAATCTCAACTCAGGGCATGGCTATAGGGAAGATCCTTCCTTGTCTGTCATTATGGGAATTCCTTAGTATTCCTTGGAACCTGTCCTCCCGCTGTGTGTGTCTCTGTGTCTGTTCCACTCTCTTGGTAGCTCAAAGGAATTAGGTTTAGTCCCTACTTGCTTAAAGTAGAGGGAGTACAAAAAAGAGACCCTGGATGTGATGAATTGACACAGTGGTTGTTACAACAGTGGCTGAAAGCGCAGCAGAGATGGTGAGCATGTCACAGGACAAGACAGTTATACTTAAGGTTGCCATGAGCCAGAGGCAGCTGACTCTAGTATGACTTCATTGTGGTTGTTGTTTATGCTGTTGTCATATGCTATCAAGTAGCTTGCAACTCAAGTGACCCATTGGACAATAGCTCTGAACCTTGCTCTATCCTGAGCCAATCTCATTGTCTCTGACACACCTATCCCTATAACCCCAGTCATTGAGTCAATCCATCTCATCGAGGGTCTTCCTCTCCTGCACTGCCCCTCCACCCTTCCAAGTACCTTCCATCCCTCTCCAAGGACTGGTCCCTCCTTGCACCATGCTCAAAATATGTTAGACAGAACTTCAGAATCCTTGCCTCCAAGGAACAGCCAGTTACCATAAAATAATCTCCAAACTATTCCCAAGCAATACCATAGCTACAGGTAGAGGGACCAGATTGTAATTTGAAGTGAGACAATCCAGGCCATAATGTTGCACTGTTCATATGCCCTCGGGTGGTTAGGGAGCTTTTCTGAACTCCATTAGTGAGCTCTGGTGGCATAGTGCATAGAGAGATGTGCTGCTAACCCAAAGGCTGTCAATTTCTGCTGGTTGAAATGCACCAGTGATTCTGTGGTTGAAAGGTGGATGATCTGCTGCTTGACATCTGTGAAACACTGAAATTATTTTTCTTCTCTCAATACCATCAAGTCAGAACAGATTCATCACTGACCCTAGGTTTTTATGCCTAAAAGCATAAATGGCAGAGAAGGAGACTGACCCTCTTTCTCCTTCAGAAATTCTGGGGGATGTGGACTGCCTACCTTCGGGAGGGCTGCACTGCTGCCTCCCTGCTAAGTCTACCACGTGATGAGTAGCAGAGTGTAAGTAATGCTTATCACTGATGCTGGTCCACTGGAAACTCCTGGAGGCCCTGAAGTTCTTGGAGTCCCACTCCTGAGATTCCAGTGTAATCGGTGTGGAGTGTGGCCTGGGCATAAGGATTTTTCAGAACTCCTCAAGTGTTCTCATATGTGGCCAAATTTGAAAAAACTTCTGAACAATGGCTAGGGATGATAGAAGGAGAGTTGATGCCTTTGAGCTGTGGCACTGGAGAAGAGTATTGAGTATAGCATGGACTGCTAGGAGAACAAACAGGTTTGTCCTGGAGAGGGTGAGACCAGGCTGCTCCTTGGAGGCAAGGATTCTGAGGCTTCATCTGACATATTTTGGAAATATTGCAAGGAGGGACCAGTTTTGGAGAGGGATGTCATGCTTAGGAGGGTGGAGGGAAAGGAAAGGAAGAGAAGACCCTCAATGAGATGGATTGATTCAGTGACTGGAATAATGGGGTATGTATATCAGAGACAGTAATGTTGGCACAGGATAGAACAGGTTTGGGGCCTGTTGAACATAGGGTCACTATGAGTCTCAGGCAACTCGATGGCACAGACCAATAACAAAAATGTTCTAGCCATTGTGGAGCTCTGGTGCTTTAGTGGTAAGGAATCGTGCTGCCAAGCTAAAGATATTTGATTTAAAACTACCAGCTTGCTCCGCAGGAGAAAGATGAACAGTCTGCTCCTGTGTGATTTACTGTCTCTGAAAACTATGGGAGCTATTAGTCAGTTTCAACTTGGTGGTACATATAACAACAACCACGACATCCCAGCTACTAGTCCTTGTGTGTCATCCATGGGAGAAAGGCTTGTAGATCTATGAAAACCTGGATGGGAGTTCTGTTTTGCCATAGGATGCTGATTTGGATCACCTTGATGGCACACAGCAAAATGTACCTGTTATCCCTTTGTTTTATATCACTTTAGTGACCTTACCCTTCCATTTCTCCATCAGAAAGACCTTGGGGAAAACCCAAGTAGACTCTACCTGCCTCTCAAGAGGTGCTATGGTCACAGATTTAAGTAGATCCCAGCAATCTCAGGTCAATGAACACTCTCCATATGAATATTTCCCAGGTCACTTTCTAAACAACATGCCTCCGGAAACTCTATGAACTTTGATAAATGTTGATAGTTGTAGAGGGCCTTCAGGCTTTTTGTTCATAGGGTCACTAAGAGCCGTGTTCGACTCGAAGGCAATCAACAACAACAACAACGACTTCGCTGAACTAGGGCAATGGTGGTAGATGTGTTAGAGTCAGTGAGACTGGCTCAGGTCAGGGGAGACTTCAGAGCTGTTGTACATAGGGTCACTTTGAGTGGCGATGGTTCATAACAACAGTAACTTCCTTGAAACCATCAGCGTCCTTCTTCCAAGTTCTCCTTTACATTCCTTCAAGGGAAAGAATCCAGTGAAATCTAATTCAGGTGTTTTCCAATTTGGCCACATCTGAGAAACCCTTGAGGAGCTCTGAGATGTAATATGAATTCTCTCATTGTGTCCATCACCACTCCCATCCAATGCCATGGTCTCCAACTTCTCATTCCACCAGCTCTTCTCTTACAAACATGAGTTACTCTTGATGTGACCTCTGTGGCTCCCGAATCAGCAGTTCTCCCGTTCTCCTGGATCATCACCTCATCATCGTCTCTTGGATCCTCCCCATCACCACCGGCGTGTTGGGATATTTCCAATCACTAGCAAAGCCCTCCAGGCAACTTTTTCATGTAGTTGTCACCCGTTCTCTCTCTTCTGTTTTCCAGCTTATAAAACACTCTTCCCATTTGTATAACAGACTTTCCTTTTGGTGTATCCTGTCTTCCCTCCCTTTTCATCTACATTTTACTCCTTTCCTAAGATACTTGCTTCACTCTGCTTCCCCGCACTGAGTCACATTTCCCATATTTTCACACACGCGTTGGCCTCCCCAGCCATATGCTTGTTCCTGCCTCGTCTTCTGAGCATGAGCTCCTTTGCCTTTTTGTCATGTCTCTGTACCTTAACCATCCCTGCCCTTCCTTTAAATTAACAGTTGTTACCCATTCCTGAACTTTTCTGTAGTCTCTGATCCTGATTTCTTTCTTGATCTCTTTGCTTTTACCGTACAAGTTAACTCAAGCTGAAACACTTTATTTCCATGGGAATTTTGTTTATCAGATTTATCATTGATCAATACACTCAGTGCTTAGAATATGAACATTCCTAGTATATAATAGATATCCAATAAAAATGTGCTGATGTTCCTGAAATCTCTGACGGACTAGTGGTAAGGAGCTGCCCTGCTAACCCAAAGTCACATGGTTTGAATCCACCAGTCCCTGAGAGAAAGATGGGCAGTTATGCCCCCTATGATTAAGGGTCTCTGAAAACTCTGGTGGGTCAGCTATAAGTCAGCTCCAACTCAATGGTACATAACAACAACTACAATAGTGTGCCTGAAGCCTTCTCCCATTTCCTGTGGAGAACTCATAAGGGCACCGCCTACATACTATAGGCAAAATTTCTCAATTGTAAAACTTCTCTTTTGGTTCATGGCCAACTCTTCACTAGATAAGAAGAGAACCTCTCTCCACTGTTGTTCATGGACTTGGTTTGGCTTCATGCTTCTGTAATGAGATCGCATGACTTCTGCTTCTGTGGGGCCAGATCGGCAAATGTGCTTCCCATCCCAGAGGACGACACATTCCAGGAGATTGAGCACTGCAAGTCCTTTAAAGAAAATTAAAAAGTCTTCCATTTCTTTATAAATATATAATTGCTGTCTCTCCCGAGATATTTTTACATTGTGTCCCTAGAGGAGGAATTCCAGCTGGTGGCCCAGAGCAGGGAAGAGCCATGTAGACAGACAGTCTGGCTCCAATTCATGCACTGTGCTAGCGCGGCTATTAGTTTGTTAATATCTTGATATAGAAATGTGCATGCTTGATTCTGACTTGTTACACACTTGTAAAACCCAGCTTAGAATCATACATTTAAGGGCCAGGACCTTTTTCACTTGCTCGTCTTACTCTTTCTCTCTGTATTTGACACATAGAAAAAATTTCAGTATTTTATTAGAACCATGCATATTATAAAAGCAGCAGAAGATCAGTTGTCCCCTTATGAAATTGGGCTGTAGGCACTATTGATAATTGCCTCTGTCTACTACATTCTGGTTGTTGACGTTGTATGATATTGTGTCAGAAGCAGCCATAACTGACCCTGCCCCTTTGCAAGTTTTCAGAGCCATGAATTCACATGAGAGGAAAGTGCCTGTCTTTCTCTGGTGGAGCAGCTGGTGGATTTGAACCAGCTGCCTTTGGGTTGGTAGCACAAGAACTAGTGGAAAGGAGTTGCACTGCCAGTGCAAAGGCGGTGGATCCGCCAGCTGCTGCACGGGAGAAAGAAGGGCAGTCTTCTCTCATGCGATTTATTGCCTCTGAAAATGCTCTGGAGGGGCAGCTCTGGTGCGGTTCCAGCTCAACAGGACATATCAGCAGTGTGTATCAGAGCTCTCATCAAATCTTGCTGATGTTTTTTTACTCCACTTTTTATCCCCTCTGCAACTTTTCCTTATCACTTCATTTTAGACCCTAAATTCAACACTCACTACAAGTTAAACTAAAATAAGCCAGTAACACTTGATCCATAAAGTGCCCCCTATTTCTTCAAAGATCGAGTGCAAATGAACAAACATGTCTGTGTAAACTTTGAGTAGAGTCCAGCAGTAGGTTCTCCGAAATGCCTGATAAAACAGTGGGCAGCAGGTACTGCAGCTCCCCCGAGGAAAGCTGGCATGATGGACGATGCCCAGCATTGCTGAGATGTTGCCAAGGCTTGTTGCTAGGATCTTGTCATCCTTCTTAGATCCTTAGGTCATTCCACAAACTGCTTACTTAGCGTTAGCTGTCCTAGTGATTTAGTAAAACCAACCTAAAAAAGTAAAATCTTTGAAAGCCAGCCCTCACCAGACATTCCCTTAGAAACCAGCTCACCACCTCTTACAGGCATGGTTTTCCTTGGCCAGTGACCTGACCAAACCAAGGCCCTCTATGAGGAGCCTCTGGCCTGGCTGATGAAACACCTCGCTTTCAACAGCCTGTCCTCTCTCGAAACCTTAGTAAAATACAGCTAGTTCACACTCCGGCAAACCTCAAACCCAAACTTTCCCAGTTCACAAGTGAGATTTGGCCAAAATGCTTACTAAGCCCTGGCTCCCCTCAAGTGTGATGTGCAGTTGCCATAGCCTGGAAAACAAGCGCTCAGCCCTCCCAGTGCGGGGGCGCTGCATTCCATGGCTTGCTGTGGGGTTCATTATGCCATACGCCATGTCTTCTTGTCAGGGAATTCTGATTTTGTTTCTTTTTTAAAATTCTGTTGTTTGCGTGCTTATCGGAGACACAAAATGCATTTCTCATGGGTTTATCTATTGCTATTTGGGGAATGTACAACATTACGTCCTATAGAAGTGTGGAATCAAAGAAAACAACTATCAAAGATGAATGGCATTTTTTTCCCGTCCATTGCCACAAATCTCTTCTGTAAATATAAAGAATGTGAGGAATGAAAATAAAATCAGTAATTTTATTTAAAACTTTAAAACAGTTTTTTAAAAAACAAAACAAAACAAAACAAAACTGGCCAATCATAGGAAAAGAGCTTAGCCAACCTAGTCTTGAGACAGAAAACCTTTTAAATAAGATATTTCTAAGCCCCCATGTGAAATGTATATCTGTAGGGCAGTAATCATCAGTAACATAATGGAGCAGCGTGGAGCTCCGTTTTAATGCCTTGCATCAGTGCACATTCCTCAAAAGCATAGAGCGTCACTAATGGAATTATATGTTTTCATGCTATAATTGCATTTGATTTTTCCTGATATTTCTGTAGACGTTTTGTTCACGGTTCCATGACGAGACAGAATATTTACAGGTTTTCTAGGTCCTCTCGTCTACCCAGTTCCCCAAGTCCCCAAAAGACACTAGCAATAGGAATGTTTGTTTGATTTGGTTTTTAATTACAACAGAAGGCAAAATTAACTTTTTTTTAAAAAATTCAATCTTCAGAAATTGTGTTTAAGCAACAGAAAAAGATAAACAATAATAACAAAGGAAATAAGAGAAGTTCAATTTCAAACTTGAAAGAAACTGAATGAGGGAACTCTGGGAGACAGAGATTGGAGCCTTAGATATTTGGTTCTTGGTTTTGAATATATGTGTGTTGGATGAAATAGACTTTATTTGATTGCTGGTGTTTGTTGCCCCAAGTGACGTTACCACTAGAAAGCAGTATCGTTTTATTCACTGGAGAACACAATATCAGAATGCCATCAGTGTGGTACAGTGAGCATTCATTCTCAAAGTGATTCTCCAGCTATGAAATCTACAAAACTCACTAGTGAAGCAAATGCAGACAATTAGAAAATTATGTTGAAATCCGGTGTATTACTATTGTTTTACGCATTTCACCCCACCTCAAGGTTTTGCTATATCAACACAACACAATCACAATGTTTTTCTTTAGAGCTGTATTTCTACTCTGGATTTTAATGGCTACGATATAAGTAAGTGACTTACACTCTTTGCAAATATGTTTGCACTCTAGGGCTTCCTACTTGAAGCATTACAGTGAGAAACATAGAAAAAAAATTATTGTCGTTTGCAATGTATAAAAAGGAGTTTCTATTCACAAGTTGAGTCTGTTCAGGTGTTTAGATGATTACCACTTGGCTTGACCTAGGTTAACATGTTCTTATCTTAATTGTTAGTAATATTATCATGATATTCTTTTTCAAACCTTTGTTAAAATATCTTTTTAAAAAAACATTAAAAATACAATTTCAGTTTTCTTTCTTCAAATCTCTACAGTCTGGCTTCTGGCCCAGCCACTCAACTCAAATCACCCTCTAAGGTCTTCCAAAATAACTTTTCTGCCAAAACCAATAGTATATTTTCTAGACTTGTCAGCTATATTCAAAGCCACATTCTTCTACTTTCTGATACCCATTCTGCTTTCTAATTCTGATCCGTCCCTTCCAGTGTTCCGTTTTCCTTACCTGCAGCCTCACACCCAGTGTGCTTCTCTTTTAGGGAACATGCCACCCTTTATCATCCCGAACACATGGTTCACATGAATTACCCTCCTATCTTTAGCTCCTCCTTTAGTTTTTACGATGGCATCTTTTTGATTTCTGATATTCAGCTGAAGTGAGACTTGGTAAAGTAGCAAATGTGTCCACTATTCTCAACTCATTGTTTTGGCTAATAATTTCATTTCTAATTTAAAGGAAAACCGTGTCTTCTTGGCTCTAACTCCTTCACTTTTATTAAACTTTTCAAAGCCTTTCTTTTCTTGCGTGGTGGTGGTGTTTGGTGGTTGTTAGATGTTGTCACATGGGTTCTGACCAAGTTACAAGATAGTGACACTGTATAGAAAAGCATGAAACACTCCCCGCTTGTGTGTTTTCTTGACTTGTTTTGCTGGATTAGAGCTCATTACTGTAGCCACCGTGTCATTGCTTCTTCTTTAGGGTCTTCTGCCTTTGCTCTTCACTGGGGATCACCCTCTTCTCCCAAGACTAGTTCCTTCTAATAACATACCTGCAGTACATGAGGAAAAAATCTCGTCGTCTTTGTTTCTAAGGAGCATTGTGGTGACACTTCTTCCAGAACAGAACAATAGATGTGTTTGTTCTTCTAGGACTAGAATTCACCTGCACCTGTTCATCCCAGGTTATATTTACTGAATTAGTGTTCCCATGGTTATCTTCTTTCATCTATTCTTCCTTGTACCTCTGTGAAACGCTTCCTAAACCAATTTATAGACTTTTTCAGAATAAGATCGTTAGTTCCTTTTCTTCCCACAAAATGTAATTAATAATAAATTGTTGGGCTCATTCTCTTGTTATCTCAACACAAGACAACAGTTTCTAACAACATAGAACTCACTGATTTTCTCCATATTCTGCCTCTCTGATTCTTTGTCTTCATTCTTAAAAAGACATAATTTCTCTTACTAAGGGTCTGCTTTATTCATCAGTAGCCTGTTTAAATATGTTTTCCCAAAGGACTTTCCATAGAGTAATATAAACTGGGCCGTGTGCTCTGGCCTGCTTTCTTCCTCATTTTTATCATGAGCACTTGACTGATGAGAACATGTCTTTTGAGTCATTGTATGTATAAATGTTAGTAAACTCACAGATGTGCCTATGCGTTTGGTATGTCTTAAATATCCCTTTGGAAATTCTCCTTTTCAGATAACTGGGCTCTCTTTTAATCTCAGTAGAAAATTTATAGTCTTTCCCTCCCACAACACACCAATATGCACTCAGGTTATTTTACTAATAATTATGGCTACTGAACTTTTACCTCATTATGTGCACCTTTCTATTTCAGGATCCTCCTATGGCTGTAACTCTGGGACTTCGGATGGAGGAAATGATTTTTAATCTTGCTGATACACACTTATTTTTTAATGACTTAGAGGTAAGTATTTTGAAATCATGAGATTACGTGTATCCAACATCTCACACTCCTCAGTGACTTGTAGATATTCAGGTAATCTCAAGAAAACTGAAGGATGGAAATTCAACACAAGAGAACTATAAAGCTCCTGTGAAGCAGGAGAAGAGTATATACAAAGATAAGCATATACTGAAGTTGTGTTATTGATATACATTTGTCTGAACATATTTAGAACAACAAACATCTTTTAATCACCCATGTCTCAAAATGCAAAGTTTCTTTTACTGTCCAAGTCTGTATATATCACCTATACACTTTTATTGGTTTAATGTGTTCATCTCAACCCCTGTGACATACTTAAGATCAGTATTAGCTTTCTCACATTACTATTTAGTATACTATTAAGTGAAACTTTAAACAATTCTTCAAAACTACTTTTAATAGTGATAGCACGAATCATTGATATTTTCAGATAGTCTGAAAACTAATGAGAGTCACCATTATTCTTTATTTCCTCACCTCCTAGATTAAGCCATACTGGAGTAATTACATAGCACCTCTGATTAGTTTGAGTGTATTTGACTTCTCTTTCTTTTAATTCATTTTTCCATTTCTAGCCTCGAGTATCCAAAATATAAGTAAGTGGAAAAGAAACTATAACATTACAAAATAATTTTAGAGAAGTCGTTTCAGGATAACTAAGTAGTCACTGTAGTAAAGTATGTAATAGGTGTTCTAATGATCAGCATTATTAGACATTTAGATGATAAGGTTTAAAATAATTGAGTAGTTTTGGTATTAAGCATAAATATTTTTCTTGATTAAGAATAACTCTAATGAAAAGACTTACCTCGTTTTAAAAAAGGCATTTTATTTTTTTAATTCACATTTCCCAATTAAATAAGAGCATTTATTTATAATTAGTAATTTTAAGAAGTAGGGAGATTATGATTATTGAGACCCAAGCTTATGCTGCATATTTTACATTGAACCTTCCATTAATTAATAGCATATTTTTTAATAAATTTATCTGTTACATTGTTTTTCCAAGACAGAAAGCCAAAAGCATAGACATCATTTCCAAAGTTAGCTTATGATTGATTGTTTATAGCAGAGATTTTAACCCACATCTGTCTTGACCACACATATTCTTCTGTCCCTACACTATTCTAAAATAGTTGTTGAGACTACTAAATGGTGTCAAATCAATTCCATTTCAAAATTGTATAGCAAATTGAAACCTTGCTAATTCTATGCCATCGCAATCTCCTAACCCACTGTTCCAGTGACTGTGTTAATCAATCTTGTTGAAGGTCTTCCTCTCCTCTGCTGACTCTCCACCTTTCTAAGCATCATGTATTTTTCTAAAAAGTAGCCCCTCTTGTCAACATGCTTAAAGTATGTGAGAAAAAAATCTCACCATGTTTCCCTTATGGAGTATCCTCACTGTACTTCTTTCAAATCAGATCTATTCTTTTGGCAGTCCATGATGTATACAGTACTTTCCACAAGCATCAATTCTTCTTCTATCTTCCTTATTCTTTGTCCAACTTTCACATGCATATTAAGCAAGTGAAAACACTATGATTTGGATCAAATACACTGATATCCTTTGTTATTATTGTTGTTGTTGTTGTTGTTATGTGCCATTGAGTTGCTTGCAACTCATAATAACCCTATTCACAATAGCCCTGAAACCTGCCTGTGCCAACTTTATTGTCTCTGACATACCTACCCTTATTACCCCAGTCACTGAATCAATCCATCTCATCAAGGTCTTCCTCTCTTCTGCTGTCCCTCTACCCTTTCAAACATGATGTCCCTCTCCAAGGACTGATCCCTCCTTGCAACAACCAAAAATATGTCAAGACGAAGTTCAGAATCCAAAATTACCTCCAAGGAGCAGCCTGGTTTCACCCTTTCCAAGACACACTTGTTTGTTTTCCTGGCAATCCATGGTGTATATTCAAAACTCTTCACGAGCACCACAGAGCACATTCTTAAGCACTTTAGATTTTTGCATGTTTTTCCTATGCAATATATTCCTTGTCTGCTTCTATGAGTGTTGATTGTACATCCAAGTAGAATGAAATTCCTTTCAAACTTTTCTCCACTCCATTTATCATGTTTACTCACTGATGAGGACTTTTGTCTCTTTATGTTGAGCCTTTGATCTTCTTCAGTTAGGTGTTTCAAGTCTTCTTCACAGTCTGCAGGCAAGGTTATAATATCTGTATCTGGTAGGTTATTGATGGTTCATCCACAAGTCCTAATGCCACATTTTTCTTTGTGAATGAAAAAAAAAACCAAGTTGTAGAAAGAGCAAGGACCACTTGGGCATGGACATAACTGACTTTCAGCAACTTCACAAAGGAGAATTGTCCCTTCAACAATATCAACAGCAAAAACCCAGTTCTCATGAGGTCAGACATGTCCGCACACTCCCACACCTCTCTCTTCTCTTTGCAACACCAATCTTACTGCTTTGTTGGGCCCAGAATATGATGTGATAGCTCACAGATCACTCAGAACCATACTGGGGAAGTCAAAAAGTTATAATCCTGGACTAGTGGCAGGAAATTGCACTGCAATCCCAGAGGTGCACGGTTCAAATCCACCAGATGCTCTGCTAAAGAAGGAGGAACAATTGCCTCCTGTACCAGTCAGATCCAATTTGATGGTACACACATAAAATAAATAAAAAGTATTAAAAAAAAGTTATAATCCAGGTTAGAAGCATAAAACAGCCAGGAAAGTGTCCAAAATGTGCTCACAGGTACCTCAGTCTTGAGCCTCAGGGCTGTAGGCCGGTATTACAGGGCTCATAGTCCTGCCAGTTATGCTCTCCTCCCCTTTCCAAAGTTGTCCAACAAACTTAGTCAAAAGGCTGCTAGTTTCCATGGGTAGCAGTCCAAAGGTCCGATCCATCAAACATCACATCTCTAATTCTCTGTTGTGGCTCCTGTGCCTGCTAATGTTGTGTTCTAGTCGGGCTGTTGCAAGAATCTCTGACCCCAAAGCACATGCTACGTTCTCTTGCTTCTTTGCCGGTGACAAGGTCTCTTCTGTTCTGCTGGATCTGCTCAATTTAATGGTGAGACTAACCAGTCCTCTGGGGACTGGTGAGATTAGCTAGTCTCCCTGTGAATAATAATAGGCTAATACAACCAATTCACATATTCTCACCCATCCACATGGCAAAGTCAAAGTGAAATGGCTAGGGAAGCCATTTTAAACAATAAAACCTTAGCACCACAGATGAGTAATATTAAATAAGTCACAGACTTGACACAACTAAAGCATAGTTTAATTCCATTTGAGATATAAGATTGAAGCAGATGGTTCAGTATATCCTTTGAATGTATGTGCTGAAATTTATTGTGTAACAGCTTTTTCTGTTGCTTTCTCTGCAATGGGTCATTATTTTAACTGGTTAATCAGATTACTCTGTGTTTCAGAGGAATCTTTTCTTCCTCAATAAACAGTAGAAAATTTCAGTATCCTTAAGCAAGTTTGTCAGGCTGAGAAAATATGGAATAATAATTACTCTTCTGAAACCTGACTTAAAGTAATCCTACTTCTTATATCTGTCTACTATGATGAGTGGTTTTTATAGACATGATAATAGGAAGTACATTTTAACTTTTTTTTTAGAATTTGAGTTTTATACATATACACACACATAGAGAGCTTTTTTCAGCTACTTTTTCTGTTGATGAAGAATGATTCTCATTCTAATGAGAATTGTAAGATTATTTACCTATTCAAGCCTGAAGTTAAAAGTATCACTTTTTCTGATTTCTTTATGTTTTACTTAATTTGTTTATTTTTTAAATGAAGCTAAATGGCACAAATGACCTTTTAGTTACTTTGGTGAAACTTGTGAAATCAGGTGGAATAAATATACCGCTCAGCTTTTAAAAGAACCCTAATTCAGTCTCCTCAGATGCAATTTACTGCCTCTGAAAACCCACAGGAGAATCAGCTATGGGTCAGTTTTGACTTGATAGTATACAACAACAACAGTGTAAGAAGATGACAGCAGCATATTACCATTGTATAAATACTTTCATCTTTGAAATTAATATTAAAATATCACGTTACAACATGCTCTGGTACTTTAATAATTGTTATTTTGGATTAGATATTATAATAAATATACCTATAAAAATATCTGTAAGGCTGTCCGGCCGGTATAGTGATTGAGAAAATAATCGGTATTGTTTCTCTATAATCAGATGATATCTCTTTTTTGTTATTTTGTGATTAAGATGTCCAGTTTCAGTCTCTGAAATTTACCTACCCAGCAGCCTGTACTGAGTCAATACATTAATTGACTTTTGCCATATAATTTAAATAAACGCTCATCAGCACACACACATGCACATGATGTAAGTGCCAAGAATAGCAGAGCTTATTAAGTGAGATAAATAACAAATAAAATTAATACAGTTGAAAAAACGGATATTAAGATCTTTTACTATAGTTACATAGATGCCACCATTCTTTCACATGTGCATTTGAAAGTACTTTGCTTTCATGCAATTTCTCTTTTAATTAAAGATCATCCTGGTGCCCGTGGCTGGAAGAAAAGCCATTTGCACTGCTGCTCCCAAACAGAATTCCTCAAGAACAAATCTATAGTTTATTATATATTTTTTTTCTACTTAGAGATTTAATTTTCAGGGTTTGGCTTTCTTTTGTTCTTTTAGCCTAAAAATCTCATATGAGAGCTAAACTCTTCAGTGGGTACTGCAACTTATGTAGCAGCAGCTGTTCCTCACATAATTCCTTAAAAGACACAAATTGAAATCCTTCTAATAGACACTTCATTACATCCTGCCCAACTGCAGAAAAGCCAAATGTATGCTCCACTTCCACTGAGACAAGGACACTCTGTTTAAAAAAAAGAAAAAGAAAAAAGATGACAGTTTAGTTAGAATAACTTTCAGGAAAAACGGTATCAGGATTCATGAAAACACAAAAGTGAGGTAACACAACGTGAATAAGAACTGAGGGACATCAGTGACAACTCTGTGGTCACCTCATGTGCCAGGAAGATTAAAAATGATGAATTTATGATTAATTAACAGAATTGCTCAAACATTTGAATTCTACACAAAAATTCTCCAATGAGCCAAAAACATGACAATGTTTTCAGTAATTCTAACTTCGGTTAGAATGGTTCTCGTAAAATTCCTTAGAGTTGAAGAACAATTATTTAGAGTTTTCTAAAAATGTAAATGGTAGAAGTTCAAGTTTCTTTCACTGGCCTGAAATCCATAGGCAACAGTCCAGAGTAAACAGCCATAGTTAACTAAGCATAAATTTAAAGCGAAGTTGGATTTGGAAAAACCTCAAGTATAACTTCAAACATGGAGCTTATGGTCCAATAAGTTTGATATACTGTTGTCCTTAGGGAGAATAAATATATTTTGGGGTGAACTATGTATAGCTTAATCATGTGAGTTAAGACTAGAAATGTCAGAATTTCTCTATAAATTATGATAAGAGGGCATTAAATAGAGGAATTACGTTTCATTTCCAGGGTAATTAGCAAGGATTCTTCCTCCTCATTCTTGATATAAGTATCTCCTTATAAGTCCCCATGGTGGTCAAGAATATCATTATTTTATATCACCATAGCACCATATTGTTGTTAAGTCCTGTCCAGTCAGGTCCAGATTATAACACCTCTATGTTCAACAGAGCAAAACCCTGCCCCAGTTATGTGTCAGAAATTATCGCTTGATTGGATTGATCATGCATTCAATAAACAATTACTGAAAGATTATACCACACTGTACCTTAAAAAAACAAAACAAAACCCAAACAACCACAAACCAATGTCAGTCTGAAACTACTTGCAATGGAGTATGGGTAACCAACTCATTACTGATCCGCCAGTGGGTTCTGAGGCTGTAAATTTCACAGGGAGGAGATTGCCCAGCTTTTCCAGTGAAATCACAGAATCCAAATCATAAAGGCAGTCTTTGATACAGAAGTGAAACTCCCTATGGGCTGGGTTATTTAAGAATATATCCTAGAGAACTAAGCATTACCCTCAGAGAGTTTCCATTTGGATTAAATTTTAAGTGTACTTATCTAGGATTGGTGATATATATTTTTTTTCCAAAAGTTCATGACTCATCACTTGTGTCAATTATGGGAACTTGTCAAATGTAAATTGACTTAATAAAACAAAAATTTATCTACATGAATTTCCAGGTAATATAATCAAAATGTTACTCTTTAGAGTAGTCACTGAGTTTTTTGGGTTTGGGGTTTTTTTGTCATTGTTATTGTTGTTTTATTCCAAATGAAACCAGAGCTAACTACTTCATCTTTAAACTTGAACAGTATCTTATATATTGTTTGTAGGAAGCTGGAAACAAGATATTAAATATTTAACTACCTAAGTTATTTGTAAGTCCTATAATGAATATAAATTAATGTAGATAAGGAATTTTTTTTCTTATAATAACATATTTTCATAGATAATGATTTTTTTAAAAAACGTTCCTTTTTTAGCGGTAAGTGCTATATATATGTTTGGATATATGAATATGATTAAAATAATTTGAGAGAGGGGAAAATCCCCAATAATGAAGAACAACTCTGGGGTTAGAATAAGATATTTTAAATACTCTAGCCAAATTCCACTTCTAGATGATGTTATTTGTTTTTCTAAGTTTGAAGGTTATTTGAAGATAATAAGACTATAATAACAGGGAATGGGGGGGTTCTACTTTATAAAGTACTGAAAGTTGCTCTGAAAACAATGTGAGTTAATATCAGAGTTAGTATCAGTTAATATCAGATGACTTCTTTTCTTAAGGGTAAATCTTCATTATTTTTATTTAATCTGGAAATATTCTATTCCATTTAAAAACCAAACTCAGTCTCTCTAGTTATTGCTGTTTTACTGTGTAGTAGAAGACCAGGACTTCAAAAATAACACCAGCATATGTCTTCCTCATGGCATTTCTTACGTAGCAAAAAGCCAGAAGATTTCATGGACATTTTACAAGACCAATAATGCAAGCCTCCTATTTTCTGCTTAACAAAGAATAAACAAAGAACACCACTGAAGGTGTTCAGACCAAAGGCTTGGTTTGTATCTCAGAAGAACAATGCCTGAAAGTTACGGTGATTTCAAAGATGCCAAAGATAGTTTGTTGTCTGCAATTTCAAGATTCAGTCTATATTTTAAGTTACTATAAAGAAACCCCATGCCATATGGACTCAGGGCCATCTTTTTTATGATACTTCTCTGGGTTTAGATTTTACAAGTTAGAAATGGTACTGTTTTCCAGCCTACGGGAAACAGATGAGGTGGTGGGGTAGATGGACAGATGCTGCCATCTGCTGGCCATCTCCCGATCATTGGACGTTGGAAAAGCCTTTGGCTGTGGTGACAAATATCACTGGAAGCACAAATAATTTGTCCAATGTTTTTAACAGGAGTGTGATCAAGTTCATATAGATGATGTTTCCTCCGATGATAATGGACAGGACTTAAGGTAAGCTGTGCCTTTCAGTATGCTGTTTCCTACAGAAATTCAGCAGCAGAGTTTTGCACATGTAATTATTTCTTTTATTTCTTTTTAATGTATTTTGGGTGTTGCAGTACCTACAGTTTTGCAACTGATGGCTTCCATGCAGCTGCAAGTAGTGCAAACCTTTGTTTGCCAACAGGTGTAAGAGGAGGGGTTGACTGGATGAGGAAGTTGGCTTTTCGTTACAGAAGAGTAAAAGAATTATATAACACCTACAAGAACAACGTTGGAGGTAGGTGTAGCTTTTTAAATCTCATAAAGACAGTGTTAGAGTTCAATAGATTTCACACTGTAATTGTATGTTGAAGACTAGACTACTGTAAAGGGAATACCCAGAGTAAACAGTGAACCACACTGGTTTTAGAATGTTAAGTTTCTTAGTATTGATTGGAGTGGTTCAAAGCCAGATGTTTGAAGAGGTGGTTATTACTGTAAAATACAAGAACAAGCTTCTCCAGCAAGGATTGGCATTAGGTTTTGAAATTACATATGACCACTATGTACGGAAGGTAATTGGTTTGCCCCTCTTCCTCTGCTTGCTGGAATGTTATCATTGAGAATCAGTGAAAAAATCCATTTCAAAGGAGATCCCTGGTCATTGGATCAGTTGCTAAGACCATTGTATTTTTAAGATCTGGCTACAAAGAATTTCTCTTTTTTAAAAATGAGATATGAATGTGAGGTGTAAAACAGAATTGAAAATTGAATAAGAGGTAAATATACCATCCTCTCTAAACATATATGTTACAAAATAAAATATAGAATATCAATAGCTGTTTGCTTGGTACCACTGCCTGAACCTAAGTTTCCAACTTCCAACCTTTTGATTAGAAACTGACTGTATTAATAGTATCAACTGTTGTATTAAGCATGTGAATCATTCAAGAACTCCTGACTATAATATCATATAAAACAAATTCACTTACTATATACACATTTATTTGTCACACGCACTTTCTTAGGCTGAATTCTCGGCCTATATATATGTAAGTGTGTGGAAGAAGGATGGTCAGTCTCCTCCCGTGCAATTAACTGGCTCTGAAAACCCACCAGAGGATCAGCTATTGTTCAGTTCTGACTCTACAGTTCACAACAACATGTTGTATGTATAGCGAGATAAAGACTTATTTTGTGGCTCACATGATGGTAGATGTTGGCAAGTCCCAGTCTGTAGGTCAAACCTCAAGAGAAAGGTGTTTAGGTGGAGTCCACGTGATCTGCAGGCAGGAAAGTAGAGTCTGAGGCAGCTGGATTTGGAGGCTCCTGGCTTCAGCGGTTGACATGTCCACAGATCCTCTTCAGAGAGCAGGGGTCAGAAAACTGACATTGATGAGTTCAAATTTGCCAAGTGTAATAGGTCACAAGTCAGGTAGCCAGGTGTGCAATTAAACACTCCTAAGCTTTATGCCAGAGAACAGCCGAACATGTATTCAGTATGGTTCCCAGAGATAGCAACATCACCAGACAAGACGCCACCCTAGGTTCATTAATATCAGAGAGGCTAGAATTTGCAATGCCCTGAGGAATCACACTATGGTAAGGATCATGGCCACATTCACACATAGTAGTAACCAACCAGCTCACTCTCTCACATACAGACATTAAGAGTTGTTGTTGTCTTTAGGTGCTGTTGAGTTGAATATCACTCACAACAACCCTATGAACAACAGTTCTGAACCATGCTCTATCTTGTGCCATCTCCACACTTCCTGACACAATAGAGTCCATTATAGAAGTCACCATGTCAATTCACTTGGTCAAGGTCTTCCTCTCCTTCACCGACCTTCCGCTCTTCTATGAATCATGTCCGTCTCCAAGGAATAGCCCCTCCTAGCAACATGACCAAAGTATGTGAGGCGAAGCCTCCTCATCCTTGCCTCCAAAGAGCACTCTGGCTGCACCCTCTCCGCCTAACATTGAGACAATAGAAGATAATCTACAGGCATAGAATTGCAGATAGTATTAATGCTAGAATTAAACAGCAACTTAGATAGTATCTAGTGGAAAGCATTCATTTGCAAATGAGACATGGGAATCTGGAAAACATTTGGCTAGGTTATAAGGGACAAGTTTCTTCATGATTCATTCCAATATTCTACTCAAGACGTTATTGTAATTCAAGTAAATAGTGTATTCTGTCTATAATCAATTGTGAGCAACATATTTAACATGATATCTCCATGGAAAATATGGATTAAGATTTTTTTTTAATTAGTTTGTTTACAAAGTTCATATACATTGTGTTTCACACTGTTCTTCATTCACATAGTGTTTCATATAGTCATTGTCATGTATTAAGATTTGTACATTTCATCACCATTACCTTCTCTTTTCCCACATCTTAAACTCCTTCCCATTTCCTTCCCCTCCTTCCTCCCCCTACCAAACTGCGCAAGCCTATCATTCAAATACATAATAACTGCCTTCTCATAAAATGTTCCTAAAGCAAACTCAGTTGTCTCAGAATGATCATATATCTTAAGACAATTTGAGCAATCACATGAGATCTCATTGCTAGTATTTTATGAGTCTCTTGTTGATTTGAGGTCACAAAAGATGTAAAAGAAATTATGAGTTTTGATAGGAAATTTTGTATTTCAATATCTTCTCCTAGTAATAGGAAATAATGTAAACTGAAAAATCCTTCATTTGGAATGGATGAACATGATTTTGTGAGCAGTTCAAATAGCACTGGAGAAGAAGGTCTGACTAGAAGCTCTGTAAAGATTCATTACATTGGCCAGGAAGGGCCAGTGGAGCAATTCCACTTTGTCATGGGAGCGCTGTGGGTCAGAACTGACCAAATACAGTGGCTTTACTTTCTTGGTCTTTTTCTTATCTTGTCATAAAGGCAAGACCTTGATCAGTTTAAACTAAAAAAATAGCACATCTTCCTTTTTCATATCTTATTACATTTTCTATACTTGTACCACATACTTCAGGACTATACATATAAAAAAGCTTTTTTAAAAAATTCAGGATAGCTGATATTTGAACGCATTACAATCAACAATGACACCATTACTGTGGTTTCAAAATATAAATGCTTGCAATCAATAAGAAATCAAATATTTTTTGACAACCCAATTACCTGAGAGTTGGTTTCTAGATCCAGTAGACTTTGTTCCTCCTTCAGACCTGTTGTGTCCATTTCTCGGAGTTGTCAAGCCTCCGCCGGTGACTTGTGCTCTCTGCCCCAGACTCTTAAGTTCACTAAGGGCAGAGACTAGCATTTATTTTTACTGTTGAATCCCACTTTTTAGCTCAAAACTTGATTCCTAGATATTATGTAGTGTTGATTGAATGAATGAATAACCAGTTCTACAATGAGGAATTAATATTGGCATAAATCAGTATTTCTCTAGATTTCTGAGATTGCTTGGAATATAAATGCTTTCTACCATCCATAAGGAAGGCAGAACAAGAGATTCTTGATAAACATCTCAGTCTCTTCATTGGCTTTGCTCTTCGGTGTTTCAGGTCTCCTTGGCCCCGCCAAGAGAGATGCATGGCTGCAGTTAAGGGCAGAGATTGAAGGGCTCACAGACTCCTGGCTAACAAATGCACTGAAGTCTTTATCCATTATTAGTACGAGGTAAGTTGTTATTATTGCAGTTTCTATATTGTATGAAGATGTAGTTCTAATAGGACCACACACATAAAAAAATGCATTCATTCCTAGACTATAGTATTAGAAGAGGTTTAACAATTCAATTATTCAGTTAATATGTTTTAGTCTCAGTTTTGTGTATGTAATTGCACATTACATAGTATTACTTATATGTTGGATAAATAAAGTGTAGTACCAAAGTAGTAAATAACACAGCATTCAAAGTCGAGTTTCTCTTGTACTGACTGAATCAGGATTTACAACACCTTCAGCGGGTTAGAGAGAAAGGCTGGTGGAAAGAACATGCAAGTACGTTTTATGCATTTGGCTTCATGAACCTCCTGGCAGAATTTGCTACAAAGTGTCTGACAGGGAGCAAAGTGGTTGATTTCAAGGACTACAGCAAAGCACATAGCATCCTCTGGACACCACATTCAAGCAAGGCATTGGTAAAGGTGAAGCATCTGGGCTCCAGCAGATTAACCGGAAGCTTTATCATACATGGAAGCCACATTTAAAAAACAAATGGAGAAAATGAGGGATTTAGTCTGAAGAAGTCAAGTTTAGATAAGAGAATGCATTTCAACTGTTTGGATTGTTAGGCCAAAATTAATTGTACTTCCCATCATATCCGTAAAGAGGAAAATTAGAACCAGTGAGTAGGAATCCTAGGAAGGAAGATTTTTATTCTCTGTCAAGAACTGTCTAACAATTGAAGATCTTAGGAAATAGACTGTTCTTGTCCTCTGTATAACTAATGACATGAGGACCAAAGTTCGTGGGAACTGGGGCAGGAGAAAGCCGGAATACCTGGAATTGTGGGCAAAATGGAGCAGACTGCATTTCTCAGAAGAGGTCCACAGTTTTCATTGTTTGTTAAAAATCAAAAGTAATTACATCAGATGACTTTTACACATCAACTGCAATGTGGTATGTGAAGTTAAGGAATAAAAGTATAACAGAGTAGGGATGAAAATAAGGAAGTTGATACACACTGAAGGCCTTTGTGCCACATACTAAGTTATCAACGTGTTCAATTACTGGCAATTTCACAAAATCTCTGAAAAGTCATGATAGCTAGATGCTTAGCATACTGTGGCTACGCACCAAAAGGCTGGTGGATAAAAGCCACTAGGCAGCCACTCCGTGGAGAAAGATGAGGCGGTGAACTCGCACAGTGCTTTACAGCCTGGGAACGATGATGGGCTGATCTTCTGTGTCCTCCAGGGTTGCTGTGAGTTTGAATCAACTCAGTGTCAGTGAGTAAAAAAAAAAGTAGCTGAATTTTATACCAAAGGTTTTGGAAAAGTTTATGTCTTATGATGCTGATGCCACTTTTATGAATATAGTCTGAGAATGTAGCCAACAATGTGTGGGGAAATTACATGTAAATTAACCTGACTTCGAAGTTGGGAAATTGAAACCAATCTAAGTAGTTAACCTTAAATTCAAATAATTATGGTACATTCACAGGATAGGATACTTTAAACACATTATTATTTTATTTAGAAAGGAAAAATAATAGGCATGTGAGATAAATTAATAGTCTTATGATGTAAACAAACTAAGAAAATGAAATGTAAAATTGTGTGTATAATTTGGTTCTAATTGGGGGTGTGGGGAAAATCTACACACACACACGCACACACGCACACATAGAGAGAGGGAGAGAAATATCAAGAGTAAATATGCGAAGCAAAGAAAGAAATTATCTTTGGATAGATAAATAGACAATAGATTATTTTCCTTTTATTCTATTAATACTTTATAGA
>NW_006399789.1:11807455-11826774 GCF_000299155.1 Elephantulus edwardii | reverse complement strand
TTCCCAATTTTGAACCATAGTGGGTCACTATGAGTCATAGTCAATTCCACGCCACGTAACATTTAGATAAAAAAGGAAATGAGTTAATTCTGAAGCTCTTGTAATATAAATAATGAAACAAGAGTTCAAAACCAAACTTCAGAACTGTTAAAGATTGTGCTTTGTCTCATTCTATCACATTGGTGCTCAGTGACACTGATCTCCGTGTGACTTTGGACAGCATTGTGTTTTGACACAACAGTGTGTAGAATTTTCAGTGCTGCAATGTAATGATGTGTTTGTGTATTATTTTTAATAATCTCTCTGCTATTATTTCCAGAGCTGCTCTGTACTGATAGACAAGTCACTTTCTAGGTCTTCACTTCTTTAATCATTGTAAGGATTGTATTAGCTATTATTCTTCTTTTTCTATCTCTGAAAGTTTTTGGATTTTTAGCTTATATTATAGATAACTTCATCACTTGCTCCTGGGAGCCAAAGTGCCTTTTCAAAGCCAGACATCTAAAAAGATCATTTAAAAGGAATGTTTTCAGAGGCTATATTGTAATTGTTTTGGATAAATTATATCTTTAACAAATAATGTATTTAAGTAAAACATGGTATGATATTGGCTCTGCTTGGGGATAAGCTTTGCTCATGAAAAATGGCGTTCACCTTGCTGTTGTTTGAGACTAAGATCTGGCAGTCAACTCCTGGCTGTTAGTAGGATTCTAGACTAAGTCATGGGAGATATTCTACAGACTTGAGATATTCTACATAACATTGTTCTAAAGGATACAAGAATATGTAGGAGATAGTTTCCTTATCTATGCGAGTCTAATTCCCAATTTCATGTCTGTAGCTTGAACTCTTCAACACAACATGGAACAATCTCTTCGTAATCAGGAAAAAGTCCATTCTTTATGATTCTGCTTCTCATAACCCTAATCTCTTTTTAAGTTTCCTCCTCCCCTCCCCACTGAATATCCTGATGTGAAACAAACAGCTCCACGTTATAAAAGAGGAGATTGCCACTCTCAAGAGTGAAGCTTTGAGACAGCTGAAACTGGGACCATTAAATGCATTCACCATTTTGTTGTTGTAGAGGAGATTCAGGAATTCATCACATTCAGAAATAAATAAAAATTCTCTGTTTCTACCTTTTCAGGAACCATCCTGGGCCAGCCCATTAATTAGGCTTTTGGACAAACCAAAAACTCCATCTACCCTTCCATCACCTTCTTTCTGGTTGTATCTTCTGCTTGTTGGGTCTTGTAAACCATGAGCCATGGAGTACTATCATAAATAAACACATACATACCAGATCAGGATGCTCATATAACTAAGCCACATCCCCTCTGATAAGCCTTCCCATAATGCTACTGGCCTTGGTAGGCACCCTTCTCTAGGATTCCATAAGGACCTAGAATATCCTTGCTGTAAAGCTACTTTATAACTGCAGTTGTCTATTTGCTTGTCTTTCTCCCTATTTTGAAAGGAAAATGGAATAAAATGTGTGTTGTTCACTGACAAATTCTTTTTGCCTGTATTCTTGTATTTCCCAGCACCGTATTGTTGTTATTGTTGGGTGCCATTGAGTTGGGTACAAACTCCTAGCATCTCTATGAACAACAGATCTAAATCTTGCCCTGCTCTTCCCATCTTCACAACTGTGTACCTGTTCTAGCCCATTGATACAGTCAGTGTGTCAATATATCTAGTTAACAGTCTTCCTCTTTTGCTGCTATTCCCACCTTGATGTCTTTTTCCAAGGACTAGCCCCTCCTGAAAATACACCCAAAGTATGTGAATCAAAGTTTCACCACCTTTGCCTCTAATGCAAGCACTTCATCTAAAATGGATTTGCTTGTTCCTTTGGCAGGCTGGTATATTCGGTTCTCTCCATCAGTACCACAATTCAAAGGCATCAGTTCTTCTTTGGTCTTCCTTATTCAGTGTCCAACTTTCAGATGCTTAAGAAACAACTGAAAAATGCCATGGCTCAAATCAAGCACAGCTTTGTCTTTAAATCGAGCACTCATTGCCATCCAGTATGAACTCATAGCAGACCATCCGTTGGGTTTCTCAGTCTCTAAATCATACAGGAGGGGATTGCCCACTTTCTCTCACATAGCCACTGGTAGATCCAGGCTGCCAGGCTTTGGAATGATTAGCAGTGCAATTCTTATGGATTCTACCACCGGAGCTCCCTCGAGGTAGTCAGCATTCCCTAAATGACTATTGAATAGTGAAAGGCCCATTCTTTAAACCCAACAGTAGCTCCACATGACAAAAGACTTAGTAATCTGTTCCTATAAATATCAGAGGCCAGGAAACCCAACGGGACAGCTCTACTCTAATCGACAGGATTGCTATGAGTTGGAATCAACTCAGTGACATCCAAAAACAACAGTTCTGAGTGGTTATATTATCAAGGGCTTTTATTATGAATCAGGAGATCACAGTGACAATTTCAAACTTAATTCTACTAGAATGTGTTTCTCATGAGAAAAGAAATAATGTGCCTCTTCCCTGTTTTAGGAGTAACTGTGTAAATGTGTTGGTAACAACAACTCAGCTGATCCCTGCACTTGCAAAGGTTCTCCTCTATAGCTTGGGAGGCGCTTTCCCCATCGAGAATATTTACAGTGCAACAAAAATAGGTAAGAAATGATGTTTAAAAAAATAATTGGTAAAAAAGAAAAGAAAAGAATTGCAGTTAAACTTTGTTTGGGGCTTTTATTTTATTTATTTATTTGTGTCTCTACATGAACCTCTTTTTTTTCTCCGTCAAACTTGCTCTTCAAGCACCAGGTATACTTGGAGAGATCTCAGTTAACGAAGATCCTTGCAATTCACTGTTCATGTATAAATTTTAGGACAACTTTTGGCTACTTATTTCTGAACTCAGTATCTGCATACTTCAAACTCATTCTATGTATTTCATAGAGTTTAACCAACATGTTTTCTAAGTAATATGCAATATCTCACGCCTCAGAAGTTCATATTTTTAAGTAGGTAACACTTTATCCTTATATATGCAGTTAACCTAAATTTCAACCAAGATGCTAGTTTGTGTGAAACAAAACTCAAAATAGGTGAGGCTGACTGATCCCATAGTGACTGGTGGAAACCCGGAGACAATGACCCATCAGTCATCCTTCAAGCCTGGAACAATACTCTCTCCTCTGGCTTAGTTTGTAGTCAGAGAAACAATAGACAGCCTATAAGATGACTAGTATTAACAGGAAAGCATTTAATTCTTAGAATAACCAATCATATAACTTTATAAGATTCAAAAGCACCATTTGTCCAAAGATAAAGCCCACAAGTCAGGAATGGGTAGAATAGAAGGATTAATGGAAAGTAGAAATGCAGGGAGGAAGTGGGGAAAGTGCAGTGACATTGTTGGTATTGTAATTAATGTTATAAAACCAAATGTATGTCAGTGGTTGAATGAAAAAAGAGAAACTGTTTGCTTTGTAAACTTTGACTCAAACTACAACAAAGGTAAAATTAAAATACTATTTTGACAATTGCAGAAGAGCCTCACATGTTTGAACTAGTGTTCTTTATTCCTAGTGGGGGGAAGTTTTATGAATCAGAAAACATAACTTGAATTTTCTCATCACAGTAGTGACTGGAAATCCACATTTCTAAGAACAAATATGCAAGGGCGTCTTAGCATCTTATTTTGTTTTAGAGAGTGTCTCTGTAGTCACCTTTGACTCAAAGTACATTCCACAGACTAAGGCTTCAAATACACTTTCAAACCCAAAACTTGCATCAACTTTGACCATCTTGAAAAACTTAAAAGGGCTCCTTTGGAATCCGTATTCCGTTGTCTGGCAGGGACGTGCCTGGGGAAAGGGATGCGTTGTGGCATGTGCCCTGAAGGTCAGCAACTTTGGCTCTGGCACCTTGACAAGAGCAGCTCAAAATCCTAAAATCCCCACCAAAAATAACCTGTCGTGGGCCTCTAATACCAGCACAAGCAAACGCAGCCCCCAGCTGCAGCTGTTCTGGAGTGCAGTGAAAGAGCCAGACATGCGCAAAGTAAATCCCACATTGTCACAAACATGGCCATCCAGAAGCCCCTGGACAAGCCCATTTATTACCCAAATGTATGTACTTATGCAAACCGAATTTAGATACAGCAAAATTTGGGTTTTGCCTCTTGACAAAATTCTTTCCTGGCATAAGCATTTACTTCTTTGAATATGGGTACTATTTTTGTTGTTGTTGTTGACCAAGTTGTTTCCTTATATGTAATTGAAAAGGAAATAATTTTTATGCTTCGCTTTAAGCCAGCATTTTTTAAACTGATAAAGAAAAAAAATGTAAATGTGCCCATGTCTACATGAACAGTTTGAGAATAACATTCAGAAAACAGTAGTGTTTAAAAAAGAACAGCATGTAGAAATTCATGATAGATTTCCTATGTAGTATTCAGAAGATAATACTATCTTTGGTGCCTTACCCAATTAGACAGCACTCGTACTATAATTAACACGTTACCGCACGCTATTTTAAGTTGACGACCCTGCTTAGAAACACATTTTTTTTTTCTGATGTATTACCGTCATTTGTAGCAACGTGTTAATCTGAGGACTAACTCCTAAGCACCTGAAGAAAGGAGTTGTTCATCAAGGTAATTCCAGCTTTAGGGTTTCATTTTTCCATAGGAGTTTTTCACAATCATGTGTTCAGCTGATTTGTGTCTATTAAAAGTAAAATGGTTATCTGTCTGTTGTTGTTATTGTGTAGCATCAAGTTGGAAGGAACCCCTATTTGACCCTCCAGGGCGTTTTCAGAGACAGTTAATCACACAGGAGGAGATTGTCCATCTTTCTTCCATGGAGCATTTAGGAGATTTGAACTGTGTGTCTTGGATTGACAGTGCAGTTCCGTACCACCAAGTCACCAGAGTTTCCTAAGGTTGATAAATAGCATTAAAGGAACAAACGCTCCAGCTGCTTTTAAAATACTTCAGACATTCTTTTGGTGGAGTTTAACATCCTAACATTTTTCTTGGTTTCTAATGCTTAACCCTGATGGCTTTCTGAGAGTGTCAAACATATTGTTTAATACTCTAATTGGAATAAAACCCCTGTGTTATTTGAACATATTTGTTGATTTTGTAAACCCAGAAATGACAAGCTAGTTGAAGTGATGTTCCAGAGAAATTAACTTAACACTTTATAAATCTTCAGGTTACTGAATGCAATGGCTGGAAGAATAAGCAGTGCATTGTTTTTCAGGCAAGGAAAGCTGTTTTGAGCGTATAGTGTCCAGATTTGGCACTAACATAACTTATGTTGTGATTGGAGATGGCCGAGACGAAGAGCATGCCGCTAACCAGGTAACTTCACTCTGAACTGTATCTCATTTATCTTCCAGGAAAAGAAAGTTGCTTTGAACGAATAATGCAAAGGTTTGGCAGAAAAGTAGTGTATGTTGTAATTGGGGATGGTGTAGAAGAAGAACAGGCAGCAAAAAAGGTAACCTGTCTCAAATACTGTTGGTGTGCTCCTTCCAATGCAAGCTGTTCAGTTTGCATTCCTGTAGTTTGGCCCAGCGGAAGCTTGACACATGATTTCAATTTGTAGACAAAAAGCAATGAGAGCATGAGAGGGGCAATACTTACATTCAAATAAACCATTTGGAGGCTAGCATTGTTTTTACCTAGATATAATAATAGGAAATATAGGGTCATTTCATTACATTTCAGTGTGTGTAAATGTGTTTACCTCTCTAGCTCACTAAAACATTCAGATATAGGTGATCTGAAATGGCCCACCCACTTCTTACCCTTTTCCACCTCCACTTACTTTAGATACCACACAGTCTTTGATAAAAGGAAGTATTATTATGGAGAGAAAGAGAGCTGATTTAATAGCTGAAGTAGAAGAGTTGTGAGAAAACTTAAGAGGATGTTTTTAGGATAGAGAATATTACTCAGATTGTTTTGTGCCAAGTTATTCTAGAGATATAGGAGCAGTGCATCATATGTTCTAGGAGTCTTCTGCTTGGATGAGCCAACTGGGTTTAATTGAAACCAAGCAGATGGCCTCGAACACATTAGGGAGTTCCTACAGGCCCAAGGTACTTAAAGTAGACTTTTCATTTGGCCCATATTTCTAAGTAAGAAACCAGGGCAATTAAAAACCATTAAGTGTTTGGCTCAAGAACAAAGGAAGAACGATTGACCTCAGGGCACTAAACCATCAGTCACCACCACCAGGCAGATCAACACTGCTTCCCTTACAGCAAAACATTGTGTAGCCAACATAAAAGCAACAGAAATTATGCAATGCAAGAATATCACGGTTAATTTTGTCAATTTATTTTTGTCAATCATGTCAATTTTAATTTTGTCAATTTAATTTTTGTCAGTTATGTGTCAGCCAAAAATATTCTACATAAAAAATATCTACTCACCTCTCCCTGTAGGTAAAGCAGTCCCCATAAACCATTCACTGGGGGAGTTCATGAGCATTATAGAAAGAAAAATGGAAACAATTTGTGTTTCAAGTCTATTCAAATCAAGCAAAATGGTGAGTGGGAGACCACTGCTAGCTTAGAAGGTTCGATAACAGTGTCGGCAGCCATACTTGAAATTCCCAGTGCTTGTTCATAACTTCAGGTGCAGGCTCTGCCTCACACACACACAATAGGTCTTGATTAGCAATGTCAGGGACCCAGGACAGCACACGAGACCCAAGGACATTCTCTGTGAAGTCAGGGCTCCAGCCCTGAGGAACAATTTTTATTACTGACTACTGTTTGAAACATTTCCAGTCACACCCCACTACCGTCCTTCTGAATTTGGTGATGCCCTCCATCCATAGTGTTTTGATTTTTCACTGACACCATAATTATGCACAACAAATAGCAGTTAATGGTGCAGCCACTGCCATGAGCACTTTACATATCTTTTAACCTGTGCCTTTGAGATTACAGTGCAGCTTCTTGCCACTAGGCCACCAGAGCTCTTATATCTAGGTGAACGATAATACATTTCATTTTTCCAGCCAGTATAAGCCTTTAAAAATTAAAAAATCTGCTTCATCTGTCTATATTGTGAAAGGTAGACTTGGTGTATACCAATGGTCATACCTTCCTCTTTACACCCAAGACTTCAGGAGAAAAAGACGTGACCCCCAGTGAGTAAGAACTTTGGTTAGAATGCTATTTCCAAATGGTTGTTTATGTAGGTACAGTTTCGGTGATGGTGAAGGTTTATAATCCTGTTTTAAAACCTAGGTGGTTGGTTACTCTAGTATCCAGAATGCATGCTTTTCTTTGGATGTAGCTGTAATTGCATGTGCAGAAACATTAAGTACTGTTTTATTATTACAAAATAGATCTGAGCTGAATGACAACAAAAATTATTTCTAGGTGCAACTCTGTGTTTTAATTTGAACTAAAACATATACTTTGTTAGGGAAGTTTAAGAACTTTCCAAGATTGTTGCCATTTTTTTGTGAGGTTTTTTTACTGAGTTGCTTCAGGCTCCTCCTAAGAGACCTTCTCTCTGCACAAGAGAACCGGGCCCTGCTCCCTCCCCTGCCCTGTTCCTTCTGTACAATCCCTTGCAGGCTTGGTTGAGGTCACTATGCCAGTCCAGCTCTTGGAGGGCCTGTCTCTTTGTCACTGATCCTCTATTCACCAAGCACAGGGTTCCTGTCCTTGGTTGGTCTCTTCTGAGAACAAAAGCCTAAGAGGCAAAGTCTCACCGTGCTCCCATTTAAGGAGCACTCTGACTCTGCTTCCCTCTGACTCTGCCTCAAGGATAATAGTATATAGCAGCTCTTCTGTAGAAATAGAATTAACCTGATATATCCAAAAGAGTATTGTCTCAACACCTAATCATTTGTCAATATCACAATTATTAATTGCTATGTAACACATTTTTCATTTCTCACTCATATAGTTTTTCCCATACATATATATTTTATGAGATGCAATTGACAAAAAAAGGTATTTGTTTTTGTCATTTGATTTAGCACTGTGTTCCTTCCCCTCCTCATAATACCCTAGTAGAATTTGCTTAGGCTTTTCCCACAATCACTTCTTTCTATGAAATTGTAATATAATATACATTGGCACCGAGGTAGTGCAAGCACTTAATGTGCTACACTGCTAGCCAAAAGGTAGAGGTTCAAGTTCACCCATAGACACCTCTAAAGAAAGTTTTGACAATCTACTGGGGAAAAAAACAAACAAACAAAAAACTCAGTCACTGGAGATCTTATGGGGCACAGTTCTAGTTCAACACGCATGGGGTTTGCATGAGTCAGCGTGGACTCTTTAGCTTTGTCTTTGAAACACAGATACTCTGGCATACAAGAGGCCAGGAGCCAGAATCGGCTTGCTAGCGACTGCTCTCTAGTGGTATACTCATATATCTGTGAAACATTAAGAGTCATTGTCATATATGAGAGGTTTTTATTCCACAACAATCCATTTTTCCCCCCTTGGGAATGATGTTCCCTCCATCAGTGCATGGTGCGTGGCGGAACACCCCCAACCGCAACCTGACTCCAGTGAAATGAAGCAGGTCCATTCTACCAGCTACATTATTGGTTAACTCAGATAAGTAAAAATTTTAAGCACACTTTTTTTTTACCTTATATTACTCAACTTCAAATATTTTTTGTATGCTTGTTTATTTTTTGGTCTTGGAGTGGTTTGGGATTCATTTTGTTGTTTGTTTGTTTTTGCTTAAACATGGAAAGGCATTCCTTTTCTCGAGTAGACAAAAGACTAGGATTCAAGTTGACAGAGATTTTAAAATTATTATGACTATTTGACCTAAGAGAAAGACAATGAGGAGTGAGGTAGGGATAAAACCTTTCTTTTAATCCACCAAGTAGGATGTTGATGCCCAGCGAGCTTTCCCAGATGTTGGCCTTGGCATTGCCACTTCCCAAAATAAATAAATATAAGCTACTTAAGAAATTTCAACGTTTGTTTAAATCATCATTAAAATCCAGTTCAGATCTATTTACTATGATTTTGGCAATGTTCTGCTGATGTTTCCAAATCTCCACGTCCCTCCACTCTGCCCCTCCTCCCTTGACCTTGGGTGAACTACATTTTTGTGTGTATTGCTGCTTTGTGGAGACAATAGTTATGATCTCTCTCCCTCCTTCCTCTTCTCTCCTCTGCCCTCCTTCTCTCAACCCCACAGCACAACATGCCCTTTTGGAGGATATCAAGTCACTCTGACCTCTTGGCCCTACATCAGGCACTGGAATTAGAGTATTTGTAACTGTGTTCTCCAACTGGGGAGCTCCCTTTTTATATTTCAAGTACACTGAATTTTTATGTGTGATTCGATGCCTCCGGCTTTACACATATAAATTGTCTTAAAGGATGAAATCATATGTGGAATGAGAATTCCAGAATGAAGAATTCCGGTTGCTGAATGGAATTAAAACTTTAGTCCTACAAGAAGGAAGCTCTATGGTCTTACATTTACAATACTTAAATGTTTTGGGTTTTTTTTTAAGAAAAAACAAAACCAAACAAAACAAAACACAACAAATCTGTGGAGGTTGCTGGTACACACCAAAAGAGTCTAAGTGGAATTAACAGCTTTAGCAAAGAACTCTCACCCTGGCAAACACCAACACAAAGGCTCCGTCTGAAGAGGTGGTGTTCACTGACATTCCTCAACTGGAGAACTCGGCTCAGCCCTGAGGTTTGAATCTGACTTTAGCCTACCTAACCCCGAGAATCTGAATTGGAATGCACTCAGACTGTATAAGGACAGTCTAATCTAGACCTGTAATTTGTGTAAATTATTGATGAAAATAATTTACTGTGACTTTACTAGCAGCTGACTTTGAAAGTGGATGCAATTTTTTTTCTCTTTCACTTGTGGGGGAGGGACGAGGGAGGGAGACGGGGAGTATAATATTGTTTCTTTTTTTTAAAAAAAAAAAGTTTGGCAAACAGAATGTTCATACTGATGTGCTGTGCCTTAACTACAAGACAGCGTTTGTGTGTTACAGTGTAACTTTGGTTTAAAAAAAAAAAAAAAGCAAACCTCTGTAGATAATGAAAAACAAAAATCTTTGTGATCATTCTTCACATGACCAAATTTTAAATTCAAACTCTCAAGGTGTAATACTGCATCAGGGACAAACAGTATTTGTTGCAATAAGGAGGGGAAATAACTATAATAATAAAGGAAAGCTTGTGTTTTCATTTGGGTTCATAATAATTCCAATAATTTGTATGAGGCAACTATTTGTGCAGGTTTGGGCATGACTGTGGGGACCTTTCCTCAGAAAGTAAACTGTGCAGAAGTCTCAAGCACCCTTTCTACAGTTGTACTGGAGAAAACTAAGCACCATATTCATGGTCATTTGTGCTGTTTTGAGTTGGAGACTATTTGATATGTGTAAATTCCTTGGAGGATAATATTCTCATGTGAACCAAAAACAAACAGCACCCAGACTTTCTTACATGGAAAGAGCATTGCTTTAAATAAAGCTAAATACCCTTTTTTTACTGAAAACCTTTGTGAAAATCACAGTGTCATCAGTCATTGAAGACTGATGAGCCAGCCAAAATGAAACTATGGAAATCTTCTCTAGAATATGATCATAAGAGAAATTAGCAAGCAAGCCACATCTTGGCAGCACTGCAGAAATCCCAAGAGCACGAGTGCTTGTGCTGAGACCCGTCAGTCTCCCTCCATGACTGACTTGCAGATGCTGGTTTCTGCCTGTATGACTACTTCACAATGACGACATTCATTGCAAGGGGAACTTGTCATCATGAGTTTGCATGTTTGTTTGCTTGGGTTTTGTTTTTTTGGTTTGTTTTTTTTTTTTCTTGATGTATAACCTACATTAGGAACTTCATACAAGTTCTCCTGTCATTCCCTCCACACACACACACACACACACACACACACACACATGATTTCCCTTGGGGAAATATAAGACCTCAAGATTCTAAGAGTTTTTTTTGTGGTATCTACACTTGAACTTCTGTGTTTAAACTGGCATAGTATGGAGCCTGGAATCCAGCTACTGGGAAATTCTCCAACCAGGGGGTGGTCCACCATTGATCATCAGCTTTGACTTCAGAGAGGCTTTTGCTTTGCACATTGACCACAACAATCACTATAGAAATATTGAGGGGGGTTCACCCTACGTGATACAACCTTTATTTCTTTAGTCAGTGTGCAGACCACCATGTTTCCATTGAGTAGAAAGCAATGGAGTGTCTCATTTTTGCACTATATGCATATATATAATTTCAACATACACACTTTAAATTTATTCTCTATGTTGTATAGCTTTGGGCCAAAGTACTGTTGCAGGCAAGTTAAAGATGGGATACTTTTACTCATAAATTTTTTTAAAAGTATCCCATTTCTGGTGGCCTTCTTAGCTTGCAAAGACTAGTTTTAAAAAGTCAAGCACTATTAATCTGAACTTAATTATTTTGTGTACTAAAACCTAAATATTGATTGCTGTGAATAAAAGTAACTGTAGAGCCAGTTTCTTTAAAGACAATATTGTGGCATCACATCTAAATTTTTTCATTCTTTTTTTTTTTAAATGAAACAAGCAAAGCTGCTTATGCTGCTATCCCTGCAGGTGCAAAATGAACCCTTCCAAAAGCAATGATGGGGCTACTGCTGTGCCTCCCTCAGTGCTGTTTCTCATGCACACTTCTGGTTGGGTGTTCAGAAGAGGTGGCCAACAGAAGACCTAACTGGTAGGTTGACAGAGAACACTTTGTCTGGCACAACAGTACAGGCTGACAAGTCAGCATCACAGCAGGGTCTTGTGATTTTGAGCATGTGCAAAGCTAGAATTCTGCCCTACCCACCTTGCAGTAATTGTTGCTAAGTGCAGTGACATAGTCTATGACTCCTAGCGACCCCGTGAGCAGAAGAGCGAAGTTATCCTATCCTGCACCCGCTGACAATCTCTGCCACACTCAACCCCACCGTTACCGTCACCCTTCCCACCTTAGGCACAGAAAATCCTCTGTGATCTGCAAAATAAAAAAAAACAAAAATATAACACTCCTTTGGCAAATCTCTCTATTCTATTTGCATACGAAATGTTGTGCCTTGCTGTAATCCAGTTTGAAAAGTGGTAACTGCGATGAGGTTTTGGCTATTATACAAACGGTGCTAGGAGTGATAACCAACTCCTGTTGCACTTGAAAAATATCAAGATCATGTAATTCCAGAAACAAAGTAGCTGGGTTGGCTACAATGTTATGTTGTATGAGAAGAAATCATTATACCTCTGGAAAAGTTTGTAAATCAAATTGAGAAACCACAAAGTAGGATAAATTAGAATCAAGTACTTTGCACACAATATGTAGGTAACTTTCTCTATGAATGTTTTGGGTTGGTTTTTGTTTGTTTGTTTTTCTTTTGCTTTTTCCTCTGGAAAGCTAAGATTCCAAATAGTGTCAGTAGCATGCTCCAGTATGAATTTCTTGTGACAGCACATTTGTTTATGACAAACCTGCATTCTCAGTGAATATGGCATTTAGTATTTCCTTTAAAAAGTCAATTGAAGCATCATGAGCCAAAGTTGCATTTTGACTCCCAACTATTGTAGCATTATGGAAATCTCACAGTGAAAGTCAAGGGTTTCTGTCATGTACTAGTAAGGTAGAGTTTATTGGGGGCCTACGTAATTTAAAGAAATGTAAATTAATATTAAAAGCTTGTAAAAATATGTACATCTTTACTCTTTCTCAATAAATAACTTTGGAAATGTCTTCATTTTCTTCACCCTTCCTTGTTGAGATTGTGTGGGATGTATTAAGCCTAATTATAGGCAACGTGTCACTAATTAAGACCCCAGAGTGTAAATAAGACCACAAAGTGGACTGGTTTATAACAAAGCTGTGAGTTGCCTAGATTTGGTTGATGTTGGGTTCTTTTTGTGTTTTGTTGTTTGGTTGGTTTTGTGGTTTGTTTTTTACATATATTTTCAAGTATGTGATACAACCAAAATTTATTAATCATAAAATGACACCTATTTAAATGCAAATCTCCTGCTGAATTTGGAGTTATGATTTATAACCATGTTCAGCTAGAGTGCTCTTTGGAGGTAAGAATGATGAGGCTTCACCTCACATACTTTGGGCATGCTGCTAGGAGGGGCTATTCCTTAGAGTAGAATATAATGGTGGGAAGAGTAGAGGGTTGGTGAAGGAGAGGAAGACTGTCAACCAGACAGATTGACATGGTGACTGCTGCAATGGGCTCTTGTGTGTCAGGAAGTGTGAGAATGGCGCAGGACAGAGCAGGGTTCAGATCTTACATTCATTGGGTCACTATGAGTCGTACTTGATGGCACCCAGCAACAACAAGTAAAAGTAGAATGTTTTTCCAGAATAAGTTTGACAACTGCATTGTATCTGTTATATATTGTTGCTAGGTGCTTTCAAGGTAATTATGCCTCAGAGTAACCATATGATCAATGGAATCTTGTCCTATCTTGCATCATCCTCATTATTTCCGTCCATGATTAAGTCCATTGTTACAATCACTGTGTCCATCCATCTCTTTGAGGCCTGCTTCTTTTTTGCTGACCCTTTCTCTACTTTTCCAAGTGTGAAGCTTTTTTCCAAGCACTGATGCCTCCTGTTTATGTACTGAGAGTATTTGAGAAGAGCACGCTGTGTTAAACTCCCTGGCAAAACAAATAATAGTACAGGGACTGGTGGAATACCAACTGAGGTGTTTCAGCAAAAGGTACAACCCTGGATGGACTCTGTGCCAAGAAATTTGGACTAGAAGAAGTCCATATTTATTCTCATTCCAAAAAGGTGACTTGAAATTGACCATTATTTTAGTATCTATTGTTCATATGCAAGCAAAGGGTAATTGCAGACCAACCTCTGCTTATTCAAAATTTTTTAAAATGCTAGTCTTCAAATTAATGAGGTTCAGATGAAATTATTTGGGAAAATACTACTAAGTCATATATGCCTTACAAGAAACAGAGTATAAGGGACTACAGTGGATATGCTTCAACTTCCTTTATACTCTCTTATGTCCAGTTACCACTGCAAAATTGCATTTAGAAAAATAATGACCAACATGTGTCATCATCCATGCTCTCTTCTGAGCTCAAGACTACTTATTTCAATGTCTAAGGAGTGCTAACATGATGTCCCAAACTGAGCATGTGCTTGCTTCTACCCCAGCCACACTTCACTTCTCCCATGTTGTGTTGTTGTTGTTGTTGTGTACCATTGAATGAGAACTGATGCCTAGTGCCAGTGGGTTTTCAAGGACAGTAAATCGTACAGGAGTTGATTGCCTCTTTTTCTCTTTCAGTGCAGATATAGTGGATTCGAACTGTGTACCTTTGCATTGGCAGCACAATTCCTTACCACTCAGCCACTGAAGTTCTCTCCCATGTATTTAGTTGCTTTCAAATCTATTTCAATTCATAATAGCCCCATATATGAACAATAGAATATTTCAGAAGCATTTCAAATCTATAACTTTCCAGAAGCGCATCACCAGACTTGTCTGAGTGGATTTAAACTGTGAAACCTTTGGCCTGGGAGTTAAATCTGTAACCATTTGTGCCGTCCAGGGAGTCCTCATTCAGGTTATAACCATCATGTCTCACATTAGCCTCAAGCCTCGCCTCCCAGCATTGACATTTTCAGTCTGTGCCTGCCACAGTGGTCAGCATAACAAGTCAGAGTATGTCCCTCTTCTCAGAACTTACAACTGTCTTCCCTATCAGAGTAGAAACCAAGGTCCTCATGATCACCTCTAACCTCCTACAGAAATAATCTCAAACATCAGAGTCTACAGCATTGCCTTGTCTCACCGCCACCCAGAATCCGTGTATTCTCAGCACACCATTGCTCTGCAGGTTCTTTGCCATCATGAGTCCTGCTTGCAAATTTCCACCCAGCTATCTGCGTAGTTTCTGCCTTCAAGTTATTCACGTCTTTGCTTCAATCCCTCCTCTCACCCCTCTCTAAAATCACATATGTGCCCACAACAGTCCTAGCATTGTCTTCCTTTATTTTTTCTTAGATTCATAGTTATCAAAAGTGGTAAATATTTTAATATTTTGTATCTTATGACTTACTGACTGGAATACAAACTTTGAAGGCAGGAGATTTGGTTTATTTTATTTTCTAGTCTTTGTTAAACAATAACAGGAAAAGTACCTGCCTGATACACAGCAGAGCTCCAAAAGCATTTATTCATGGTCTACATTTAAAATATAGAGTGAGATTAAAAGCTAAAAGAAAAATTGTACAGATAAGTTTGGAAGGGGAACCAATGTAATTATTTTGCATCTTACCTGAAGTTACTAGAAGCCTAATAAGGTACAAAAAGAAAAAAAAATGAACAAAGATCATGGTGGCAACAATGTACTTGGAAAAAAACACATGAGTAGAGAATGAAATTTCCCAGGGGGAAATAAATTTATCATTAATCAGTGATTGTTTTCTTACCATTATTTTTTCCTTTTTTATAGCAAAGCATGCAACATCAGAAAGACTTTTTTTAAATTAAGCAACCAAAAAATTACATATAAATAAAATCTGGCCCTAAACTCTGGTTTCTGATTCAGAGCCCCAAAACAAACAAACAAATTACCATTTTCTTTAGCAAAAGATACACATTGTCATTGGTCTTGTATGTTTGAAGATAGTTATTTGGATATGATGGTATAAAGATACATGTATTCATATACTCAAAGGAGTCTCAGATCTGAATGAGTCAATTCAGTTCTCAGGATGTACTTATGTGAACCAGATAACTCCTCATAAACTAAGGTGAAATGTGGTGAGTGGTAAAGTATCCTCACATGTAAATGGGTAGTGTGTACAGCACAGCCAAAATAAAAAGCAATTGTTTGAATACAAACGAGTAAGTGTAGGCAAATGGTTATACAGGTAAGTAAAATACAGCAGTTGTTTCTCTCACTCATTACCATGGAGTCAGTTCCAATTCATAATGACCTTACATTAGGTTTCTGAGGCTAGAAACTGCATGAAAGGTGATTGCTCAGCTTTTCTGCTCAGAGCAACTGGTGAATTCAGACTGCCAAAGAAGACTTCGGTTAGCAGTGGATTAAATAAATGCAAATGCATTGGGACAGGTACATGTATTCATTGTATGCTTCTTAGCCTTACCCAAAGCCCTTTCTGTATATACTGAAGCTGGTGTGGGGTCCGCAGACTCTGACATTCACTAACCCCACAATGAGGAAGAATCTGCACCAAGAAATCAGCTGCACAAAACCTCGAAATATGAAGTCAAACCTGGTCCCCATGCACCATAGTTTCCTCTTTCCATTCTAGTACTGACTATCACTCCCACAACTGGGTTTGATAATTCCTTGCAGTGGCCCTATAAAACTCATAGACAAACTTTACATTTATAGGAGTTTTTAGAAAACTAATACATCAAAAAGGAGGATAGAAGGAGAATTGATGCCTTTGAGCTGTGGTGCTGGAGAAGAGTATTGAGGGTACCATGAACTGCTAGGAAAACAAACAGACTCATCCTGGAAAGGGTTAAACCGGGCAGCTCCCTGGAGGCAAGGATTCTGAATCTCCATCTAACATACTTTGGACATGTTGTAAGGGGGGACCGGTCCTTGGAGAAGGACATCATGCTTGGGAGGGTGGAGGGACAGTGCAGGAGGGGAGGCCCTCTATGAGGTGGATTGATTCAGTGACTGGGGTAACCGGGATGGGTGTATCAGAGATGGTGTGATTGGCACAGGACAGAGCAGAGTTTAGGGTCGCTATGAGTCACAAGTAACTCGATGGCACATAACAACAACAGTAGGTTACAATTCAGGTTGGAAGCAGGTAGACCAATTCTCTGATCAGAACAGCTAAACCTATGTACCTAAACTAAAGCAGTAAACATATGCCAAAGTGTTGGCTCTAACTCCAGGAGGTCTGGTGCATCTGTGTCGCACAGCCATCTAGATCTTCACTTCTACAGGTGCTACTTTTGCCTCTTGCCATGTGCCATCGAGTTGGAACTGGCCCTCCAGTAGGGTTTCAGAAGCATTTGCATGGGAGGAGATTGTCCATCCTTCTCCTTTAAAGCATCAGGTAGATTCAAAGTGCGTGCCTCCAGAGCTCCCTTCTAGTGCCCTGTTATTTGTGCTGTCTGTCTCACTCCTCTTTATGTAGTACTTTCTGGCCCAAGGATGCATTGCACCCTCAAGCTCTAATTCTTGATGGTAGTGAGTTAGCCTTGTTCTGCTTTTGTTATTGTTGCTGTGTGTCAACCAGGCAGAACTGGCCCATAGCTGACCCTCCACTAAGTTTTCAGAGGAAGTAAAATGTATGAAAGGAGATTGACCATCCTTCTCCTTTGGACCAATTGGTGGATTCTAACCACATACATTTGAGATTCTAACACTTCTTTTTATAGTTGTTGTTGTTATGTGTCCTCAAGTCTCCTGAGACTCATAGCAACCCTATATATGCACGATAGATTTGAACCACACCCTATCCTGAGCTAATTTCACTCTCTCTGGCACAACACCTTTATTATCTTAATTACTGTGTCAATCCATATCATCTGGGGTCTTCATCTCAAGCACTGTCCCTCCACCCTTTCAAGCATGATGTCCTTCTCCAACGACTGGGCCCTTCTGGCAGTACGCCCAAAGTATCTGAAATGAAGCTTCAAAATCCTTGCCTCCAAGGAGCGACTTGGTTTTACCATCTCCTGTTTGTTTTCTTGACAGTCCATTATATGTTTAATACTCTTCTACAATACCACAATTCCCCAGCTGAGACAAGCAAGTACTTGTGAAGATCATGGCCTGAATTAGGCATACCTTAGTCTCTAGACTGACATTGTTGCTCTTTCACACTCTGGAGAGGTGCCTGACAGCAGATTTTTCTAATGCAATGAGTCTTCTGATTTCTTGACTGCTGGTACCAAGAGTGTTGATTTGGAACCTGTTCTTCTTCTTATGTGTCATCGAATTGCCTGTGACTTACAGCGACCTTATACACAACGGCTCTGAAGCCTGCTCTGTCCTGAGCCTGTCTCACTGACTCTGACACAACTACTCCCATTACCCCAGTTACTGTGTCAATCCATCTCATCTGGTGTCTTCCTCTCCTGTGCTGTCCCTCCAGCCCTACAAGCATGATGTCTTTCTCCAAGGACTGGTCCCTCCTGGCCACATGCTCAAAGTATGTGACACGTAGCTTCAAAATCCTATCCTCTAAGAAGAATTTTTTTTCACCCTCTGCAAGACAGACCTATTTGTTCTTTTTGGCAGTCCAGAATATGCTCAATACTCTTCTCCAGCACCACAACTCAAAGGCATCAGTTCCTCTGTCACTGTGACAAGCTGAAATTGTTAGCAACCTCAATCTCTTCTCCATCTACCATGGTGATGCCAACTGGTCCAGTGGTGAGAATCTTTGTTGTTTTGTGGTTTGGTTTTTTGTTTGTTGTGGGGTTTTTTTTATGTTAAGCTTTAATATATATTGAAAATACAGTCCACCTGCAAAAAAGTGCTTCAGGCCTTCCTCAGTTCAGCAAATAAGGTTGTGTCATCTTCATAACACAGGCTGTTGATGAGATTTTCGCCAATCCTGATGGCACATTTCACTTTATAGAGTCCAGCCTCCTGAAGGATCTATTCTGCATAGAGATTGGAAAGGTATGGAGACAGGGTACATACTGGACGCCTTTGATCATTTTACACCACACAGTGTTTCCCTGATTTGTTCTAATGACTTCTTCCTGGTCCAAGTGTAGGTTTCACCTGAGCATAATCCCAGTGTTCTGGAATTCCCATTCTTCTCAAGGTCAGCCACAATTTGTTGTGATCCACACAGTCAAATGTCATAGTCGATGAAGCACAGATGGAAATTCTTCTGCTACTCTACTTTCAGCCAAGATCCATCTGGCGTTGGCTATGAAGTCCCTAGTACCGCAGCCTCTTCTAAACCCAGCTGGTACTTCTGACAATTCTCCACTGATGTACTGTTCAGTCATTTTTGTACAATCATCAGCAGGTTCTTGCTTGATTGTGATATTAATTCTATTGTTCAGTAATTTCCACACTCTGTCAGATCACCTCTTTGGAATGGTATATAAATGTTGATCTCTTCTAATCAGTTGGCAAAGTAGTCGTCCTCCAGATTTCTTGACATAGCCTGTTGAGTACACCCAGGGCTGCATCTTTTTCTTGAAAGATGTCTGTTGGTATGTCATCAATTCCTGGGGCCTTATTTTTTGCAACTTTTTCAGAGTAGTTTGAACTTCCTCCTCCATTGCCTCTTGGTCATATGTTGTTTCATTAAATTATCCT
>NW_006399789.1:11799240-11806793 GCF_000299155.1 Elephantulus edwardii | reverse complement strand
GGATAATTGGTATGGGAGTGTCAGAGACAGTGCGATTGGCACAGGACAGAGCGGAGTTTAGGGCTGTTGTACATAGGGTCGCTATGAGTCGCAGGCAACTCGACGGCACATAACAACAACAACAACAACAACATTCTATGTCAGCTAATTCTTTTTGATACTGTGGAGTTGATTCTTCAATATTTCTTTCCTAGCCATCATATGGCCTTGCAGTAACATGGGAATTGGACGTATTAGCCTATCCACAAGGGGATGGATGAACTATCTGCCAATACGCAGGAAAATTGACAAGGGGATTGAATTAAACTGAGCGACCCAGTAATGGAAGGAGAGACCTCATTTCCACTGAAGAAACATCACCACTAGGAAAATAATAGCTATGGCTAAATTAGAGACTTGACATGAGATGAGAGCTTGGAACTACTACACCATTGAAACTGGAGCTAGTAGTCTTTGCCCAAGGTTGTCTGACAACTGAGGGGTGTAGGAGCCCAGTAATAATTCACAGGACTGATAAATTTATAACACTGACTAAGACTGAAAGGAGGAATCAATATTGGCAGTACTGAGAACTTCGTAACACTGATCTAAAGCTGTGGGGCTCAACGCAGGAGTGCCTGTGTACACATTTCAGAAGCTGTCCTGACTGTATTCTGCTATTAATCTAGATTATAAGCTTTTGACTTCCCCAACATGGTTCTGTGTGGTTGGTCTGTGAGCTATTGCATCAGATCTTGTACCCAGTAAATCAGTAAGATTGGTGTTCAGATGAGTAAAAAGAGGCATAAGAGTATGGGGAGCATGTCTGACCTCATTGGCTTTGAGTTATTGATACTGTTGACAGGGACAATTTCCCTTTGTGAAGCTGATAAATATCAGATATCCTCATTCCCATGCGGCCCTTGCTTATACTCCTTCCATCCTCTTTTAATGCTTCAAGGATCATTCCATATTCTGTCCATAGCAAGCTTACATATTGCAATTTGCACTGCCAACCCAATGGCATGTCGTTTGACTACCCTAGATCCTTCATGGGTGAAAGATGCCCAATATTCTCCTGTGCAGTTTACAGCATCTGAAAACTTGCTGGAGGGTCAGTTATGAGTTGTTACCAACTCAATAGTAAACAACAACTAATAAAATGTCTTTTCAATTATATTATATTATATTATATTATATTATATTATATTATATTATATTATATTATATTATATTATATTATATTATATACATCTGAAAATTTAACAGTTGGAGGACAACTGAAGAATAATCAATGCCTTTAAGATGCAGTGTTGGAAGAGAGTAATCCCATGGATTTTTCAGAAGAGCAAACAAATCTTCTATGGAGTACGTGCAACCTCAGTGCTCCTTAGAGGACAGAATGGTGAAACTTTGTCACATACACTTTGAGTATGTCTTCAGGAGGGGCAGCCCTTGGAAGAAGACATCATAGTGGGAAAGGTGAAAAATCAGAAAAAGATACGAAAACCTGCAACAAGAGATTGACAATGTGACTGTACCAATGGACTTGAGTGTATCAGAGAGAGTGAGGATGGTTCAGGATAGGGCTAAATCCAGATCAGTTATTCATGGAGCTGCTGTCAGTCATTGAAAACTTGCTGGCACCTAGGAACAAAAATAAAAGAACAGAGCTTCATTTAAATATCAATACGAGACCAAAAGGCCAAGAATTACTCCGAAATAAAGATAAGAAGATAAGTGAGCAGAGAAATTAATGAATTGAACAGATAATGTGGACATATGTTAGCTATACCTAATGTCATAAAACAGTTTGTGTGAGAACTGTCAAAAGAGAATTTAACTTGATGTACAAACTTTCACCAAAAAAATAAAGTATCTGTTTAACAGAATGATCAGGACTCAGTGATGGTCACTGCTGCATCTTTGTGTTCTTGGGATAATCAAGCATGACTTCTTTATTTGCACAATTGATTCTAGGTCAGTTTGCACAAAAGAAACCTCAGTTGCACAGTGGTAAATATGGTAGGCTCCCAACTAAATGACTGATAACTAAAATATTGGCCACTCCTCAGGAGTAATACATAAATGCCTGTTTATGTAAATGTTTATAGCCTGGGAAACCCTATAAGACAACTGAGGGTCACTATGACTCAGAATTGATTCACCAGAAATGGGTTTGGGGTTTTGATTTAATGGAATTCACAGGAGGTGTTCAATGTTATAAAAAAATTAATGCTGTAACTAAATGTTTGGTAGTTTTATTCGGCAAGTTTCACCTAGAAATGGAGACATGGTTAACTGCTTTGAAAAATCAGCCACTGAAAGCCAGTGCTTTGAATCTATTCTTCCAAGTTCACTTATGGTCAAAAATCAAAATCAGTTTGAATTTTTAAAATGTAGGTGTAGTGAAATGATAATCAGAATGGGAAAATTATAAAACCCTGCTAGAAACGTCTCTCTTAGAAAACAGGAGTTGTGTGTGATTTGTATAGCAGCCAAATCTCTTAAACAGTAGAATCTGAAAAAGCAGTGCCCTGCTCAAAGATGATGGCCAACAATGCTGCTTTGAATATTTTGTGTCATTCTCAAAAATCCTAGCCATAATCCAGCCTCCTGCATCAAGCTCCTGAAAGCATTTACTTTGCCTCTTCCAAATATCTAAGTCTAGGAATTGTTGTTAGTTGTTAAGTACCATCAAGTGAAATACCACTCATAGTGAGATAATGAACAAAAGATCTGAGCCCTATTCTATAAGCATCCTCATGCATCTAGTGTTCATAGGGTTTTCAAAGGCCTATTATTTAAGAAGTGGATGTCAATCCTGCTTCCAAGTTATCTTAATCTGGGAACACTGACGAACTCTGTCCACCGTGGTTAACCCTTATGGTGTTTGACACACTTTTGGGACAGCTTTCAGTATCACTGCAACCCCAAGTTATCTCAGTACAGTAAACTGACAGAAAAATGTTGTACCCCTTAGAACAATGTTCTCCCTAAACACAACATCAGACTCTTAGGCAGGACCCAACTAACTTTTAAATACAAAAGTCCACCCACCAAATCATGACTGATTTAAATAAAAGGCTTCCAGCCCACAGCTGATTGTTAACTAAATCCAAAATGACAATCAGCTTAAACTTGTTAATGAAATAAAAAGTGACCATATCATTTACACTCAACTTTCAATTAAAACAACCTACCATCCAGCACCTACCTGCTTCACACAGCAAGCTCCACACTGGAGACTCTTAGTCAGGACCCAACCAACTTTAAATATAAAGACCTGCCCACCACGTCCAGGAATTAGACCCCTGATAATCCCTACCCCATTACCATTCTGCTTCACCTAAAATTAGTCTGTTTTGATTTCACTACATCAACCTTGACTGGTTTGGATCCTTTCAAAGCTTTATTGAACAGCTCCTGGAGCACAGCTCTCTGACATACTCAGGATTGACATTGTCATGTGAACTCAATAACAACTAGCTAGAGTGGTTCAGAGATTAAAGACACAAACAGACATTTGACCTACTATTAATATTGCTGTTGGCTATAGCAATGCTGCTTGTTGCTAGAGTGATTGAGTTCAGACTTTGAAAGTTAATTTGGAACTGATGGTGAGCCTCAAAATGGAATTGTCTACTGGAAAGTTGAATTTGCAGCATCTTCCTGGTTGTGTGTCAAAAAGCTTACCATGTCATAACTGAATTACTTTGTGAACAGTCAATAAAATACTGAGCAATTTATGATCCCACATCAGTCATTTGAAAGCATTTTCCATTCATGAGGCCTTGAGGCAGTATGGTGGAAAATCCAGGAATGATGTCAGTAATGTAGAATGTATGTTTACGATGAACTCTATGGAAATTTATTTTGGGCTAGTTGATTTAACATCTTGCTTCTTCAACTCCCTCATGCCAGTTTCTAGTGAAGATAAAGTTATAATATGCTTGGATTTACAACCGTGATGAAATTTGAATGCCTCTGTGAACTTTTCATTGGTGGCTTTCGTACAAGTCATAACCTGCATATGTCCACTTGGAAACAAACATGGCATTTCTAATTTATTTCCAAAGAAAGAAAACCTATTAAAGAAAGAGCTCCACAGCAGAATGACAGATGGTTTAATCACTTATTCTCAGACAGATTGATGTATTAAAAAATATGGTTTTCATTAAAATATATATTATGGAGAAATAAACGTTCATGAGAGTGGCCAGTAATATCTAGTAGGTGGATGGAAAGGAAAATAAGTGCCAAACACCTGTAAAACCATCCTGGTTGGCTCATGAAGTTGTTTCCGTATCAGTTACAAGAGCAGTTCCCTTTTCAGGGGGGCATACCTCAGAGGGTTCTGGATGGGAGGATAGAGCAGGCATCATTTTAAATTTTTCATCCAGACGTTTACAAATTGCAAGTGCTTTTTCCAAAGTGTATGCTTCCACCACTTTGCTAAATAAAGTCAACTACTAAAAATAACAGTGCTCTGGTAGCTTAGTGTGTCAGAAGTTGTGCTGTTCACCCCAGCATGGTGCCTCTGATGGTCTGGACCCAACAATGGCTCTTCAAGAGAAAGGTGGGCAATCTCTTCACATGCAATTTACAACCATTGAAAACTTACTGGAGGGTCAGCTGTGAGTTACTTCAGACCCCATAGAAGTGAGTTGAGTTTGAGTGCCACAAACTGAACCTTTTGGCAATGGATATTGTTACCATGCTTGGCTCAATAATTAGCTTTAAAATGAGAGGCAAAATGTGTCCTTGCTTCTGTTCAGCAGAATATTCATTGTTTCTTTGTCCACAGTCCCTAAATGGTGCAGAAAGTTAACATATACACCTGTTAACCTGAGTGTCATTTATGGGACCCACCTCAAGGTACCTCCTAAGAAAGGAGGAATAGTCTATTTCCAAAAAAATCAGCCATGAAAAAACCCTCTGGCTCATAGCTCTTCTGCTCCGGTGCATGTAGGATAACTGAGAATCAAAATCTACTTAATAGACACTAGTTTTCTAAGTCTGTGGAATATTATTGTTACAGCTGTGGTTGTCTTAATTATCTGTTCTCGGTTGTCTTGGTTATCTATTCTCGTCAGTTTCTGAGAAGGAGAGAAAACTAGTTCCAAAACTAAGAGTTTGCATTTTAAGAAGCCAACTGGGGCGGGGGTGAGAGGATGATAGGAGACACTCTGTGCCACCAACACTATAATATGCAGGTTTTTTTCTGGTCAGGATAATCTTGGTACTTTTTTAATCATTATTATACACATGCACATACATAAATTTTATTTTCTACCTTGATATACAATAGTCACAAAATCCAGAGTTCTGTTTTCTTAATCTCAGTGCTAAGATGTTTCATTCAATGGTTAACAATTAATTTTTTGGCTTCCTAGAGAGGAATTAAGTAATCCACAGAGTATAACTGGTTAAGGAATGAGAACACGTGGAAGGGAGTCTTCAACTTAGTCCCTAGTTTCAGAGGCAACTTTAGAGTTGCCATGATAAAATGAAGAAGAGGAAGACAACTGACATTTAAAGAGAAAACAAGCCAAGAGCTCAGTACATGCTGCTGCATTTAATTACTTTTCTGATTGTGTGTACCATCGAGTCAGAACTGACCCATAGCTGAACCTCTAGTGGGTTTTCAGAGGCAGTAAATTGCACAGAAGAAGATTTGAATCATGAGTCTTCAGGATTACAGCACAGATTCTTACCCCTAGGCCACCAGAGCTCCCTATTTAATTACTATAGTCCTGCAAATTGGCATTATTCACTCCACTGTATAGTTAAGTGACCTCACCAAGTCCTTCTACCTGGTGGGTGGCACAGGTAAAGTTGGACCTTCTTTCTCTCAGGGAGACTCATCTGAACCACAAAGTTAGACCCACTGCATCGTCTCTATCCATTTATTGCAGAGGAGCTTCACCTGAGGAAACATGGGATCAAAACAGGAGAAACAGCAAACAACAATGCTAATCCTAATTTATTTTCCCCAACTGTAGGCAATATGCCATCTAAATATCCCCTGCCCTGCAGCTGGAGCTATGTGTGAATGCTCTTTCTGCAGTGAAGAGTTATTACTTCCACAGACAAGTGACTAGAGGATCCAGTGCTGGTGATTTGAGGAAAAAAAATATTATTACATCATGTCCCATATGAAGAGGGAGCTATGGTGGCCTAGTGATCAGAAGCTGCACCGCAATCCTGAAGGCACATGGTTCAAATCCACCAGCTCTTTCACAGAAGGATGGGCAATCTCCTCCGGTGAGATAAACTGTCTCTGAAAATCTGCTCTTTCAAATCGATGGCACACAACAACGCATATGAAGACCTATGATAACTTCCAAATAAAAACTTCCAAATTAGCCTGGTTTTAGGTTACATTTTCTAGATGCTTCTTTCCTAGTGTTTCAAAACACCTTTCCTCAGTACCACTCACATGAATATACTCTGGGAACAGTGCATTTACAGGGTTTGTGGCTTATTGGCAAAATAAACTTATAGGCTCCTTGAACTAATGCGAGACTCTAGACAAGCTTTTTGCAGATTGGGTAAGGAAGTTTCTGGGACATTGGAAGGAGGGAGTGCTAGTAGCCTAGTGGGTAAGGAACTGTACTGACAACTAAAAGACACCTGGTTCAAATCCACCACCTGCACTGTGGAGAAAATGGGCAGTCTCCCTCTGTGTGATTTATAGCCTCTGAAAACCTGCTGGAAGGCCAGCTATGAGTTGTTTCTAGCTCAATAGTGTATAATAGCAAACAGAATATTGCATTGAAGAGGCTATGTGATTTTAGGATTAGCTAGGTGGAAGATATTCCAAAATCCTAATGAGTAAATCCTAAAAGCTTCTAGAAACAATGTGGTGAATATGGGTCTCTCTACATATGTTTAAAAAAATTTTATATTGATTTACATATAAAATTTGTATACATTTTATTTTATTCATATACACTGAATACATGTCACATTGTGTTGCATAGGATCATTCTGTGAAGTTTTGTGTTTAGGGTTTTTAAAATTATTTTATTTTATATGGGTTTGCTCAAGGCACATTGTATTTTACACTGTTCTTCATTCATACTGTGTTTCATACTATCATTTCCATGCATTATGTTTTATAAAATCAATCACCATTGGATTTTGCCCATCATTACCTAATCTTTAAGGTCCCTGCTGGATCTTTTAACCTTTCTAAAATTCTATGAATTTTATCAATGATGATAGTTACAGAAAGGCTTCAAGACTTTTGTTCATAGGGTCGCTATGAGTCATGCTCAACTCAATGGCAATCAACAACAAATTCTACATTGGACATGGCTTTTCTGTGTATTCCAAAGTCCCATGTTAGAGAATTACTATTGCTGTTGATGCACACATAGTTCAAACCTAATCAGTGAATGCAGCCCATTGCCTTTGCCACTATAATTTGGTTTTCCAAAGATAGAGATAATACCTAGGCTGCAGCCTTCAGTATGGACTGAGGCTCAATGTCAAGAAGACAAAAATTCTCACCACCGGACCAATCGGTAGCATCAGGATGGATGACGAAGAGATTGAGAGTGTTCACA
>NW_006399789.1:11786971-11798850 GCF_000299155.1 Elephantulus edwardii | reverse complement strand
CATGCTGGGTAGAGTAGAGGGACAGCGCAGGCAGGGAAGACCCTCTATGAGGTGGATTGATTCAGTGACTGGGGTAATTGGGATGGGTGTGTCAGAGGCAATGAGTTCTTCAAAGCTCTGTCTTTTTGAGATCACGGCTCCAGTGACGATGTCTGCCTGAAATATAAGGACCATCCTTTACATCATATTGATAAGGAACCTAAATATACAGAGAACAGGGAAATTGAGCGTAGCTGGTTTTGTTACAGATGGGCTGGGGTCACTGGAGACTAATATTAGACAGCTCCTGTACAAGTCCATGGCTCAAATCCACAGCTGCTCCATGGAAGAGAGATGAGTCGGGCAGTGTGGCTGTGTCCCTATCGAGTCAAAATGGACTCAATACTCATTGACTACAGTGTAGCTTTTGACCTTTTTAAAAAATTGTTGGTTTCAGTATTTAGTTTTAGCATGTCAGGAGGCGAAATATAATTCTACGTAATAACCACTCTTGGATTTTTCCAATTCATACACCAACAAAAGGTTCTTCTGGTTTGTTTCTTAAATGGAATTTGGCCATGGTTTCTGTCACTGACAGCCAAGAGCATGTATGACTATCCAACTAGAAATGGTGACTCCTGTCCTGACCTGAATCAGACTGTTATCTTGTCAACCCTTCAGAGAAATGGCATTCTTCATTTGAGTAGATAAGTGGTTTCACACGTTATACTTAGTATATACTCTGTTTAAAGTGCTGTACAGCCTTCTGACTACGGCACCCTGCAACCTCCTCTTTCATTTTACATGATGGTCAAAAGATTATGAGATGAAGTGGAGGGACTGTGCATGTAAGGGGAAGGGGTTTAAGACCGCTTAGTTCACAAGAATTTTAAATTGTTATATATTAGAACACTTTTGTTCTCTGAAGTGTGGTGCCCTGGATGACTTCTGGCACCTCGCTTCATGTCACTCTGCAGTTTGGCCACACTTCTCAGGAGCATGTATTACAGGCTTGGATCTTAGGCCCCTTTGTCCACTAACCCTCATCTTCTCTCTCTCCTTTCCTGCACTCCACAGCCTCCCATGTCATAATTGTTATCACCTAGTGACCTAGAAAACATAGTCTCTCGAAGCAGTCAGCCTAGGCGATCTCAGCTCCGGGGATCACATCATAGTTTTTGTTTCTTGGAAAAATGTTTGGTCTATTCTCCCTGACTCTTGGTAGACCTGCCTCCAGTAGTGGAATGGAGAGCAGTGCTTGATCATGTGAACATCTCAACAGTCTGTACTAATCCATGCAGTAGTTTTGGGGGTACATAAGTTTATCCTTTCTCCCTTCTGTCACTAAAACTCCCGTGCTGACACCAATGCTAGGGTCATAAAGATTGGAATTTCCTTCCTTCCTTCCTTCCTTCCTTCCTTCCTTCCTTCCTTCCTTCCTTCCTTCCCTCCTTCCTTCCCAGTCTACCTCTCTTATTTATTTTTAATTTTTTTTAGATGATGCATGCATGTTTTTGTTTTCTTGAATTATTTAAATTGTATTTAATTTATATCCTGGGGGAAAAAAAATCACAGATTTTAACTGTTATTAGTTCAGATTTTTTTTTAAAAAAAAAGTGCACACACTCCTGTAACCACCAAACTACTTAAACATGAAAGAGAAAGCACATTGGTACTTTTCATTATGTCCCTCTTTTTTTAAAAAAAATTTTTATATATATTTTTTCTACTAGTTTATTTACTCAATTTGAATACAAATTTGAACAAATTCTTTCAATTTCCCTCACCCCCTCATGAAATTGTACAACCCAAAGATTAATTCCCCCTACCCCTGCACATCCACATCCCTCTGCTTCAGCCTCCCCCACCCCTCCTGGATCCTTATACTCATTCTACAATAACACTTTTATACACTATTTATCCTTGTAGGACTATGCCCCTCTCTTCCACCACTCCTAGGGAACTTCCACCCTTACTTTTTCCCAAGAGTTAGTTTTACTTGTTCTAGAAGTTCATGTCAGCAGAATTTTTCTGATTTCATACAGCATGTTCTTTTTTACTGTGATTTGAGGGACTGCTGAGTGTAAGAATAATTGCCTTAAAAAACACAATTTGCACTGTAAACATTCCCTCAAATCACAATATCTTTTTAATTTTTTTAAGACACCTAAATGAATACTAGAAATAGATGTTCATTTTGGAACAACTGACAGAACTTAAGTGCTAGACAACAAATCACACACTAATGAGACTGCAAACTGTGAGCTCAGCTGGAAGGAGGTTGTTGTCTGTCTGCCAGGGCAGTAATTTAGACTGGAAGGGACTTAACTTTTAACTTTATATCTAAGATGTCTTAGTTACTTGAAACTCCCTTCCTTAACTAATGATGGCATTGTACATAATTAACAAGCATGTCTTTCTTACATTTTGTCCCAAAAGAAAGTTCCTAGCAGAATTTCCTCTAATACTTAGCTATTGTCATATTTATTAATTACCAAGTACGAGATATTGGCTGATTAGGACCCGAGAGTATTCCCTCCATTTCTGTTTCTCAGTAAGATAAGAAGTGACATGTCCTTAAGGCAGCCAGTCCCACCCTGAGAAAACTTCTCAGTTACTTTCTCCCCTCAGATTTTCTTTTTTTAATTAAAATGTACCAACATGTACTGAAAGAAATCAAAGTGATTAGCAGCAAAAGGCGCACATAGAATGAAAGTCCATTTTCCATTCAAAATAATGCCTGAAGGAAAGTCTAAATTCATCAGCCCTCCACTGCTTAATAACGTGACATGTTTACAATGTTGAGGGAAATCAGGTGTTTTCATACTAAATGAAAAGAAAATTTATGTACTGTTATTACTGTGTGCTTTGCCTGGTGTTTCTCACTCTATTCGTCATTAAACACTGCCCCCTAAGTACTGTGCAAACTTCATGCAGGGATTTTATGGAATAAGATTGCAGAACTGACCATAAATAATCACACAACAGAGCCCTGAGAAGAGGCAAGGGTTTAGAAGGGAATGTTTGCTCCCTAATAGATAAACGGGGGCGGGGCGGGGGGGGGGGAAGGACTCATCAGCTCATTTTCCCTTTCAATTTGATACACTAGAAGCAAGATTTGAGGCACCGTTTAAGGCAAGCTCTTTCTCAATCACTAGCTGAGAAGGTGAAGTAGGAAGTGGGCAAATGTTGTGATATTTAAGATATAAGCTTTCTTCCACCCAACTGTGCCAGATATCTGATATAGAGAGAAAGCTTTACTTATTTACCTGGAAGGTTGTTATTGTTGTCAGCTCCCCTGTAATGCACCTCTAGCTCATAGAGCAGAACTTTCCTACTGTGTTTCCTGGAATGTTCTGGGTTTTCTGGTTTTATATCTTGATGGCAGGGGTTTTCCAGGTCTTTTTATAGTGGAGACTCTGGTTGTAGTTAGGGTCAATGAAGTTGACTCCAACTCATAGTGACCTACTGAACAAAGAGGAAAACTTTGCCCTGGAAGGTGCCTTCCTCATGTGCATGATACTCCAGCATGTTGATGAGATTCAAGAAAGGGTGACACTTCTATTACTGAAAAGAAAGGTAGTGTTAGCCTCCAGTCCTGTGTTAGCCAGGCTTTCTCCTGGGTGTTGTCATGCCTTCTTCCCAGTAGAGTTGGGCTATAAAATTTAATAAGACTGAGGAAAGACAAGCCTAGAGACAAAGCCTAGATGAGTGAGTGAGGAGCAAAGCAGCCGGGATTTCACAGAGCATAGAGATTTTGGCTGTCTTAGAGAGAAGAGGTGAACCGTTATCCAACCTTTGGTAGCAAGCAAGGATGTGACCCCTGGTGGGGTCGATGGCAGCATGCATAGTCAGAGAGAAAGACAGGGCAGAAATGTTCTCCAGAAGCCTCCTGCTGGACTGCCAAGTACAGACCCTACAGCTAAATGTGAATTGAGCATTTCGAAAGAGTGTGTGTGTGTGTGTGTGTGTGTGTGTGTGTGTGTGTGTGTGTGTGCATGCACGCGTGTGTGTGCTGTTCCATGGGAAGAAGATAGGAAATCTATTCCAATTCTATTTACAACCTCTGAAAATTCCCTAGAGGGTCAGTTATGAGTCAATTCTTACTCAATAACCCATAATAAAGCAATAATATTCCAAGTATTTTGTTATTTATCATTTGAAATTCAAATTTAGCAGGACTTTCTATACTATATCTGGAAACGGTGTCATCAGGAAAACAATTTATTTGGCAGAAATCAATTACTGAGATCAATTAATTGGTTACAGAGCATAATAATTTCTAAGCTGTCCTCTATGGAAACTACTTAATGGGGGAGGACTTTGATTTGAACAGATCTCATATGTTGTTGCTGGTTGCCGTCAAGTTGAATATTACTCATAGCACCCCAGTGAACAACAGATATGAACCCTGTCCTATCCCGTACTGTCCTTATCATCTCCTATAATATACTTGAGTCCATTGCTGTAGAAACTGTGCCAGTCCGTCTCGTTAAGGGTCTTCCTCCTTTCACTGACCCTCCACCTCCCCAAGAGTGATGTTCCTTTCCAAAGAATAGCCCTTCCTCATGACATGCCCACAGTAAGTGAGCCGAAGCTTTGCCACCACCCATGCCTGCAAGGAGAGCTTTGGCTGCACTTTCTCTAAGGCATATCTGTTTGTTCTTTTGTCCATGGGATAGTCAATACTTTTTTTCAAAACCACAGCTCAAAGGCACGAATTCTTCTTCATCCTTATGCATTGTTCAGCTGCATAACCAGTGATTGAAAAGACCATGGCCTGAAACAATCTTCAAACTGACATAATTGCTTCATAGTCCTTTGGAGAGGTCCCTGGCAGTTGACTTTCGCAAAGAAACACTTCTGCTCTCCTGACTGCTGATACCAAGGGTGTTGATTTTGAATTGAAGTAAGATAAAATCACTGAAAAGTTCAATCTTTTCAGAGGATCCCATGAGGGCTGGGGAAATAAATTTGGGATCATGGAAGTGTGTCAAGGTGAGTCTGTATAATGAAAGGGAGAGAACTTGGAAGCTGTTGGAGATACGCAGGTGGAGGAAGGAATCCACACATTGCACTGGGGGAAAATCAGAAAATAAAACCCTTCTGAAGATGGTGACAGTAACAAGATTGCTCTTAGCCAAAAGCTTAGTAGTTAGAACCTGCGTGGGTTTTAATCACCATGCAAGAATGGTTGGGCAATCTACTTCCAGAAGTTTACAGCGAAACCTTTAGAACAATTCTAGATTAAGCACATAAGACCACCCTGAGTCTGAGTCTACTTGCTGGCAACAGCTTGAAGAAAATGGTTTTTGTTTGTTTTCCCGGTGATGGTGTTCCTTTTCAGTAATTTGCTGTGCTTTCTACAGTGTAAAAGTCAAAATATCCTTTCAAATATCTAGTACTTTCTCAGGCACACTTTGAGTGACTCGTCTGGGAGATTTTGAGCCCAGGTGGACCAGAGTAGCCACCCTGTGGCTGCCAAGCCTGACACTGTGTCACAGGAGAATGGCTGCGAGTGGCAAAATCAGAGTGTGGGCAGTGAAGGCTGAGGCCAGGGAGAGGGCACTAGAGAGAGTAAGAGCTAATCCAATATGGTATGGTTACTGGAAAGCAAGTGACTTCTTAGGCAGGAAATACCATATTCCCGTTCAGTTAGGCATGACTTGAAATGGCAACCATGTGGAGAACAAATGGATAAAAGTGGGAACTGGGGTTGAAAAAAGACTTAGGAAGCTATTGAAAAACGGGCCATAGCTTAGTGAAAAGGACTTGACACAAAGACATATCACCACAGCAAGAGATGAGGGGAATCATTTCAAGGGCAGCAAATGGTGAGAAGCATTGACTCTGTAGGACACTCCTTTTAAAAGTTGAAACAGATCATTTAAGCTTTTAAAAATGTAAACAAATAATTTAAAGTCTTGGCATTAGAACTACTGTGGTAGCTTTTTAAAAATGCTGATGACTCAATCTCATCGATTCTGTTTTAAACAATTTGAGGTAGGGTTAAGACAATGATGTTGTTCTGTACCATTGAGTCGGAACTGACACATAGCTGAGTCTACAGCATCTTTTCAGAGGCAGTAAATGGCACAGGAGATTGTCCACCTTCCTTCCACGTCTTCCGTCCATGCCCATCTTCAGTCCCTTCACATAGAGTGGGTTCAAGTTGCCTACCAATGGGTTGATAGCTCAGTTTCTTACTACTAAAGCCACCAGAGCATCCTACAAAAATAGCTTTTTAAAATATCTCATATTAATATCACATAGTTTTTTTAATCTACATTCAGAAAAAACAACCATTAGCAAAATGATGACATCTTTTAAAAAAAAAGTCCATTTTTTTGGGGGGGAAGCCCACCAAAACTATACACCTGAACAAGTACACTTATCATTCTCACAAAAGAGCTGGCCACACATCAGTGAACTAAGGCAAACATTTATGTATGTCCCGAGGAGATAAAATAAAGACAGAATACACCTGCTCTAGAATGTTTGTTGGTTTTTTATATGGTCTAGTTGACTATGGCTGATAGAGTTCCTTTGCACACCTGATCTGAACCTTGTCCTATGCTACGCCATCCCTAGAATTTCTGATATACTCCAGCCCATTGTTATAGTCATCGTGTAAATCCATTTTGTTGAGGCGCTCTCTCTCTCTCCCCCTTACTTTCTGCCTTTCCCAGCATGATATCGTTTCCAAAGACTAGTCTCTCCTGACAATATCCACAAAATGTATGGGGTGAAGTTTCACCATCCTTTCCCTAGAATGGTAAACAAGACACCTCAAAAACACTGTTGTTCACTCCCATCATTAATGCTCCACTCCTGCCCATCCTCACCCTTCTGCTTCCACTCCATATTGGATCCTCATACTCGTCCTGCAATGATAGTTTAATACAATATTTGTCCTTATGGGACTGAGTTTGTTCACTTAGCATAATGCTCTCCAGTCCCTCTTAAGTGAGGTAGTAATTTACAAAATCATTTCTCCTGTGTGCTGTGTAATATTTCATTGTGTGAAGATACCAAAACTTCTCAATCCATTCCATTGTAATTGGACCTTCAGTCTATTTTCATGTTTTTGAAATGGTGAATAATGCTGTTTTGAACATTGGTATACAAGTCTCTGTTTGTGCCTCAGTTCTTACTTTCTCAGAGTATATTCCAAGCAGTGGAATAGCAGGATAATATGCAATCTGTCTGTATAGCTTTTTTACAGTGGTTATATTATTTTACAATCCCACCAATAATGTATAAGAATTCCTATCTGGCCACATTACTTGCTATCCTGTTAGAGTTTGCCACTGCTACTGGAGTGAGATATTATCTCTTTGTGGTTTTGATTTGCATCTCTCTTATTGCCAGTGATTTGGAGCATTTCTTCATGTGTCTGTTGACCATCCAAATATCTTCGCTTGTGAAAAATTTTTCTACATATTTTGCTCATTTTATAACTGTGTTATCAGTCTTTTTCCTGTGGAGGCCGTGTAGGATTCTGTAAACTTTTGATATTAAACCCTTGTCTGGAATGGTATGACTTTTTTTTTTACAGTCAGTAAGTTTTCTTTTCACTCTGTTGGAAAAAAAATTTAATCACACAGGGATTTAATCTCTGTTGTTGTTGATAGATACCACTGAGTTGATTTCAACTCATAATGACCTCATGAAAAAAAGATCTGAAACCAGACTTGTTCCACGCCATCCTCACACACAAGAACTCATTGCAGCAATCATCTTGTCAATCTACCTGGTTGAGAGCCTTCCTCTCCTTTGCTGACCCTCCACCCTTCCCAACATCATATCCCTCTCCAAGGAATAGCACCTCCTAGCAATAAGTCCAAGGTATGTCAGGCAAAGCCTCATTATTCTTGCTTCCAAAGAGCTCTCTGGCTGCATCCTCTCCAAGACATATCTATTAATTTTTTTTTTGGTTGTCCATGGAATGTTCAGTGCTTTTCTCCAACACCACAGCTCAAAGGTGTAAATTATTTTTCTGTCATCCCTATTCATTGTCCAGGTCTCAGATACATAGCTAGTAATGGGAAAAACCATGGCCTGAATCAGAAGCACCTTAGTTCTCAAACTGACATCACTACTCCTCAATAATTTGGAAATGTCCCTAACTGCAGATTTTCCCTTTGCAATGTATCTATTTATTTCCTGATTGCTTGTAACAAGGGCATTAATTGAACTAAGAGTGTAAATAAATGATTGAATTTTGTATTTACAATGATTTATTCATTGCAAATACTTTTTCTAAAAGTCACAAAGACCACTTTGTACATAAATGTCACCTAGTGGGCTGCATAGCAATAAAATCGGCTACATTTGTGGAAGAAATCACTGGAGAAGTTCAATATCAGCAGTCGAAACTAGGCCAGGAGCAGACTGTGGGTCAGATCATCACTTACTCATATGCAAGTTCAAATTGAGGCTGAAGAAAATGAAAATAAGTCCACATGAACCAATATATGATCTTGAATCGATTCCATCAGAATTTCATGTTCATCTTAAGAATAGGTTTGAGGCATTGAACACCAATGATAGAAGACCAGATGAGTTGTGGGACGATAGCAATGATATCATCCATGAAGAAAGCAAAAGGTCATTATAAAAGCAGAGGAGACAGAAAAGACCAAAACTGATATCAGAAAAGATTCTAAAGATTGCGCTGGAAGACTGGGAAGCAAAATCTAAAGGAAAACATGTCAAAGTAGAAGAGCTGAACAGACGGTTTCAAAGGGCAGCTTGAGAGGACAAACCAAAGTATTATAATAGAATGTGCAGAGAGCTGGAATTGGAAAATAAAAAAGGGAAGAACTCTGTACTTTTCAAGCTAAAGGAACTGAAAAAACAAATTTAGGCCTAGTGCTTCAATGTTGAAAGATGCTATGGACAATGTATTGAATGACCCAGAAAGCATCAAAAGAAGATGGAGGAAATACGCAGAGACACTGTACCAGAAAGAAATAATTGACACTGAAATATTTCAGAAAGTATTACATGAATAAAAGCCAATGGTAATAAAAGAGGAAGTGGAAGCTGAATTGAACTCATTGGCAAAAAATAAGGCCCCAGGAATTGATGAGATACCAATTGGCTTGTTTCAATTAACAAATGCCGCTTTGGATGCACTCACTAGTCTATACTGGGAAATTTGTAGGACAGTTGTCTGTGTGGCCAACAGATTAGAAGAGGTCTATATTTGTTCCTATTCTCTAAAAGGGTGATCCAAGTGAATGTGGTAATTATAAAATAACATCATTGATTTCATCTTTAGAGAGGTCCATTTATCAATTTTATCTTCTACAGACTGCATTTCTGGCTGTGTTTGGCAGTCTCTTTATACCACAGACTAGGACATCTAAGCTTGATCTCACTTTGTCTCTGATGAACTTTATGGTTTTGGACTTAAGGACATGGGAAAGACTCAGTGTGAAAAACAATGTATACAAACTTTGTAAATAAACAAGGATAAAATAAAAAAATTTTTTAAAAATCCCACCCTACATTGCTGTTGAGTTGGAACTGACTCATCGCTGACTCTCTAGAGGATTTTCAGAGATTATAAACCACACCGGAGGTAATTGTCCATCTCTTCTTCCACAAAGCAATTGATGAATTCGAGCCACCTGTCTTTGGATTGACAGCATAAATATCTATCCACAATTAGTTTTTCCATTCACCTGCTATGCATTTGAGAGCAGGAAAAAGAATAAGGTTGACAGAAGAAGAATCATCAAAGCCTTTCAGTTATGGTGTTGAGAAGGATGCTTAATATCCCATGGACTGCAGATATGTCTTGGAGAAAGTGAAACCAGAGTACTCCTTGCATACAACGATGACTAACCTTCATCTCACATAGTTTGGGCATGATCTAGGAGAGGCTATTCTTTGGACAGGGAAATCATGCTTGGAAAGATGGTTGGTCAGTGAAAGAGAGTCATCTGAATAAGATGAACTGACACAGTGGCTGCAGAGATGGTGAGGATGGCACAGGATAGGACAAGGTTTAGATCTGTTGTTCATTGGGTCACTATGAGTTCTCCTCAATTAGACAGCACTTAACAACAACAACACCTTCCCAAAGACATATTCTAATCCCTTTGAAGAGCACATGTTCAGGGTGTTGACTTGGAATCCCAACATTTTATTAGAAGTTGGACCAGAAATAGAATCTGATTATTAGAAACACAGTGGGATCTCTAGAGAAAGGATATATTAGTATCTGCTCAGTTCTTTAAATATCCTTCAGGCAAACTTCCCGGTTTTCATCAAGCTCATCTTGATTTCTTCTCAGGTCTACAACTAACTCCCACTGACTAATTCTAATGATCCTGTTGCTTTAAGGCAATGGAATATAGAATTCTTTTTGTTCTTTCCAATAAGATCTGTGTTCCATTTTAAACAAAAAAGAACAGAATATGAACCTATTACTTAGCTTCCTATCAGTGACTAAGTGCATGACTTTGGCAGAGAGAGAAATATTACTATTTTTTTTAAAATAATCATACTTTAGTTACACAGTTTTTCATTTATATATTTTTTGTATCTTAGATTCATTGACAGCGGAAGTCCTGCCCATTTCTTAGAAGTATAACTTATTTAATAAACAACTTCTAAAATCTAGGCACACCGGCATATCCTAGTTTGCTGGCTTATTTATTAAATGAAATCTGTTATCACTGAGTCATCTTTGACTTAATGTCATCTATTGTGCCATAGGGTTTTCAATGGCTATATTTTCAGAAGAAGATTGCCAGGCTAATAGGTTCTGAAGCATCTTAGGCTGAATTTGAATATTAACCTTTTTTTTTATTAGCTAAGTATGTTAACCACTTGTACTTATTATGTGTTCTTGCTCCTTTCTAAGAATTCCTGCATATAGCAATATTCTAATCATCTCTTTGCAGATCTGGACATCTTTTATTTCCATCTCTTGTCATATTTCCCTATCAAGCACTTCCAGTACAATATTGACTAGAAGTGGTGACAGTAGATATCCTTATCTGGTTGCTGTTAGCAAGGAAAATGCTTTTAGTCTTTCTCCACTGAGAATAAAATTGATTCTTGGTTTTGCATAAATACTTTTCACTGTGGAGAAGAGATTGAGGTTGTTGACAAATACAGCTTGCTTAGCTCTACAATCAACACTCTTAACAGTAGCAGTCAGGAAATCAAAAGATGAGTCGTATTGGTAAAATTTGCTGTCAGGGACCTCTCCAGAGTGCTGAAAAGCAAGAAAGTCAGCCTAAAGACTAAGGAAGACCTAATCCAGGCCTTGGTCTTCACAATTACTTGTTATACTGCAGAGAGCTGGAAAATGACTAAGGATAACAGAAGAAGAATAGATGCCTTCGAGTTGTGGTGCTGGAGAAGAGTCTTGGACATACCGTGGACTGCCAAGAACACAAATAGGTCTGTCTTGGAGAGGGTGAAACTAAGTCTCTCCTTGGAGGCTAGGATTTTGAAGCTCTGCCTCACTTACTTTGGGCATGTGGCCTGGAGAGATCAGTCCATGGAGAAGGACATCATGCTCAGAAGGGTGGAGGGACAGTGCATGAGAGGAACACACTGGACTAAATAGATCGATACAATTTCTGGGACAATAAAAGATGGTGTGTCAGAATTAGTGAGACTGGCTCAAGACAGGGAAGAATTCAGACCTGCTGTACATAGGGTTGCTATATATCACTGGTAACTCAACAGCACGTAATGACAATAATCCACTATAATTGGTTGTTTTTATTTAAGCCTATTGATTTCACATGCAAGCAAGATTCTACTGAAGATTATCCAAAAACAACTGGAACAGCACATCAGCAGAGAATTGCCAGAAGTCCAGGCTGGGTTTAGAAGGGGTCGTGATACCAAGGATATTGTAGCTGATGTTA
>NW_006399789.1:11777505-11786076 GCF_000299155.1 Elephantulus edwardii | reverse complement strand
GCGCAAGAGGGGAAGACCCTCTATGAGATGGATTGATTCAGTGACTGGGGTAATCGGGATGGGTGTGTCAGAGACAGTGCGATTGGCACAGGATAGAGCAGGGGTTAGGACTGTCATACATAGGGTCACTATGAATCACAAACGACTCAATGACACATAACGATAACAACAACATTGTTTAGTCAACAAGATCTTGGGGAAGGCTTTTATATGTAAAAGTCAGTTGATATTATATTTTGGAGGAACATTCTTCTAAATGATATAGCATGTTGTACTGAAGTAACCTGGGGTTGCTGTGACGCTGAACCTTGTGCCATTGGGGTGTCAAATGCCATAACGATTACCTATTGTGGACAGATTTGGTGGTGCTCCTAATTTAAGACAAGTTTAGAAGCAGGAATAGCATCCACTTCCTAAATAACATGCCTCTGGAAACTCAATGAGCTTTGAGAAATGATAGTTATAGAAAGGCTTCATGTCTTTTTTTTTCCATAGAGTTTCTATGAGTCATGCTCACTTAACAAAAGAAAAAAAGAAAACTCAATTAAGAAACGATAGAGGTGACATCACAACAGAATCTATATCAGAATTCTATGAAAAGTTATACTCTGATAAATTTGAAAACCTAGAGGAAATTGACAAACTCCTTGAAACTCATGCCCTACCCAGATTGACAAGGACAGATACAGAACACTTGAACACTTTCATCACAAAAGAAGAAATTGAAAAGGTCATAAAAAGACTTCCCCAAAAGAAAAGTCCTGGACCAGATAGCTTCACAGCTGAATTCTATCAAGCTTTTAGAGGATCTATCACCAATTCTATTTAAACTATTTTAAAATATTGAATAAGAAGGAACACTTCCAGAGTCATTCATCTGATGAAGCAAGCATAACCCTAATAAAAAAACCAGACAAAGATGTTACCAAGAAAGAAAACTACAGACCAATATCTCTCATGAATATCGATGCAAAAATCCTTAACAAAATCCCAGAGACTGGAGAGCATTATGCTGAGTGAACTAACTCAGTCTTACAAGGACAAATAATATATAAAACCATTATTGTAGAATGAATATATGAGGATCCAAGGGAGGGGTTGGAAATAGAGGGGTAAGGGGAGGGTGTTAATCATAGGGTTGCACAGTTCTATGGGTGTATGGGGTGAAGAAAATTGGGAGGATCTTTTGTGAAAAACAATGTATTCAAACTTTGTAGCTAAATCAGAATAAATAACTAATTTTTAAAAATACATATATGAAGAATTTCTGTAAAATCGAAGGGTACAATATTTTCTTTTTAGAAAGGAGGGAATGAACGAAATGAACGTCAGAAACTGCATCATACTCAGGATTCCTTAGGTCTGTGGATGCTGAATTAGCCAGAAATCTATTTTAAATAATGTGATATCTCTTTTATCTTTTACATCTATATTTCCTATTAGAATATTCTTTGTTTTGAGACATTTTCTTTTGGTATATGCATGTCATTTGTGTAAAAATAAGTGACCTGACAGAGTGTGGAATTTAGTGAACAATATAATTAATATCACATACAAACAAAATCCTGCTGAATATTATAAAAAAAAACCCCAAAAATGTCTGGAACAGTACATCGACAGAGAACTACCAGAAATATAAGCTGTGTTTAGAACAGGCCATGGCCATAGAAATATCACCACCAGTGTCAGATGGATCTTGCTGAAAGAGTACCAGAAAAACGTCTATCTGTGTTTCATTGATCAAAGGCATTTAACTGTGTGGATCATAACAAATTGTGGCTAACCTTGAAAAAAATGGGAATCTCAAAACACTTGATTGTGTTCACATGAAATCTATATTTCAACCAGGAAGCAGTCCTTCAGAACAGAGCAAGGAAGTACTGCATGGTTCAAAATTGAGAAAGAAGTTTGTCAGGGATGTGTCCTGTCTCCATACCTTTTCAATCTATATGCAGAACAGATCATTCAGGAGGCTGGATTTTATGAGGAGGATTGTGGCATCAGGATTGGCAGAAGGTCATCAACATCCTGTTATGCAGATGATACAACCTTGCTTGCTGAAACTAAGGAGAACCTGAAGTGGTAGCTGCAGAAAGCCAAGCACTGGAGTCTTCACTATGGATTGAAGCTCAACATCAAGATGGCAAAGATTCTCATCACTGGGCCACTTGATTGAAGGTTGTTAACAATGTCAGCTTGCTCGCTCCACAATCAACACTTTTGGTACAAGCAGTCAAGAAATCACAAGATTAATTGCATTGGGAAAATCTGCTGTCAGGGACCTCTACAAAGTGCTAAAGAGTCATGATATCAGTCTAGGGACTAAGGTGCACCTGATCCAGTCTGTAGTCTTCACAATTATTTGCTATGCATCAGAGAGCTGGAGAATGACTAAGGATGACAAAAGAAGAATCAATTACTTGGAGTTGTGGTGCTAAAGAGAGTATTTAAACATATAATGGACTGCAAAGAAAACAAACAGGTTCATCCTGGAGAGGGTGAAACCAAATTTCTCCTTGGAGGCAAGAATTTTAAAACTCTGTCTCACATACATTGTGCTGTGGTCAAGAGAGACCTATCCTTGAAGAAGAACATGATACTTGGAAGAGTGGATGGACAGCGCAGAAGAGGAAGACCCAGATGAAATGTATTGCCACAGTAACTTGGGTAATGGGTGTAGGTATGTTAGAGAGACTGTGTCAGGACAAGGCATGGTTCAGAGCAATTGTATACATAGGATCACTACAAGTGGCAGGTGACTTGATGGCATGTAACAACAACATGTCATTCATGCAAAGGACAAAGATTATCATCATTGCTTGAAATAGTGCAGAAAAAAATCAGAGGAGAAATTTTTAGTGTTTTAGCAGAGAACCAATTGCATGAATTTTATTTTTGAATCTGGTTGTCATTCAAATACAGAAACTAAACAGTGCTGTTATGCTGATAACAAAATCATTCTCATAAATGGTTTTGAACTTATAGAAAAAAATGTAAAAAAGTCAATAAGGATAGGGAAAGCCATGGATTAAAAATTAAGCAACTACTTCCAATCCAATATTGACCATTAAAAAATTCTTCTCCACTAGTTTTTAGAAAGTCTTCTACATGCAGTGGAGGCTGAAAAAGGCTGCTTCCAATATTTTTCCTGTTTGGGAATTTTAAGTATTTCTATGGTCTTCTCAATTGCGTAATATGCATCAGAGAGCTGAACAATGACTAAGGATGACAGAAGAAGAATTGATGCCTTTGAATTATGGTGCTAGAGAAGAGTCTTGAATATACCATGGACTGCCAAGAAAACAAATAGGTCTGTCTTGGAGAGGGTGAAACTAGGTTTCTCTTTGGAGGCTAAGATTTTGAAGCTGTCTCACATACTTTGGGCATGTGGCCAGGAGAGGGAGAGAGACCAGTCCTTGGAGAAGGACAGCATGCTCAAAAGGGGGGAGGGACAATGCAGGAGAGGAAGACCCCAGATGAGATGAATTGGTGAGTGAGTAGGACAGTGGGGGTTGGTGTGTCAGAATAAGTGAGACTGGCTGAGGACAGGGAAGGATTCAGAGCTGCTGTACATAGGGTTGTTATGAGTCGCAGGTGACTAGACGGTACATAACAACAACATAACAACAATGGATTGAGCTATGGAAAGGGGTATGATAAAAAAGGACTATGTTACTTGTGTTTAATTTAAGAAATATGTTGGCATTTGACATGAAAAGCTCCATACCCTGATTCTTCCATTCTCTAAGTGCTTACTGAGCACCTAGTGGGTGTCAAGTTTTCAGGCACTGAGGAAGGAACGGCAAAAGACTTGACCCCTCGTGGGTGTCTGAAGGCTGGATGAGGCTTGGGAGCACAGTCAGCTGCAGTGACCTGAGATGAGTGTTCTAACAAGAACCCTTGATATGGTAGCTGGAATGGAATGTGATTGGGATCCCTATCCAGCTGTGTTCAAAGAAAACTAAGAGAGCTTTCAAACTTCACATCACAATCAAAACAATGTGGAGGATTCCAAAAAATGCAGGCCCGCTGTGGATCGGAGCAGGGAAGGCATATGCACTCAGACATGTGTGTTTAGACATCCACTTAGCAAGCATTCTGTCAGCCTGGCGGGGCAGCGCCACAGCTGAAGCATGTACAGCCCCAGACATCAGCTGTAAGGGAACCAAATGGTGCCTTACCAGAAATTACCTTAGAATTCGAAGTATCTAAACAGTTTGACCGGCACAGTAATGATTTACAAAGAGAGACACACAGCACACACACAACTTGGAGCTAAAATCATTAAGGCCTCATTCTGAATTTGAACTCTTCACTTCAGTAAGCAAGAAACATGCATAACACCGTGAAAAGGGGCAAAATGAAAAGTCATGATGGTGTAGTGAATCCACAAAGGTGAATTTACATAAAAGGTTAAACAAATAAAAATCAGACTTAGTAACCAGTCAGTTGCTTTCAGGTTGATTCTTGGGTCTAGTGATAATGTGTATGAGTGTGGATGTGTGTGTGGTGACTATGTGTGTGTGTGTCAGAGTAGAATTGGTTTTGAGGGGTTTTTTTTAATGCTCTGGTGGCCTACTGGTAAGAATCTGTGCTGCAATCCTAAAGGCAAATGGTTCAAATCTACCAGTTGCTCTGTGGAAGAAGGATGGACAATCTCCCGTGCGATTACCTGCCTCTGAAAAACCCACTGGAAAATCTGCTATGAGTGAGTTCTAACTCAGTGGTAAACAACAATCACAACAATTTTTGCAGAAATAGAATTTTAATAAATAGAATTTTTTTTTTTTAGCTGTAAAGTTTGTGAAAACAAATGGCCAAGCCTTTCCTTCTGGGTGTTTCTGGGTGGAAGTGAACCTCCAACCTTTTAATTAACACTATTTCTTTTTTTATTATTATTATTAAATTTTATTAGTTTTAGTGAACATTTACAAATATTTTGGCTTTTCATTCATTCATTGTTGCACTGTTTTCTCTACCCTCCTCCCCAGTTCATTCTTCTTCCCCCCCGCCCCCGAATGTCTGTTTTAATTGTCCAATTGCCACAGAACAACACTATTTCTACCTCATAGGAGCTGAATAAGGACTTTATCTAAGACCTTACTATAAAAAGTAAAAGGGTGATATTGAGGACACTCAGAACATACAATCAGCAATGTCTTATATGTTAGACACAGCATGTCTTCATTTTAGATAGTTGTTGTTGTTGTTGTTTAATGCCGTCGAGTCGTAGACGACCCATAGCGACCCTATGAATGAACAGCCTGAGCACTGTTCGTACATAGATTTTCCAGGGGCAAGCCATTTTGGAAGTGGATGCCGCTTCTGCTTCCAGGCTTGATTTAGTCGGGAAGCTCCAGCCAACACTGTCCACCATGGGTGCCCATTACCACGATTGGCACATCACTGTCACAGGCTTCAGCATCACAGCAACCACGAGTTACCTCTGTACAGCAACGCACAGACCAGTGCTTTACCACCTAGAAGAATGTTTGACAGGAAGACAATTTGAACCTGGCCGAGGGCCACAGATGACAATCACCCACCTTCGGCTTGGTTGCACAGCTTCCTTCCACTAGGCCAATGTACCTCTCTCTTGGTCATCGTCATTTTAGAGAAGAGGAGATTATCTCCCATGGAGTGACTAGGAGATATGAATCACTAACCCTTCTGTTACTTCTTAGCATATTAACACACTATACCCCCAGTGTTCCTCTTATAGAAGACTGAAGAAGGTTAGAAAGAACAGGGTGTGAAGAAATAGGCTGAAAGGGTCATAATGAATTAGTAGATCCAATAATATTTTATGCTGAGGTCGGTCAGTCTGTGCTGAAGAGGGGCTTCCAAGGAGGAGTTACATGCCCATTCAGCAGAGACTGAGTAACACAAATGGTTTATTACTAACCTCTTGGTTGGCAGTTCAAGTCTAGTTAGTGGAACCCTGAGATAAATTCCTGATAATTTGTTTTCCAAAGTATTAAATTAAAACAAAGAAACCCACTAAAAACAAAAGAGACCCAAACTCTATAGAACAGCTCTACGCTAAAATATATGGGAGTAATATAAGTCAGAATCCTACAAAGAGTAAAAAGTTTGGTTTGAGTTTGATATGCTGCCTCAGACTAAGGGTGGGCTTATCAAAAGTTTCTTAACAAGACTTTTGCTGTATTTGATCAGTAAAAAGGCAAAGATTGGAGAATTTTTGGCATAGATAAACATAGATAAAATAAGGAGGCATCTGTGAATTTTATCTAAGTTTTATGGGGAAGACTGGGTTTTTCAGTGCAGTAAATCAGTTTCCAAATTATAAAAGGGAGAATTGAGGCAGTTCTTAATCCTTAGTATTTTCTAGAATCCCAAGGATCAGATTAAATTTGACATTGACATCAGCATCAGGATTTTCTCTTTGCCAAGGAGTTGGAGTTGACTCACAAGTGACCCTCAAAAGAGAGGCTGTAAATTGCACAGGTATTAGTAATATTGTCTGATAATTTCCACTCTGTCAGGTCATCTCTTTTGGGGGATGGTAATGAATATGGATCTCTTCCATACAGTAGGTCAGGTAGTTGTCTTCCAGATTTCTGGGTATAACCTGGTCAACATATCCAAGGTAGCATTTGTTTATTGAAATATGTCAATTGGTATTCCATCAATTCCTGGGGCTTTGTTGTTTTTTTTTTCCCAGTTCCTTCAAAGCAACCTGCACTTCTTCCTTCACTATCATTACCTCTTTATATGTTGTGTCATGAAATTCTTCTCTGTCAACAAATTCTTTTTGGTACAGTGACTCTATATACTCCTTTCATCTTCTTTTCATTTTTCCTGGATCATTTGACTGTGTGGATAACAGAAAATTCTGTCTGACCTTGAGAAGAATGGGAATCCCAAAATACTTTATTGTGCTTATGTGAAACCTATACTCAGATCAGGAAGCAGTCCTCAGAACAGAGCAAGGAAACACTGAATGGCTCAAAATCAGGAAAGGAGTGTGTCAGGGATGGGTCTGGTCTCCATATCTTTCTATCTATTTGTAGAATAGATCTTTCAGGAGGCTGGGCTTTATGAGGAGGAATGTGGAATCAAAACCCTACATTATGCAGATGACATAACCTTCCTTGCTAAAACTGATGAGAACCTGAAGTGCTTGCTGCAGAAGGTCAAGGACTGCAGTCTTCTATATGGATTGAGGCTCAATATTAAGAAGATAGAGATTCTCATCACTGGGCCATTTGGTAGCACCATGATGGATGGAGATGAGATTGAGGTTGTTAACAGTTACAGCTTGCTTGGCTCCACAATTAACACTTTTTGAACCAGCAGTCAGGAATTCAAAAGACAATTGTACTGGGGGAAAATTTGCTGTCAGGGACTTCTTCAGAGTACTATGAAGCAATGTCAGTTTAGAGACTAAGCTGTGCCTGGTCCAGGCCATGGTCTTTGCAATTATGTGCTCTGCATCAGAGAGCTGGACAATGACTAAAAAGAAGAATCTATGCCTTTGAGTTGTGGTGCTGGAGAAGAGTCTTGAACTTACCATGGACCATCAAGAAAATAAATAAGTCTGTCGGAAAAAGTGAAGCCAAGTTTCTCCTTAGAGGCTAAGATTATGAAACTCTATCTCCCAGACTTTAGGCACGTGGCCAGGAGGAACAAGGCTTTGGAGAAGGACATCATTCTTGCGAGGGTGGAGGGTCATCACAGGAGAAGACCCTGGATGAGATTGACTGACACAGCAACTGGAGTAATGGGGTTAGGTGTATCAGAATCAGAGAGACTGGCTAAGAATAGTGCAGGCTTCAGAGCTGTCAAACACAGGGTCACTATGAGTTGCAAGCAAATCATTGGTACATAACAACAACAACAAATTGCACAAAAGGAGATTGTTCATGGTTTTTCCTTGGAGCAGCTGGTGGACATGATCCACCTGCCTCTGTGTTGGCAATGCAACTCCCTACCATATAGGCCACAAGAGTTCTCTAACATTATATGACCTTAGATCATGTGTTTTGCAATATAAGAAATCATTCACTGCTTATTTTCTATTCTTATTCCTTTTGCTTTTACTTTTTAAAATATCTGTAGGGAGCTCTGAGGGCATAGTCTATAGAGGGCTGCTGTTAGCTGAAAAGTCGTGCTGCTTTGCCAGTTCAACTCCACTCCATACTCTGGGAGAAAACACTGAGCAATCCCCTCCCGTGATTTACAGCTTCTGAAAATCAGTTGGAAGGTCAGCTCTGAGTCAGTTCAGACTTCAATGTCAATGGATTTTTTTGAGTTTTGAATGAATGTTGAAGAAGCCTCCACTTCATTTGTCTCATATATGTTCAAAATAAACAAAGGATAAAAAAATCTGAAACCAAATCTCATACCCAAGTAAAACACTGAGAATTCTATAGCTTTGCTAATTAGCTTTCAACAAGAAAATGGTTTAAAACCTGTTTAACACAACCTAGTTAAATGGTGATGAAAGTAGAAGTTCAGGCTGCTTTGAAGGAAATGGCAAAAAATAAGGCTCCAGGAATAGATGGTATACCAATTGACATATTTCAGCTAACAGATGCTGCCCTGGAC
>NW_006399789.1:11773758-11776160 GCF_000299155.1 Elephantulus edwardii | reverse complement strand
AACAACAACAACAGTCAAATTTGAGATTTAGAGCCATAGTATTGAGTCCCTGAGAGGCAACTAGCAAATGGTTGGCAGTAGAAGTGCACTTCAAAAGATAGGTTGTGAAAGTCCCAACCTTGACGATCCCACAGAACAGTTGTACTCTTCAGACTCGGGGTCACCATAAATCAGAATCAGTTCAATGTCAATGGCATAAAACAACCACAATAATAAGTACCAGAGCTATCATTACCATCAGGTAATATGTTTTAACAATGATTCAATGAGCTCTTGGTGCAGTGAATGTAATTCTGAAAGCCTAGATAGCACGTACAAAGTCAATCATTGGGTGCTCTTTCCAAGCCAAAGAACATGCTCATAATGCTACAAGCAACCCACACCTGCCTTTGACAGTGACACAAAATAGACTTTGAAACTCTTTCAACTCTCTTGTCCGTGTGTACCTAATACTACTGCAATCAAATTCTTCCTAAGATCCTTTGCAGGGTTTTTGTTCACTCAATAAGACCATGCATAGAGCTCTCCTCTATGTAAGTTATAAATTCAACTTTGTGAGGGTTCTTTTTGGTATTGAGTGTGTCTCTTTATTTCATATTATATTTGCATCCTTTGAAATGAGATGAGAATTTTTTAAATTTTGTTTATCAATATATGCAGACTCGATAAAGAGGTAATAACTTATTGTAGTAAAAGATTTTATTTAGGTAGCATTATTGAGTATAGATTAAGGTTCCTATGTAAAAATCCACCAGTCTGTTTTCACAGCTTAGCTTTACTTAAAAACTATGCATTTAATCTCTCCAAAATTTAGCTTTAATCTGAAGCCCAAACTGGTACTTCTTCTATTCCTTGTCTTTGTTATGCTGTAACTATCCACCCAGGTCCCCAAACTGCTGTTGTTGTTGTTGTTGTTATAATGTCTGTTAAGTCAACTATGACTCATAGCTACCATTTGAACAATAGCTCTGAATTTCAATCTATCTTGGGACAACCTCAAAATCTCTGACACACCTGACCCCATTGTCACAGTTCTTGTGTCAGTTTATTCAAAAGAGGTCTTCCTTTCTTACACTGACCCTCCACCCTTCCAAGCACGATGACCTTCTCCAAGGACTTGTCCCTCCTGGCAACAAGCCCAAATTTTGTGAAATGGTGCTTCAAAATCCTTCCCTTCAAGGAGCAACATGGTTTCACTCTCTCCAGGACAGAACTATTTGTTCTCTTGGCAGTCCATGATATGTTCAATACTCTTCTCCTGCACCACAACACAAAAGCATCAATTCTTCTTCTGTCATTCTTAGTCATTGTTTGAGTAGTAAGCACTAAAGAAGAAGACTATAAAGCCTGGATCAAGTGCACCTTAGAAGGTAGACTAATATCATTCCTCTCTAGAACTTTGGAGAGGTGCCTAGGAGTAGACTTTCCTAAAACAACTCATGTTTTCATTTCTTGGCTGCTTGTTCCAAGAATGTTCATTGTGCATTCGAGCAGGATGAAATTATTAACAATCTCAATATTTTCTTTGAGAATCTTTGTTTTCCTGATGTTGAGATGAAATTCATATTGAAGACTGCAGTCCTAGACCTTCTGCAACAAATGTTTCAAATACAGCCTCCTGAATGATCTGTTCTGCACATAGATTGAAAAAGTATGGAGAAAAGATACATCCCTGATGCAGTCCTTTCTTGATTTTGAACCATGTTCCCTTGTTCTGTTTAGACAACCGTTTCCTGGTCTAGGTATAGGTTTCACATAAGCACAATCAAGTGTTCTGGATTCTCATTCTTCTCTAGAGATCAGTTGGGTAGCTACCCCACTTGTGTGTTTCTCTGAACTTCTGACTTCAGGGAAATGTCAGTTCAGAGGCTGTGAGAGCAACCTCTTGTTGGTAAGACAGGTCAAGGTGCTCCCCATTAAAGACAAGTTGATTGACCAGATGTAGGCACTGGTATGGAGCCAAATGGGGTGAGGCAGGCACAGGGTTGGGGTGATCGCAAGGGCAGGTCAAATACTTGGGGGGCCTCACTTGGGCCTCCGCTGTCTAGGTGTGCTCACATTTGGGGTCCCTACTCAAATTTCCACTGTCCATTTCCCACCCAGTGGTTTTTACTCAGTGGCCCCTGCCCAGTGGCATTTATGCAGGTGCCCTCACGCAGCAGCTCCTGCCCAAGCAGAATCCTGGGTCCAACGAGACCTGAAAAGTCAAAGTCAAATTCCCAGCAACCCACTAGCCTCTGGCTGGTCTGCAGAGTCCACAAATGTTCAGACAGATTACCACTGACTAGCTCAATCCTGGGCAGTCGGTGTGGCCCAAGAGAGCTCAGCCAAATTCCCCACCAGTAGGCATGCCCTGGACTTCTGGCTGGGTTTAGAAGGGGTCGTGGTACTAGGGATATTGT
>NW_006399789.1:11758087-11772785 GCF_000299155.1 Elephantulus edwardii | reverse complement strand
AGACCCTCTATGAGGTGGATTGATTCAGTGACTGGGGTACTCGGGATGGGTTTGTCAGAGGCAATGAGATTGGCACAGGATAGATCACGGTTTAGGGTTGTACATAGGGTCGCTATGAGTAGCAAACGACTCGACGGCACATAACAACAACAACAACAGGCATGCCCTTGGGTGCTCTCCCAGGTAATCAGCAGTGCCCAAAAAACTCAGTCAGGATCCTACCAGCCTTTCTCCAGCCAGATTAGTCCCACAGCAGCTCGACTGGTCCAGTCGGTGGCTGGATCCAAGGCGTGGCTTTGTGTTCCTGTAGCTCCAAAAGGAACTACTGCAACAAAAGTGCTGATTCAAAATCCTATTGTCCACTTCTCGTCATGTTGTTTGGTGTCTGTGCATCGTGAAGGACTCTCTAGTGTCCCTTGGGTGCCACTGGGGTCACAGGGCTGTGGAGGCGGAGGCGGGATGGGGGGGGGCTTGGGCGCTGCCAGGGGTTTATGAAGGGCAGGCCTGCCGGGTGGGGTCATGCAGCAGTGGGCCACACTCAGAGGCTAGCCATCGCTCCTCTGGGGTCACATGGCAGCCATGGGTGGTTGCTCCCCTGGAGTCTTGTGGAGTCTGAAAGCAGTCAGTTGCTCCTCCGGAGTCACATGGTGGTGGGTAGTTGCTCCCTACTTGCTCCTGGTGGGTGAGTTCCACAGCGGCTTGGCTGGTGTCTTTTGGCTGGGACTCAGTTGTCCTGTGTGTGGTTCTGCCTACGCTGGGTTCCGGCTACGCTGAGTTCCTATTCTCATTCTTCTCAACGTTAGCCAATTTTTGTGATCCATACAATCAGATGCTTTTACATAGTCAATAAAACACAAATAGACATCATTCTGGTACTCTCTGCATTTATCCAAGATCCAACATTGGCAATGATATCCCTAGTGTCATAGCTTCTTCTAAACCTAGTTTGTCTTTCTGGCAGTTATCTATCAATGTACTATTTCAACTGGGTTTTCAAAATAATCTTCAGCAAAATTTTGTTTGCATGTGATATTATTCAATAATTTATACACTCTGTTGGATCACCTTTTTTGGGAAATGAGAATTCATGTGGATCTTTGCTTGACAATGTTCTTCAGATCTTTGCCCTCACCATGCCCCTCTGAAGATTCCAGTCTCTTTCAGCCAAGATGACAAATTTTGCCTGAACTTATAGTATTAGTTTAATGTTGTCAAGAGCAACTTATTTTCTGCTTTGAATTTTTGTGGTTATTGTGGAAAACATAGTTTTGAACTGTTGTGTTGTTGTTTACTGTCCACTGGGAACCGACCCACAGCTGACTCTCCAGTGGGTTACTGGAGGCAGTTAATAGCACAGAAGGAGACTGCCCATCCTTCTCCTGCAGAGCATCTGGTGGCCTTGAACTACATGCCTTCGGGATTATAGTGCATCTCCTTGCTACTAGGCTACCAGAGCTGATTAAATGGAACTAAGTGAAGTTGTTGATACAAATAATGGGGCACGTATGTCCCAAGTGTTACTTAGTGTTGTGGTTGGTTTTTGGATCAGGCATATTTCTTCAGATTGACTTAGTTATTTAGGCTCCTATAAGGTAGCAGCCCACACTAACAGTAGGATAGTAGCTTCTATTAATCTCTAATAAAACAACAATGTACCACTGAGTTGGAACTGTCTTGTAGCTGTCCCTCCATTGGATTTTCAGAGTCAGGAAATTGCATGGGGATAGATTCCCCCTCTTTCCTCAGGGAAGAATCTGGTAGATTTGAACTGCATGCCTTTGGGATGGCATTCCTTACCACTAAGCCATCTGGGCTCCTTCACTAAACTCTAGAGGTAGAAAATATAGGTGGGTACTATTGTCTCCAAATCTTTTCATTCTATATGCAGAACAGATCATTCAGCAGTTACAGTGTAAAAGAGGAAGAACCTGGATGAGTTGGGTTGACATAGTAATTGGAGTAATGAGGGTAGATAGGTCAGAGACAGGGAGAATGGCTTACACTAGAGCAGGGTTCAGAGCTATTGTGCATAGGCTTGCCATAAAATGCAGGTATGTCTCAATGGTACATAACAACAACATATGAGTTATGAATGGTTTATCATTCTTCATCCTTCTACTCCATTCCCAGTGAGTTACTGGGATGACACTTCAGTGCTAGTCTAAATTCCTGCTCTTTGAAGGTCATTTTACATGACACTAGGATATCTTGGGGACACTAAGTGAAGACTTCTTACTGTGGCACAGAAGAACTAACACTAATGACACCATGCTTCTCTCTGTCCATTGCTTAGAAGTCCTGATGGTATACTGTGTTGCTTCTTTGGCTGCTACCTTAAGAGTCAGCAGTTCAAGTCCATCAGTCTACTCATGAGAGAAAGAGAAACTTGTCTCTTTTTGTAGGTTTTAGGGTCTCTAGACCCTGCTGAGTGTCACTGTGAGTTGAAACACTCAGTGGGCACTTGGTTTTCCAATTTTTAGGTCACAACCTCTTTCTGCTCACCCCATTCAACCTCATTTAAACCACCAATGGTCAATTCTGATTCTTGGCAACACTCATGTTACAGAATAGAACTGTGCTCCATGACGTTTCCACAGGAAACATGCAGAAGCAAATCAGCAGCTCTTTACCCTGAGCTACTTTAACCTCTGGTGGACTTTAACCTCCAACTTACTGGTTGGTGAGTGAATTCTTACCATTTGCACCACTCAAGGAGTCCTAACCTTCATTTACTCTTCATTTTAGATATTTTTCACTCTCAGTGCTCAATAATAATTCCTCTTCCTCAGACTTCTTTTGGTCCTTCTGAAATAGACATGGCTCTAATTCAAGCTGGTGAAGTTATGTTTCATTAGGGCAATCTCTTTCTATCCAATTGACTGCCTCCTTAAACCCATTAGAGGGTCAGCAATGAGTTGGTTCTCTATCTACAGCAATGAGACTGAGAATATAAAGACCCCTGGTAGCATATTATGTACTAAAGCACTTTGGCCAACTGGCAAGGTCTGTTTAAAGACCCCATCCTCTCTACCTAAGAAAATATGGCAAATAGTGTGAAACACAGTGTATATCAACTTTTTAAGCAAGTGAATATAAAAGAAAAATAAAATGAGGCAGCTTTCTTCTGTACACCCTTGGAAACCCTCCAGGACACTGCTAGTTTACCAATAGGGTCTTTTGAGTCAGAAATTACTCTGCTGCAGCTGGTCTTGGCTTTGGTTTGGGCTTAGTCAAGAACAGCCTGAGTGCAGTAACAATGCTCATTGTACAGTCAAGTCCTGCTCTCTGAGAGTAGCTTGAAGTTTTTCCTCACTGTGTTCTTGATAGGGTGACTGTTGCAATGGGCTCTTGTGTGTCAGGAAGGGCGAGGATGGTGCAGGACTCAATAGCACCTAACAACAACAACATGTTCTATTAATGAGCATAAAAGGTCATCTCTCTGTATCCAGGGGGATTTGTTGCAAGATCACCCTGGATACCGAAATCTGTCTATGAAAGTTCTTTATTTAAAATGCCGTAGTATTAGTACACACTTTTCTGCATATTCTTTTTTTTATTAATTTTTTTACAGAGGTTTTGGATTTCCATTCATTCATTGCTGCAATTTTCTCCCTTCCCACACTTTTCTGCATATTCTTTAATCATTCTTTAATGCATATTCTTTAAATCACTTCTAGAGTACTTATAATACCTAATATAATGCAAATGATGTATACCCTCTATGTACCCTCTTAACACTGTAGAGCTGTTTTGACCTTTTAATTGCTCCCCCCTTCAATTATTTCAGAATTTTGGTCAGTTGAATCAGCAGCTACAGATCCCACTGACACTGAGTGTAGAATAAGATCCCAGCAGTGTTGGCTAATTAGGACTTCATTTGTAGATATACTATTTGTTATGGATGTTAGCCTATTCTTAGGGCTTGCAGAATTTCCCTACAGAAAACTCATCTTGTTAATCCACTTGACCCTTACCTTTCAGCACCACCTAAATTAAGTTCTGTAAGTTTCTATGAGCAAATGTTAGTCTCTGGTTTCATTTTCCTCTCTGCTGGGCTGTCACTGAGCTATTCTTATGAGGGAAGGCCAAAGCATTCCAGAATAAATGTTTGCATGTGTTTCTGGAGGAATGCGTCTTGGACTTTCCTGTCTTCGCTGGCATTCTAAAGGAATGGCTTCTTAGATGGCAGCAGAACCGCATGATTACATTGTGTTTGCCTTGGCAGTTGTTAGCAATGCCTTGGCAAGTCCATTCCCCACCTCCCTGGTTTGGGAAGTGAGAGTTTAAAGAAACATTTCCTGAGCACTTATTATATGTCAGGTACTATGTTAGAAGATGAGGGTAAGTAACTTTAAATACAAACTGACACTCAAAAAATATGCACACTATTGACAAACACAAAAAGGCCAGGTATGTGTGTAAATAATAGTTTGTAGGGAGTCGTACTGATAGTTCAAAGGTGCCCCTTCTCTGGTGGATTGAATCTACTGAGGGTTCCCCCAGATAAAAATGGGCAAACTCCTCACCTGTGAATTATAACCTCTGAAAACCCAGAGGAGGATCAGCTATGGGCTGGTTCCTATTCAATCACAATGAATTTTTTAAGTTCAAAGACAAACTGATTACAGGCATCAAAAATGTCTTCTTGAGGCACAGTGAAGGTTGAAGAAGGGTTCCTTTTAATTTTAAAATCTTGTCTTTATAGACACTCCAAGTGGACTTTTTGTTCCCTGATTTGCTTTGCCAATTTTATAACTCAAGGGGTCAGGTGTGGCTAAGTGGTAAAATTCTCACCTACCATGCAGTAGACTTGAGTCCAATTCCTGGGCGATGCACCCCATGCTCAGCTACCACCGCTCTGTCAGTCAAGGCTGATGTGCTGCTGGTGAGACCAAATAGTTTTCAGCACTGACATGTTAGGAATAAAGGGTTAAGAACCTATTTCTGAAAATCATCCAGCAGATCCAAACAGCTCAGTCTGTAGCCAATCTTGGGGATGGTGCAAGGCCAGGCAGTGTTTCATTTCAATGAACATGACTTGGGAGTTTGGCTGAATGGCAGCTAACAATAACAACAACAACAACAACAACAATGGAGTGCTATCCTACCACATTTTTTATGGTCTTTTCAAACTGGTCTCCATGTATTGTAAGCTGGTTCACACAGGAAATATCATTAATCACTTTTAGACCACATCTCTAACACCTTTCGGAAAATAGATTACTTAGAAAGGAGTGAAGCCTACAAAAAAGAAGATGAAATAAATCACGAGTCATTGTGTAAACATACAGCTTATGTCCTGTGGTAGTGGTGACCCTTTGAACTTACTTTACTTGTTGACAGTGACTTTGTCTCCATCCACTTGACCCTTAAATGGCCAACTATCTCTATCATTGCTGCACTCTCTAATCCCTCCTGCTGAGCTCCGGTCATTAAATACTCGCCCTACATTTTACAACTTCAACCCTGTGACAGGGGGCCTGAGCTCAGCGCTAGCCAAGCACCCAGCAAAATGGGGATTAATGAAACCCGCCCCACTGTAGCCAAGGGCTCTTCAGCTGCTTCGCACAATTAGACTTGTCATCGTTCTCTCAAGAAGCCCCTGTTGATTTTTAAATCCTAATTGGCAGGAGGCACCTGTTTCTCAGTGGGGAGGGGTCATTCCTTGCAGCAGGCATAGAAGGAAGGCTGAAACTCTGGACGAACTTGAGAAAACATTCCAATCTCTTTGCCTTACTGGTGTCCCTTTATTTTCATGCCTCCTCTCGCTCTTCTCTTTTTCTCTTAAGAGCAGCTTATCCAGAGATAGGTTGGTCCGTGGGAGCGTGGAAGCCCTTGCCTAGAAATCTCGTTTTGAGCAAGCACTTTCCCTTGTTTTCTCCTTCAGGAATTCTCCTTGCCACTCAAAAACTTCTCTTTGCTGTGTGGCTTGAGGGAATTTTTCGTGGGCACGTTATCTGCCTTCCATTCATCCTGCTATTTAAGTATTTATTAACTGACTGCAGGCTGCATAAACTCTGTAACCTATTTGTGCCTGCAAGAGGATTCAGTATATTTTTAGTTCCTGTCTTCACTGAGTTTGCATTCCAAAGAAGGAGGCATTAGAACTGAATGTAATTAACACTCTGTGGAAAGAAGACATGGGAAAAGTTCTTTTCTTTAATTAGCATAATTGAGATACAATCCATTAATGCCAAGAAAATATGGTTAACATCTTAGGGCGGACTTCTTACAAGTTTGAGTCTTGTGATTTCCTCTATGATTTGCTCACTTCAGAATTTCTACTTAGCATTAATGCTTTATTGAGCTAATGCTTGAAAGTAACCTAAAGGATAGCAGGTTGGATAGCTTTTTCTCTGGAAACCTCAGTAAAGTCTGATAAAATCTGCTGGGACCCTTTCTCTTAATGAATTCCACTGGAGGTTGTCAATCAAAGTATTACTATTGTTTCATTATCAGGGCACAAGTGTGAGATAGTAATGTAAGAATCATATGTTAAATATAGTGTACATTATGGGTCAGTGAAACATTTTAAAAAATAGAATCACAGGTCTCTTCTTTTTCTGCAAAAAATCAATTCTTAAACATATAGTATGTACCAGCCTCTATTCTAGCTCTCGGATCCCTCTTGGGCTGCACTTGAGATCTTAAGGACTGTCCTCTTTAACAGAACTTTGCCAATAACCAGCTAAGCCCTCTGATCAACCTTGCCATGTCCTTGTGAGCTTCAGTGGTATTAGAAGACTTATTCTTGCAGCCCAGCTGAATACCAGTGTGATGTTCTTTCAGATGCTGTACAAAAAAAAAATCCAAATGTTCTTTATTCTGTCTAGTTCCAATTAATACCTACTAAGTAATGTCACCGCTGAAAATGTAAAGGAAGTAAAAACCTGATGGTTACACCCGAGGCATCTGTGTGTAGCTCTGTGTGTGAATTTAAACATATACACATGCACACACACACACACACACACACACACACACACACACACACAACTAGGCACAAGAAAACAACTCAGTGTGTAGGTTAACCGAAGACATCTTTGGATCCCACTGCAGAAGCTCCTATCATCCTGTCACTGCGACATGCTTCGGGAATCCAATGTCTTTGGCAGACTAGAAGTCCCTGGATAAAAGATTCTTGAAATTTAGCCTTTAGAAGTATTATTGAAGAATCATGTCAGAATGTAGATTCCTGTAAACTTGGTGATTTTGGTTCAAAGAGACTAGGAATAAACACTCCTTCACTCCATGAATACAATGCAAACAACGTGCACTCTCAACTTTAAGAGTCTATGAGACCCTCTCCATCCCTAGGATGCTTTGCACAAAAATTCAAACTTTGCATAAAGAAGAAATGATGGTGTTAGAATTACAGAAGATTCCCTCCTCCTTTTTTTCCACTTAAGGTGAGGTAGATCTGGGGGGGGTGGGTGTGTGTGGAGGGAGCCTTGCTAGAGATGATGGAAGACTTTGGTAGCTGTCCTGGTCTAGGAAGAAGTGGTCCTCTGTGCAGATGTGTTCATGTTTCTAAGTCTCACAAGTCCCTTTTTGTGGTTTCATGTATGAACTTCCATTTGAACAGTGAATGCCTATATGCTTGCCTTAAGTTACTTTTTATCAGGGATGGGGTGGCGGGAATTATCAATCTCAGCCCATCGGTATTGACTTTGACTTCCATGTTCTTTCACAGATGAGTCCCTGCCTTGGGAGAGACTCAGAACTTAGTATTCCTGTATCAGGAAGGCGATACTTAGGCTAAAAGCTGCTTGGAACGAACCTTGAGGCTTTGCAGCCTCTGTGTGTTTATGATGTAAGCAACAGTGAGGAGCACTGGGAACATGGGGAGAATCTGTGATTCATTCAGGAAGAAATAGCTTGCACCTGTGAGGATGACGAAGGCGCCACTTGGCATTGTTGGGGTGCTGTATCAGCTAGAAGGCGGCCTCTGTCCCCAAATGAACTGACAGCTTGTAGCTCTTGAGTGGCCCTCGGCTTTGCACACTGTTACCTTTTACTTTTAGGATAGCAGAGTTGTGGCTCATGTGGGAACCAAGGAGGAGGTATGTGCTGGGTCGCAGTCAGTCAGTCAGTCAGTCTTCTTGGCAGGACAGCAGCCACTGCAGAGACGGGATACAATCTGTGTTCTTACAGTACGCCCCACAGCCAGGCCACTTTATCTTCAGTAATCCCAATCTCTGTCCCAGAATCACATTATTTGGCTGTGTGTCAGCCCCTGTGCATTCTTGGCTGGGAGAACAATGAAACGTGATCTGGAGACAAGATAAGCCCAGGATCTGAAGAGGCCCTGATGGTGCAGGGAGTAAAGCACCACATCGGGAAAAGATATTCCAGGAGCCAGTGGTGAGGACCAAACATTGCCTTCTGTACTTCACACGTGCCCTGGAGAGTCTGAGGTTCCTGACAAATGGATGCTACAGATAAAGAATGTTAGAATATAGTCTCAGTCCTTGATGGTGGCAGCTTCGACAGTATTACTGTCACTGGCAGAATTCATGTTTCTCTGAGAAAGCAATGCATGTTATTAAGCACGTCACTCAAAGGGCAATTTTCCTAGAAAAGTCAGTCAGGGCACAGTGAGGCTAGAACTGAACACCCTCTCTGCTGTGAATGGGGCTAAGGGTGGCCAGGCTTGGTACAAACTTTGTACTTCCTTCATTTGCAATGCCAGGTGGCCCAGTGTGTGATCTAGGAAGGGTTGCTGGGAGGGCAGCCTTCTAGAAAGCTCTGTGAAAAATTGGAACAGAATCTTGGAACTGTTCATAATCAGAATACAACTGCTGTTACATCCAAAAGTGGGTAAAGGAATGATTTGTTTGATTCTCCTGCTGTAAAATCATGTGTATCAGGTAACCGTGTAAGGTAAAGATAGTTCTTATGTAAATTCATTTCTTTTGCTTTCTCACTGAAACTCTGGTCTGTAACCCAATGTTGTACTTCTAAGAGAACAAGCAGGTCTATTCTGGAGAGGGTGAAATCAGGCTGCTTCTCGGAGGCAAAAATTTTGAGGCTACATCTCCCATAATTTTGGCATGTGACCAGGAGGGACCAGCCCCTGGGAAAAGACATAATTGGAAGGGTGAAGGGACAAAGGACAGGAGAGGAAGACCCCAAATGAGATGGATTGATACCATAATTGGGAAAATGAGGGTAGATGTGTTGGAAATAGTGAGACCGGCTCAGGATAGGACAGAGTTCAGATCAATTGTACATAGGGTTGCTATGAGTCACAGGCAAGTCAGTGGCACATAACAACAACGTCCAAAGAATCAAAACTGACCCAGAGGTGATCCTCCAGCAGGTTTCACAGGCAGCGAATTGCCCAGAAGGAGGTTATCCATTTCTCTCCTGAGAAGCAGCTAGTGGATTCAAACCAAATGCCTTTAGATTAGCAGCACAATTCATAACCATTAAGCCACCAGAGCTCTCACAGTCTACCACAACGAGACCTTTTCAAAATAGAAAATATCCTCAAGGTTAGCATTAGCCTCAGTGACATATATGCAAAATGGACAGCTAAGTGTCGTAGTGTAGACACACTGTCATTGAGTTGGTTGCAACTCTTTGGGACCCTCTGCTGAAGATGCAAATTACAACAGGATGAGATGATTCACTTTTCTCCTGAATAGATTGCAGGGAGCTCCTTTCAAACAGTGTCATGGTGCATAGGACGGCGAGTGGAGGAAGTACACATTGGCAGAGGGTGGAGAATGGAATAAAATTCCTTGATTCCAAGTGAATACAACTAAGAGGGAACCAGTGTATGCAAAGGAAGCAAATATATTTTTGTTTTCAGATTTTTAGATCTGCATTTTTAGATAAATGAAGTTTTCCATCTTTTGAGGGGGAAACAAATATAGTAATGAAATTTATTTTTTCACTAAATGACCAGGAACCAGTGATGAATGTTCAGGTCTGGTTATTTACTTTACTCTGTGGGGTTTACAGATTTAGAGAAACAGAAATAGTTGAACACTGCCACCTGCTGTCAGTTTTTCCACATTGTATGTTAGACTTTTCTATTGGGTGGCTCTGGTAGCCTGGTGGCTAAGGAGCTATGCTGAGAACCCAAGGGCGAGAGGTTCAAATCTACTTGCTTCTCTGAAGGAGAAAGATGAACAATTTCATCCTGTGATTTACAGGCTATGAAAACCTACTAGAGGTCAGCAATGAGTTGGTTCTGACTCAAAGACACATAAAAACAAGAACATACTAGAATTAGCTTTTTTCTTTTCCACTTGTCAGATGTAGTGAGCTCTGGTGGTGTAGTCATTCGGTAGGGAGCTGACAGTATTAATTTAAGGGCTATATCTTCTGGCCAGTTGAATCCAGCAGCAGCTCCTCAGAGAAAGATGGAAAATCTCCTCCCATGTGATATGCAGCCTCAGAAGCACAATGGAGGGCCAGCTTTCCATTCGCTTGCATGCTATAGCAATGCAGGTAGAAACCTGACCTGATGCCAGGCCATCCTGGCAATCCACTCTGTGCTCAAACCCATTGTCACAGGCACTGTGTCATCATCTCACTGAGGGCCGTCCTCTCTTTCTCTGACCCTCCACATTTCTCAGTAATGGCCTTTTCCTGGTCTCTCCTGACATGTCTGAAGTACATGAATTGAAATATTACTATCTTTGCCTTTAAGGAATGCTCTGACTGCCCTTCCTTCAAAAAACAGATTTGTTTACTTGGCAGTCCGTGGTATATCCAATGGTCTTTTCCAATGCCATAATTCAAAGGCATCACTTCTTCAAACTTCCATTTTCATTGCCCAACTCTTTGCATACATATATAGTCTAATAGCAGTTCTCAAACTTCAGCCATCCTCAGAATCTCCTGGGAGCCATAGAATGTTGGAGCCCATTCCCAGCATGTCTGATTCAGTCAGTCTGGAAAAGGCTGGAAGCAGCTCTGGTAGCATAGTGTGTGAAGGGCTGCACTGAAATGGAATATGTCAAGGATTCAAATGAACCAGCTGTTCTGTGGCAGAAAGACAGGGAATCTCCACCCATTAAAATTTACACCTCAGAATCCTGATGGACAGTGCCTGTGACTGTGAGTCAGAATTGATCTGAAGGCAGTAGTCTGTGCTGGGGGCCCAGAGTATTTGTATTTCTAAGAAGAAACCACAGCTGATCTGTTTAAAAATGCCACCGCTGTCCTTGGTTACAAGCATAGAATTTTGCCTACTCACGTACTCAAGTTCTGTCATTCTGCTAAGATTTTCATCGTTTATTTTATTATTTGGTTGCTTATGCTACACTATCCTGCACCTCACACAGGAAGACTCAATGGTGCACACGAGCTGAAATAGATAGGGGTGTGACTAGAAAAGCAATCGACCAGGCCAGCTGGTTGCTGTGCCTGGAGCTGAATGATGATCACAGAGAAGCCTGGGATGAATTGGACTACAGGAGACTGTTTATGGAAAGAAATAGCGTGGCCTGGAACTTGAAGGACCTGCCCATATGGAAGAGAATGGCTTTCAAATGGAATGGATAGTGCTGGCCTTTGAAGGTCTGGGCAACGTCCCAATTTCACTGCCTTTCTCTCATATGCCACATGTTAATTTGTCTCTAAGATTCACTTATTCTGAAAAGCAGATGGCCAGAAGTGTGAGGTTTTGGTGGTATTAAGTGCTATCATTTTTGTCATCACCAATGTTTTCAGTAAAACTGGAGGCTTTACTGATTGAATGACTCACCTAGTAAAGCTGTGCTTTTGAACTTTGGAAACTGATGAGAAGGGAAGGATGTGTGACAACTATTTTTTAACAGATAATCTTGTGTTCTTCCTCTTCACAATGACCTGACAAGAAAGAAGTGAGAATGGTGCTAGGGGAAACACATACAGGATTTTTTTCTGTATTTTTAACAGCAGCAAAATGAGAATAAAATACTTATTTAAAAATATTTTTAAATGGCCTAGAGTATATAATATGAAAATCAAAACACATTAGAAGAGTTCTCATTGTAATAATAATCTAATTCCCATCCTTCTAAATTTCGGTTTGTCTTACTTTTTCTTCTCTTATTCTTGGTTTCCCTTTCTCTTATTCTCTCCCACTCTCTCTCACACACACAGTAACTCAGAAGCCCTCAAATCATTTTTAGCAATGAGAAACATATTTGTTTTGCTTCCATAATTTCTCTGATTACTGAGATAATTATTTATGGTACTGTGGTAACCAGGAAAGTCTCATCTTATTTGGGGACAGATTTAAGTCTTATTTCATCTTTTAATCAGATTTTATTCAATGGATTTTCACTTCACATTTTGAATGATTAGTCATCAAATGTGGCTTGCCTTAAAGAATGCAAAACCATTGCAAAAACACTGTTGCAAATGACTTATGATGACACTGTTCATAAGACTTTGCAGTATGCAGTGTGCCGCTTCATAGACGATCCTAAGTGGACTTTCACAGGCAGGAAATCGCAAGGCAAGAAATTGCCCGTCTTTCTCCCGAGGAGCAACTGGTGGTTTTGAATCCCGTGCCTCTGAGTTGGCAGCACAGCTCCTTACCGCTGAGCCACCAGCGCCCCCTTCAGCGTAAGCTGAATACTGTTCACTTCTGTGGATTTCAAGAATTCTAAGAAACTGGGTTGGCCTTCCAATATACCTGGGGAAAGAGTTTTAAAGTCAGGATAAAAATAGGATCAAATCCTCATGTCAATGTTTATCATCTTCTTGATCTTGGGAACTGTGCTGTTGTTCTTTTTTTTAAGCTGAAATTTATTGTTTCTAAAATTGATATAATAGAGGAACATATGATTACCTGGGAGGTTGGGTTCTATGAGGAGAAATGTGGCATCAGGATTGGTGGAAGATCTATCAACACTCTGCGATATACAGATGACACAACCCTGCTTGCTGAAAACTGAGGAGGACCTGAAGCACTTGCTGCAGAGGGTCAAGGACTGCAGCCTTCAATATGGATTGAGGCTCAATGTCAAGAAGACAAAGATTCTCACCCCTGGACCAATTGGTAGCATCAGGATGGATGGTGAAGAAATTGAGACTGTTCACAGCTTTAGTTTGCTTGGCTCCACAGTCAACACTCTTGGCACCAGTATCCAGGAAATTAAAAGACATATTGTGATGGGAAAGTCTGCTGTTAGGGACCTCTCCAAAGTACTGAAGAGCAATGGTTTCTCTCTGGAGACTAAGGTGCCTCTGATACAGGCCATGGTCTTTGCTATCACTTGTTATGCATCAGAGAGTTGGACAATGACTAGGGAGGATGGAAGGAGAAATGATGCCTTTGAGCTGTGGTGCTGGAGAAGAGTGTTGAGGGTACCATGGATTGCAAGGAAAACAAACAGATTCATCCTGGAAAGAGTTAAACCGGGCTGCTCCTTGGAGGCAAGGATTCTGAGGCTCCGTCTAACATACTTTGGACATGTTGTAAGGAGGGACTGATCCTTGGAGAGGGACATCATACTTGGTAGGGTGGAGGGACAGCGTAGGAGGGTGGATTGATTCAGTGACTGGGGTAGTCATGATGGGAGTATTGGAGACAGTGTTATTGACACAGGACAGAGTTTAGGGCTGTTGTACATAGGGTCACTATGAGTCGCAGGTGATTCGATGGTACATAACAACAACAACAACACATGTACCATGTAATATCTGGTATATTAGGCAGTCAATGTAACTATTAGATCCATCGAGTTGAGTATGATTCATAACAACCCTCTGAACAGTCAACCTGTAATGTGTCCCATCCTGTGCCATCTCCATCATTTCTGAGACTATAGAGCCCATTGCTGAAATCACAGTGTCAATCCATCTCGGGGGTCTTCCTCTCCTTCGCTGAACTTCCATCTTTCCAAACATGATGTCCCTCTCCAAGGAATGGTCTCACCTACCTACATGTCTAAAGTATGAAAGATGAAGTGTTATCATTCTTGCCCTTAAGAAGAAACCTTTCCAGGACGTATCTATAAGCTCTTTTGGCGGTTCATGGGATATTCAGTGCTCTTTTCCAACACCACAAGTGAAAACTTCATTTCTCCTGTCATCCTTATTCATTGTCCAACTCTCAAATACATAGTATGTGATTGAGAATACCATGGCCTGAATTAGGCCGTATTTGTTTTCTTTCACAAAAAAAGGTGGACACTATTGAATAATATCATTAACATCTAATAAAGTAAAATACTGTTGAAGATCATTCAAAAGCAGCCAGAACGTGCATTGACAAGAAACTACCAAAAGAACGAGCTGGTTTTAGTAAAGGCTGAAGCACCAGGAATATTATTCCTGATATCAGATGGATTCTGGCTTGAAAGCAGAGAACAACAGAGAATAGGTATTTGTGTTTTATTGACCATGCAAAGGCATTTCACTGCATGTATTATAGCAAATTATGGCTTACATTAAAAAGAATGGGAACACATCACTTTTGTTGTTGTTGTTGTTGTTGTTATGTGCCATCGAGTCACTTGCAACTCATAGTGACCCTATATACAAAAGCCATGAACCCTGCTCTGTCCTGTGCCAATCACACTGTCTCCAAAACACTCATCCTGATTGCCACAGTCACCGAATCAATCCACCTCCCAGAGGGCCTTCCCCTCCTGTGACTACCCTCCACCCTCCCAAGCATGATGTCCTTCTCCAAGGACCGGTCCCTCCTTATAACATGACTAAAGTATGTCAGATGAAGTCTCAGAAT
>NW_006399789.1:11747346-11757082 GCF_000299155.1 Elephantulus edwardii | reverse complement strand
GGGGGGGGGGGTCTCCTGTCAAGGAACTCTTCAAAGTGCTAAAGTGCTAAAGTGCCTGACCCAGGCCATGGTCTTCACTATTACATGCTATGCATCTGATAGCTGGACAGTGAATAAGGATGATAGGCGAAGAATTGATACCTTTGAGTTGCGGTGCTAAAAAAGAGCATTTAACATGCCGTGGACTGCCAAGGGAGCAAACAGGTCTGTTGGTGAAATCGACATGCTCTCTGAAGGCAAGGAGTTTGAAGCTTCATCTCACATGCTTTGGGCATCTTGTCAGGATGGACCAGTCCTTGGAGAAGGACATCATGCTTGGGCAGAGGGATCATGCAGGAAAGGAAGACCATGGATGAGGTGGACAAACTTAGCGACTAGAGTAATAGGGGCAGATGTGTTGGAGACAGTGAGACTGGCTCAGGATAGGACAGAGTTCAGAGTTATTGTACTAAGGGTTATTATGAGCCACAGGTGACTGGATGGCACCTAACAATAACAACAACAACAACAACAACAACCACAAATAATTAATATGACTCACAGAACTTTCATAGTGGAGTATTTTTTTAGACAAATTTTATTTTTTAACTCAGACATGTTTATGAAATGTATTAATTATAAAGATAGCACTTTATATAGAAAATAAGTCTATGGATTAACAAAAGCAAGAATTTTATAAGAGTCAAACTAATCTATTTATGACAGAGATATACTCATTATAATCACCATCAATAGCTAACATGGTATGTGCCAAGAAGCAGAAGTTCCTTCTGTTATACATAAAATGACTGAGTCACACCCTACTTGGAGATACCTAAGAACAATGTGTTGAACACTATTTTAATTATCTAAAATGCTTTACTTAATACTTACAATAGCCTTTTTAAGTTGTTATTGTTGTTGGGTGATAATCCAATTGAGTTGTAATTCATAGCTATCCCATATGTTGTTGTTGTTGTTGTTATGTGCCATCCAGTAGCTTGCGACTCATAGTGACCCTATGTACAACAGCCCTAAACCCCGCTCTGTCCTGTGCCAATCGCACTGTCTCTGACACTCCCATCCCAATTATCCCAGTCACTGAATCAATCCACCTCATAGAGGGCCTTCCTCTCCTGCGCTGTCCCTCCACCCTCCCAAGCATGATGTCCCTCTCTAAGGACCTGTCTCTCCTCACATGCCCAAAGTATGTTAGACGGAGCCTCAGAATCCTTGCCTCCAAGGAGCCACGCGGTTTAACCCTTTCCAGGACAAATCTGTTTGTTTCCCTAGCAGTCCATAGTATTCTCAATACTCTTCTCCAGCACCACAGCTCAAAGGCATCAATTCTCCTTCTATCCTCCTTGTTCATTGTCCAACTCTCTGATGCATAACAAGTGATTGCGAAGACCGTAGCCTGTATCAGACGCACCTTAGTCTCCAGAGAGATACCATTGCTCTTCAGTACTTTGGAGAGGTCCCTAACAGCAGACTTCCCCATGGCAATGCGCCTTTTAATTTCCTGGCTGCTGGTGCCAAGACTGTTGACTATGGAGCCAAGCAAACTAAAGCTGTGTACAATCTCAATCTCTTCACCATCCATCCTGATGCTGCCAATTGGTCCAGTGGTGAGAATCTTTGTCTTCTTGACATTGAGCCTCAATCCATATTTAAGGCTGCAGTCCTTGAGACTCTGCAGCAGGTGCTTCAGGTCCTCTTCAGTTTCAGCAAGCAGGGTTGTGTCATCTGCATAACGCAGGCTGTTGATAAATCGTCTACCAATCTTGACCCCACATTTCTCCTCATAGAGCCCAGCCTCCCAGAAAATCTGTTCTGCATATAGGTTTAAAAGGTATGGAGATAGGATGCATCCCTGGCATACGCCCTTCCCAATTTTGAACCATGCAGTATTCCCTTGCTCTGTTCTGATGACTGCCTCCTGGTCCAAGTATAAGTTTCGCATTAGAACGATCAAGTGTTCTGGGATTCCCATTCTTCTCAGAGTCAGCCACAGTTTGTTATGATCTACACAGTCAAATGCCTTTGCATAGTCAATGAAACACAGATAGACATTCCTCTGGTATTCCCTGCTTTCAGCCAAGATCCATCTAACATCAGCTACAATATCTCTAGTACCACGACCCCTTCTAAACCCAGCCTGGACTTCTAGTAGTTCTCTGTTGATGTGCTGTTCCAGTCGTTTTTGGATAATCTTCAGTAAAATCTTGCTTGCATGTGAAATCAGTGAGATTGTTCTGTAGTTTCCACATTCTGTTGGGTCACCTTTCTTTGGGATAGGAACAAATATCGATCTCTTCCAGTCAGTTGGCCAAGTGGTCGTTCTCCAGATTTCTTGGCACAACTTGGTGAGCACGTCCAGGGCAGCATCTGTTAACTGAAATATGTCAATTGGTATACCATCTATTCCTGGAGCCTTATTTTTTGCCATTTCCTTCAAAGCAGCCTGATCTTCTTCTTTCATCACCATAGGCTCTTGCTCATATGTTGTTTCATGAAATTCTTCTGTGTCTTCTAATTCCTTTCGATACAGTGACTCAGTATATTCCTTCCATCTTCTTTTAATGCTATCCCATATAGCAGAGTAGAATTGTCATAAAGGCTTTTCTTTCTTGTTTTTTTTGTTGGTTTTCACAAAATTTGTCTCCTTTCCTCTGCCCCCCCCAATTTTATAATTATGGTTGAGAATATAGACAGCAAAATGTAGGTTGGCTAATTCCACACAATCTACAAATGTAATTTAATGGCATCAATTATATTCTTTGAAATGTTCAATTATTGCTGGTATGTTTTTCTGAATTATTCTTTATTCATTAAAGTAAAATCACAGCACTTTAAGGTTCCTGTTTAATCTTGCAAGTTAGTGTGGGCAATTTGCTCTTGTATAGTGTTTTAAAAAAAAAACACAACAAAACAAAATACATAAAACAAACAAACAAACAAAAAACAGAATAAAAATCAACCCAAAACAACCAACAATAGTGTTTATGGTAGTTATTTTTTCCTCTAAGTGATTCAGGCCATAGTCTTTCCAATTACTAGCTACGCATCTGAGACCTGGACTATGAATAAAGATGACAAAAAAGAAATTGATGCCTTTGAGCTGTGTTTTTGGAGAAGAACACATCCCATGGATAGCCAAGAGAACAAACAGATATGTCTTGGAGAGGGTGCACCCAAAGTGCTCTTTGAAGGCAAGAATGATGAGCTTTACCTCATATACTTTGGATATGTTGTTAGGAGGTGCTATTCCTTGGAAAGGGACATGATGTTGGGAAGGGTGTGGGGTTTATAAAGAAGAGAAAGAGCTTCAACCAGGTGCTGCAATGAGTTGCTGTGTGTCAGGAAGTGTGAAGATGGCATAGGACAGGACTCCTAGGGTTGCTGTGAGTCATACTCAACATGGCAGTGCATAACAACAATCACCTCGTATGCATGTGAACATTGGACAATGATGAAAAAGATTGAAAAAAAATTGATCACTTTTCATTGTGATGTTGCTGAAGAATATTGGAAATACCATCGCTGTCAAAAAGGAGAGTAATCTATCTAGGAGGGAGTACAATCAGAATGCTCCTTAGAAATGAGGACAACAAGATTTCCCTTCATATATTTTAACTAGAAATGGTTATTCCTGGAGAAAGACATCAGGCTTGATAAAGGAAGTAGAAGTTCAATGAAAAAAAAAGAGCTCCTTAATGAACTAAATCGACACAGTAACTGTGAAATGGGCTGAAGAAGAGCAGCAATTGCCAGTATAATGCAGGAGTGGGCAATGTTCTATTTTGCTTGTACAAGTTTTACTTGGAACCAACTAAATAGCACCATCAACAACAATAATGTCTTCAAGGTTTTGAGTCCTCAAGCATGAGTCAAAGTTTTATTTTTCTTAATCCGTTTGTTTGTGGTTGGACATTTGGGCTGTTTTCATATTCTTGCGATGGTGAATATTGCTGCTATGAACATTGTTGTACAAATCTCTGTTTGTGTCTTGGTTCTAATTTCTTTGGGGTATTTTCCTATTAGTGGAATAGGTGGGTCATTTGGAGTTTCTATGTTCAACTTTTTGAGGAAATGTCAACCTGTCTTCCAGAATGGTTGTACCACTTTAAAATCCCACCAACAGTGTATGAGAGTTTTCACCTCTCCACATCCTCTCCAACATTTATTGCTTATTGCCCTACTAAACTTTGCCACTGCTACTGGATTGAGAAATTGTGGTACATTCACACAACGGGATACTACGCAGCACTCAGAAACAAGGAATTTAAGAAAATACTGTATAACTTGGGAAAACCTAGAGAGCATTCTGCTAAGTGAAGTAATGCAGTTTCATATAGGCAAATACCATAATTGTAAAACTAGAAAGATAACTAGTAAAACATGTACAGTAACTCAAGGAGGGGGGAGAGGAGTGAAAGGATGATGATAGGGAAGGGTGAAACCACAGGGCTGCACAGTTTGGTGGATGGGGGGAGAGGGGAAGCAAACAGGAGGGATCTGGATGAAAAGACAAGGTAATGATGGAAAAAGTCCAATGGTGATTGATTTTAGAAAAGATAATGTATGAGAATGATTGTATGAAACACAGTATGAATAAAGAATAGTGTGGGAAAACAATGTATATAAACTTTTTAACTAAACCAATTAAAAATAGTGTAAAATAGAATATATGTGAATGATAGTGTGAAACGAAAGATTGTATAAAACACAATGCATATGAATGAAACAAAATGTAAAGGAATTATTATATGAAAACCAATAAAAATACTTAAAACAGCAGATTCTATTTTTCCTACTGACTCAACAAGAAGACTAGAGGAGATCCCTATTTCTTGTCTCTTAAAAAAATAAAAAGTGATCCAACATAATATAGCAATTATTGAACTGTATCATTAACACAACATGCAAGTGAAATCTGGCTAAAGATTATTTTTAAATGGCTAGAACAGTGCAACTTCAAGAAATTCAAGCTCTCTTAAAGTGTTTGCTGCAAAAGATCAAAGAAAACAGCCTCCATTCAATATGGATTGCCTTTTAATGTCAAGAAAACAAAATTTTTAACACTCGAGCTAAAGACAGCATCAGTATATAAGAGAGAACTTAAAAATCCTTGCCTTCAAGGAGCAGCCTGATTTCACCCTCTCTAGGACAAACCTGTTTATTTTTTTAGAAGTTCATAATATGTCTAATGTTTTTCTCCAGCACCAAAACTCAAAGGCATTTTTTCTTCTATCGTCCTTAGTCATTCATTGTCCAGAACTGTGATACATTGCAGACCACAGCTTAGTTCAGGCACATCTTAGTCTCTTCCTGTTGTTAGGTGCCATCGAGTTGAGCAGGGCTCATAGCAACCCCAAGCACAAAAGATCTGAACCCTGTTCTATCCTGTGTCATCCTCACACTTCCTGACATACAAGAACCCATTGCAGCAGTCACCATATCAATTCACTTTGTTAAAGGTCTTCCTCTCCTTCAGTGACTCTCCACCCTTCCCAGTATCATGTCCCTCTCCAAGGAATAGCACCTCTTAGCAACATATCCAAAGTATGTGAGGTAAAGCCTCATCATTCCTGTCTCCAAAGAGCACTCTGTCTGCACCCTTTCCAAGATATATCTGTTTGTTCTCTTGGCCATCATAGGATATTCAGTACTCTTCTCCAACACCACAGCTCAAAGATGTCAATTCTTTTTCTGTCATCTTTATTCATTGTCCAAGTCTTGGATGCATAGCTAGTAATGGGAAAGATTGTGGTTAGAATCAGATGCACCTTAGTCCTCAAAGTGACATCACTACTCTTGATAATTTGGAGAGGTCCCTAACTGTAGAGTATCCCAATGCAATGCACAATGCATCTCCTTATTTCCTGACTGCTGGTACCAAGGATGTTAATTGGGGATCCAAGCAAGATGAAGCTGTTGACAGTCTGAATCTCCTCTCCATCCATCATGATGCTGCTTATTGGTCCAGTGGTAAGGATCTTTTATTTTCCTGACATTGAGATGCAATCTATACTGAAGGCTCCATTCCTTGATCTTCTACAACAAGTGCTTCAAGCCCTCCTCATTTCCAGCAAGCAAGGTTGTGTCATCTGCGTAATGCAGGTTATTGATGAGTGTCCCTCCAATCCTGATGCCACACTTCTCCAGCTTCTTAGATACTTTGCTCAGCATAGCTAATGAATAGGTATGGGGAGAGAATACAACTCTGACGTACTCCCTTCCCAATTCCAAACCATGCAGTGCTCCCCTGCTCTGTTTGCACAACAGGCTCCTTGTCCTGACATCAATGCTCCTCAGTACTCTGGAGGGGTCTCTGACAGCAGACTTCCCCAAAGCAATTCATCTTTTGATTTCCTGGCGACTGGTACCAAGAATGTTGAGTGTAGAGCCAAGCAAGCTGAAGCTGTTAAACTCAAACTCTTCTCCATCTATAATGATAGTGCCAAACTTCATATATATATTTCTTTTTATGAAACAGCCAATACATTCAAACCACAGGTTTGGATTAGGAGTTTAGCACTAACTGCTGCGTCACCAAGACTCTGATGTATACTAGGAAACTGATAAATATTTGCTCACTGTTTAAATGGCTAGCGTTAGAGCTCCTTAAGGCCCAACAATCTAGCACCAGAAATTTCAAGGGAAAATTTACTGACTCAAGGCTGAAAAGAAGAATATTAGGGCAAAGTCAATAAACTTAAAAGGCAAAGTAAGACTAAAGAAGTAAGTTAGGTGGGTTCACGTAAGTATCCAACATGCTACTTCCTAAGAAGTAATCAAATTACCTTTGCAATTTACTATTTAAAGGAGGAAACTCCACAAATCCCTCTTGACTCTTTCCCTTCATTAATAAAAATAAAACAAAAATAATTTTAAAACTGTCATCAAGTTGATTTCAACTCATAGTAATCCTCCAAAGAGTTCCAAAAGAGGTAAATCTTCATGGGAAGAGATACTGCTTAGTTTTCTTCCTGGAAGCTGCTGGTGTACTCAAAGCCAAGGAGACACAGCTTTTGTGTTAGCATCACAACTCATGCAGGTTAAGGCCAAATGTAGCTTTTTTTCCTTCTCCCTTCCCTTCGGCAGTACTACAGATGAACACCAGAGGGCGTTCCATTTTAACTGTTCAGACTCCACAATTCCGTCACTGTTTTTTACATACCAAATTCCAGGTGACCAGTTCATCTGAGAGCTATTCCATGAAATGACTTCGCAATGAAGGAGCTTTTGTATAATAGGTTATCGTTCGGTGTGCGCATTTTCTTTTACACAGGCTACACTCAAACACCACAGATAATGAGGATCATTCCAAATTTGAACAATGGAGCAAGTACAAAATGGCAAGATCCCGAATAATCACTGTTTAACCTTGTTTTGTACTTAGAGCTTTTGTGCAGAGGTCTTTTCTGCAATTATCCATTTGATAAACGTGATATTGGTACAAAGATCTAGGAAAAAACAAATCAAGGAACAATTTACAGGAAACAAGTATATCGCCATGTTTTACGATATGTATGAAATAAGTATACAATGTGTATGGTGAACATGTGTGTATATACTGATATCTATGTCCATTTATTTGTCTGTATATCTATTTTTCTACTTGCCTATAGAAAGAGTCCTTGTGTAATACATTGTTTGCTATCAATTATTGACTAATAGGAGGGCTGGCTGTTCTCCTCAGTGTTCCTCTGGGAGAAACACTGGGTGGTTGACTTCTGAAATATCAGTCAGTGAAAACTCTTTGGAAAACTAGTCTGACATACATGAAGTTGTTCCAAGTTGCAATCAATGTGTGTGTGTGTGTGTGTGTGTGTGTGTGTGTGTGTGTGCATTCACAAGCCCTGTTATTTATTGTTAGGTATCAGTGACTTCAGTTTTACTCACAGTTATCCTATTGATAACAGAGCCCAACTCTGCCTGGCTTTGTCACCACTGAGTCAATTCCAGGTCCTCAGGGTTCCCTGTGTGTCCGAGAACTGAGCTCATTAGGGTTCTCTGGAGCTGATGTTTCATGAGTAGATTATCAGGTTTTCCTTCCAAGATATTCTAAAGCTCCAAACTTCTGGTTTGCAACTGACCATATTAATTTTTTTTGCACGACCCAGGGGTTCTGTGTGTGTGTTCGCACACGTCCGTCCCCTCATCATTCTTTGAAGTATTAACAGTACAGATACACCATCAATATTTGGCTATTGCCTTACAGCAGCTTCATTTGAAAAAGGTATACAAGTTTTTGTGACTGAAACTTTAGTCGCTCATGGCTGCCACTGCAGTGTGCATCATACTTGCACTGAGGGAACTGCCAACCTTAGCAAGTGACTCAAACCAGACTCTGTTGACTCAGCACCCTCACTTTCCTAGCAAACTTGACTACAGGATGCTACCATTTGCTGGTTTAAATATGCCTTGCATAGAGTGGCATGCTGGTGGCTCTTTGCTTAAGGCATTTGGCTGATAACACAAGCGTGAGTAGTTCATATTTACCCACTACTTCATAGCAGAAAGATGAAGGCAGCATTCTGTTTCCATAAAGATTTATAACCTTGTACAGTTCTGCTGTGCCCAACAAGGTCCTTATGAGTAGGAACTGACTTCCAATTACTTTGAGATATTTTTATTTGGGGTTAGAGAGGTTAACTTTCTTAAACCTTTGTTAAATTTGCAAAAACTACATAAACTCTTTAAAGTCAACTGCCAATCAGTAAATGGTGGCCTCATTTCTCCAGGTGTCCAGACAATGTTAAGAAAAATTGGCCTAATGGTAGCAAGTTAGGTGTAACCCCTTGTCCCCTAGTCGGTTTCTATGCATAGTAACCCTCACTAACAGCTGATACAGTAGAACTTGAAGGATAGAGACTGACCATCATTCTTCTGAGCTGAAGTTGATGGATTTGAGCCACTAACCTTTGATTTGTAGTACAACACATAACACATTACTCCACCAGGACTCCCTCATAGCTGACCCTCCAAATGGGTTTTCAGAGGCAGTAAACCATGTGGGAGGAGATTGCCTATCCTTCAGTGGAGCAGCTGGTGGATTCGAACCACATGCCTTATGGTTGACAGTACACTGTCTTACCATTAGGCCACTAGGAAAGATATTAGTTACTTTATTTCTTCCACTTCTCGACCTCTTATAGTCTCTTCCTTACAGGGCACAGGCTCTGATATCCTTATAACTTCTCTCCACAATAAGCTAAGATCATTTTCTTTCTTTATCCAAACCTCAAAGCTTTATTTTCTTTGAATCTACATTTACTAACCAGGAATTATTCTGTATCTGTCATATGGTATCATTTCAGGAATAATGATATATTTGACTTAAAACGGAATTTCAAGTGTAACTTAAAACTTTTTTAGCAATTTGAAAACATTTGGAAAGTTCGAAATAATTTCTTGAGTTTAGATTAATTAATTAATGATATGTACTGGAACTGCCAGATGTGCAGGCTGGGTTTAGAAGAGGCTGTGGTACTAGAAATATTATAGCTAATGTCAGATGGATCTTGGCTTAAAGCGGAGAGTACCAGAGGAATGTCTGTGTTTCACTGACTACGCAAAAGATGTTGTATGGATCACAGTGAATTGTGGCCACCTCTGAGAAGAATGGGAATCCCAGAAACACTTGATTATGCTTATGTGAAACCTATACCTAGACCAAAAGGCAATCATCAGAACAGAGCAAGGAAACACTGCATAGTTCAAAATCAGGAAGGGTGTACGCCAGGGATGA
>NW_006399789.1:11744655-11746266 GCF_000299155.1 Elephantulus edwardii | reverse complement strand
CATGTTGCAATGAGGAACCAGTTTTTGGAGAGGAACATGATGATAAGAAGGTAGAGGGTCAGCGAAAGAGAAGAAGATTCTCAACCTGATGGATTGGCATTGTGGCTGCTGCGATGGGTTCTTGCATGTACCGAATCATAAGGATGGTGCCGAACAGAACAGGGTTCAGATCTTTCTTCACAGGGTCACTAGGAATTGTACTCACCTCAATAGCACCTAGCAACACCACCACCAGCACACTCAATGATTGTAGATTCCATAGATACGTCAAGTAACAAATATTGTACTGGAGAGTTTCACATTAATATACAACACCGTGCTAGCTAAACTCACCTCCGATGGCATAGCCTGTAGGAAGTTGTGCTGCTAACGCAAGAGCTAAACTTCCCAGGTGGTTCTAGTCCACAAGCCACTGCGTGGAAGGAAGACAAGCAACCTCCTCCAATTGTGACTTGAAATCTTGGAAACTTAATGGAGGGTAAGCTGTGGGTTAGTTCCAACTAAAGAACTGTGAATCTGGTTGTTGTTGTTGTTAGGTGCTGTCAAGTACAATTTATAGCAACCCTTTGAACAACGGAACTGAAACCTGTCTTATCCTGTGCCAGGATATCTGTCTCGGACCAATTGCTGCAGTGACTGGGTCAGTCTATCTCATTGAGGGTCTTCCTTTCATTAGTTGACCTTCCAACTCCCTTTATAGGAAATAGCCCCTCCTAGCAACATGTCTTTAACATTCATAGGGTTTTCAATGTCCTGTTATTAAAAAAGTAGATATTAATCCCGCTTCCTTTTGTTGTTGTTTTGTGACGTCGAGTGACTTGCAACTCATAGCGACCCTATAAACAACAGCCCTATACCCTGTTTTATCCCATGCCAATCTTATTGTCACCAACACACTTATCCCATTACTCGAGTCACTGAATCAATTCCTCTCCTTGAGGGTCTTCCTCTGTTGTGCTGTCCTTTCACCCTCCCAAGCATGACGTCCTTTCCCAAAGACTGGTCTCTCCTTACAACATGTCCAAAGTATGTCAGATGAAGCTTCAGAATCTTTGCCTCCAAGCAGCAGCCTGGTTTCACCCTCTTGAGAATGAATGTGCTTGTTCTCTTAGCAGTCCAAGTATATTCAGCACTGTTCTCCAGCACCACAGCTCAAAGGCATCAATTCTCCTCCTATTATCACTAGTCATTGTCCAGCTTTCTGAAGCATAGAAAATAGTTGAAAAGACCATGGCCTGAATCAGGCATGCCTTAGTCTCTAGACTGATATTGTTGCTCTTCAGTACTTTGGAGAGGTCTCTAACAGCAAACTTTTCCAATTAAATTAGTCTTTTAATTTCTTGGCTTCTGGTACCAAGAATGTTGATTGTGGAGCCAAGCAAACTAAAACTGTTAACAATTTCAACCTTTTCGTCGTCTAGCATGATGTTGCCAATAAGCCCAGTGGTGAGAATTTTTGTTTTCTTGATAATGAGCTTCAATCCATATTGAAGACTGCAGTCCTTGACCTTCTGCAGCAAGTGCTTCAGGTCCTCCTCAGTTTCAGCAAGCTGGGTTGTGTCATCTGCATAACGCAGGTTGTTGATGAATCTTCCTCCAATCCTGATGCCA
>NW_006399789.1:11738582-11739849 GCF_000299155.1 Elephantulus edwardii | reverse complement strand
GGTCTCCCTCTCGTTCACTGATCCTCCATCCTTCCAAACATCATCATGTTTTGTTCCAAGGAACAACATGTCCAAAGTATGTGAGGCAAAACCTCATCATTCTTGGCTCCAAAAAGCATTCTGGATGCACCGTCTCTAAGACTTACCTGTTCGTTCTCTTGGCTGTCCATGGGATGTTCAGGGCTCTCTTGTCCAACACCACAGCCCTTTTGTTTATGCTAGGAGAACTTCTTCAACAAGATTTGAACTTGGAAAGAGGTTTCCTCTGCTTCTTCTCTTCATTAGTTGGAAATATTGACTTCTCTAAAGGAATTGAAGGCATGGTTGATTTACTGCGTTTAAAATAGACTTAGAAAATAACTGATAAAACAAGCACTTCTTTCATGAGAACTGTAAGCATTTTGGAAATTAAGCTGCAGGACAATCCACACACAGTGCAACTTCGCTTCAATCTAGACACAAAGAAAAAGTTGTTCTGATGCAATTCTCCTACAAAGATTGAACATCTAGGTTTTGATAGATGTGTGTAAGGTTACTGCCACATTGGATCTGGCAGCCCTTATTTACAGGTGAGGCTTTTCTTGTTGTTGTTGTTGTTGGGTGCTGTCAAGTTGAGTACAACTCATAGTAACCATGTGAACAATCAACCTGAACGCTATTTCAGATTCCAGCCCAGTCTGCAGTGAAAGGCAAAGTCAATAATAGGCAAACCATTTTGAACAATAAAACCATGATACCATAATTGTTTTTGTTTTTTTGTTTTTTTTCATGATACCATACTTGTAATAAATTGGAAAGAATGCCAGCTAGGAGCCATGTAACTCTAGAGGTCTAGTGGTAAGAAGCTGCACTGCAATCCCAAAGGTACATGGTTTAAATTCACCAGCTGCTATGCAGAAGAAAGATAAGCAATCTCCTCCTGTATGATTACTGTCTCTGAAAATCCTCCAGAGGGTCGTAGAATAAGATATTACAACTTTGCTCACTCTCATATGTTGTTATTGGTGTTATGTGCTATTGCGTCCCTTGTAACTTATACCAATCCTACATACAAGAGCTCTGAACTCTGCTCTATCCTAAGCCAACCTTATTGTCCCTGACACACCAACCCCAATTATCCCAGTCACTGAGTCAATCCATCTCATCGAGGGTCTTTCTCTCTTGCGTTGTTCCTCCACCCTCCTAAGCATGATGTCTTTCTCCAAGGACTGGTCCCTCCTTGCAACATGCCCAAAGTATGTCAGACGAAGCCTCAGAATCCTTGCCT
>NW_006399789.1:11724446-11738097 GCF_000299155.1 Elephantulus edwardii | reverse complement strand
TAAGTTGTTGATGAGTCTTCCTCCAATCCTTATGCTACATTCTCCTCATATAGCCCAGCTTCCTGGATGATCTGTTCTGCACACAGATTGAAAAGGTATGGAGGTAGGATACATTCCTGGCATGCAACTTTGCTGATTTTTCAATTATGCAGTGTTTCCTTGCTCTGTGCTGAGGACTACTTCCTGGTCCAAGTATAGGATTCACATAATCACAATCAAATGTTCTGGGATTCTCAATTCTCTCAGAGTCAGCCACAGTTTGTTATGATCCACACAGTGAAATGCCTTTGCATAGTCAATGAAACATGCTCATTCCTTTATAATTTGATTTTTTTAAAAAAAATGTAATTCAGTGAAAGTTTATAAAAAAAGAGTGGGTTTTCCTTCAACTTGGATTATTTTGGCCGGCTGAACACATTTGTAACAGCTATCTAGAAAAATTTGTCCATGCAGTTCACAATGAATATTAGTTTATATTGATATGTTAAATGTAAGTGTGGGTTATGCTTTACTGTTTATTTGCACATCTCATATTTTTTTCTTGAAAATTGTACATTTAAAATAATAACTTATGGAAGCCTTTTAATTGTCTTTATTTCTCTGGATTGCTGCTACTCATTTGATTTTTGTTTTGTAGTTTATCTGAGTAAATTTAAGAGCTTCCAAGTATTAGACAGAGCTTATGTTCAAAGTCCTCAAGCTTATGAAACTATGTGTGTATTCAAAATGTGAGCTACTTTTAAGTCTGATCTATCATTTACTTTCTGTTGGGCTATTTTGCATCATCTCTGCATATGTGGACAGACTCAGGTAGAGCCAAGAGTGTGTGACTACCTTGGGACATCTCTAGACACCATCATCTACACATGCAATATTAGCCAGGAAGATATTCTTCTACCCACAGCCGTAAGTTTATGTTAATAGAAGTGTTGATCTTCTGGTCACCTGCTTTTTAAATAATTTTACTACCAACAAAAATAACAAGCATGACTATCAGGCACCGTCCCAAGTCTAGTGAGAGGTCAGCAGTGTAGAATAATTGCTAGTCTTCAAATAAGGCATCTCTTCCCTAAAAAGATAACTAACTATACAGGTCCTCAAATGAGAAAACCACAGATCCTCAATGCTTTTCCTGAGGTTCAGCAACTTTTCAAGACTAAATATTTGTCAGAAAAATGTTTACCTATATTTTGTAACATAGAAGCAGAAAAATCAATGCTTTTGAGCTGTGATGATGGAGAACAGTACTGAATATTCCATGGGCTTCCAAGAACAAACAAAAACACATCTTGGAGAAAGTGCAGCCAGAGTGCTCCTTAGAGACAAAGATCATAAAGCTTCATCTCACGCACTTTGGACATGTTGTTAGGAGAGGCTATTTTTTAAGGAGGGATAGCATGCTTGGAAAGGTGGAGGCTCAGAAAAAAAGAGGAAGACCCTCAACCAGATGGATTGACCCAATGACTGCCGCAATGGTATCAAGTATGTCAGGAAGTGTGAGGATGGCACAGGATAGGACAGAGTTCAGATCTATTATTTCTATGATGACTATGGGTCGTACTCAACTCAATGGCACCTAACAACAACGTGTCTTTTTGACTATGCAAATGAAGTGTGTGGATCATGACAAATTAGGTATAGCATTGCAAAGACTAGCAACACTTAGATGTGCATATAATTTTAATTTCTTTTGACACATGGGCAGACAGACTAGATGAACAGATATGGACGGTTAAAGGTACTAGATTCAAGGCTATTTATAAATTTGTCAAATGATACTCCTGCATGCATATTTGCATATGGTATAAATATAGTCGCAAGTATGGTGGCACCAATAGGCAGCAAAGTCATACATGTTTCTTTTTTGTGTGTGTGTCATATATGTTTCTTAATAGTAACAGAGAACCCTGAGGGACTGGGTTGTTAGACCTAGGTCCTTAGGATAATACCCTTGGAAGACTTTAAGGATTACTGGCGTATGACAGTCCACAAAAAATAATCTTCTACAGCCATACTTTGGTGAGTAGTTACTGGAGGCTTAACAGCTCGCGAGTGGCCATCTAAGGTGCAACTATTATTCTCTTTATGTGCAGAATAAAGAAATATGGGGTGGGGTGCCACAATGGAACAAAGAAACAAGTAACCTAGAAGACTAAGGAAACATATGGACTTCAACCTTCACTTGTCTCAATTGGATGGCGCCCAAGTTCACAAAATCTGTATGAGTGATTAAATGGAAAATCAACTTTCTGAAAACTTCTACTCAGAGTACATTATAAATAAATTTTATTGTAAAGCAAAGGTATCACCTTGAGCATTTTCATACATGAAACAAGAAGAAATAGAAAATCCAAACAGTTCTGTCAGTATTAAAAGAATTAATGCATAATCTGAAATCTTGGTTGAAACGAGAACTCTGCCCTCAGGCTAAATTTTTGTTGTTGTAAATTCTGTGTAGCACCTAATAGACACTCTTTAGGCATGATCGAAAGTGCTAGCAAGGAATGAAAGGTTGATGGTTCATATCGACCAGCCACTGCAAGGGAAAATAGTTGGTAGCCAGTGCAGTAAAGATGTATAACCTTGGAAGCCCTACAAACCAATTCTATCTTGCCCTCTAGGGTCACTAGGAGTTGGAATCAACTTGATAGCAAAGGTTATGAAGCATTTGTGTGGTTCAAACAGATTGAATTGACTACCAATGGGGGTGGGGAGAAGAAGATAGTTTAACTCTCTTCCTGGACAATACAGAAGAAAAACTCGACGTCTATTTTCCTATGGAACTCAGTTCTACTTTGGAAGACATAGCATCTCCATGGGTTGGTGCTGAATCGACAACACCATGTTTAGATTTTAGATCATTACTTAAGAGAAATGTGAGCATTTCATCTATCAACTTTTCCTTGTCTCTTCTACAGGGAATTTCTTTTATTACCTGTGCTCCACTTTCTCACAGATTGCAAAGCCAGATGCGGTTTGCTGAGGCAGAGCCATCAAGTCTGAGATGAACCCAAAAGAGAAATTTCAGTGAGTCTATGAAAAGGTCTATTCAATTTATAAACTGCAAGGATGTGGAAACTTCTAGAAAAATCACTAACGATTTTTCTGCCTAAATTGTTTCTTCCTAGGCTTCGAATATGGGTAATTGAGTCTGAAGAACTAAGTAAGACATTGTATGAAAAAGAATTAATTTCTAAAGAAAAGAAAAAAAAAAAGGGACAATCTCAATCTTGGTCCCTGAATGCTGACACTAAAGACTGAAGGCTAGAGGAGTTTGTATTTTGTGTGTTGTTGGGTTGGGCTTTTTTTCATATTTGGATTTAAGATTATGTTAGGGTTTAATTGTATCCTTTCAAAAATATGAGTAATAAATTCTAACATCTACCCATGTGATTACACAAACGACACAACTTTGCTGAAATGGAGGAGGACTTGAAACACTTGTTTAGAAGATCAAAGACTTTCATTCAATATAGATTACATCTAAAGATCATGAAAACATAAATCCTTACTATTTAGCAATACATGACATCATGATGCTATTGTTGTTGTTGTTAGGTGATGTCACATCAAGTACAATGCATAGAGACCCTATGAACAACAGATCTGAACCCTGTGTTATCCTGTGAAATCTTGACACTTCATGCTCATTGGGGCAGTCACCATGTCAGTTCATCTTGTCATGGGTCTTCCTCTTCTTCATTGACCCTCCACCCTTCTAAGCATCATGTCACTCTCCAAGGAATAGCCCCTCCTAACAAAACATCCAAAGTATGTGAGGCAAAGCTCCTTCTTGCCTCCAAAGAGCCCTCTGGCTGCACCCTCTTAAAGACATACTTGTTTGTCCTTTTGACTGTCCATGGGGTGTTCAGTTCTCTTTTCCAACACCACAGCTCAAATACATCTATTCTTCTATCATCCTTATTAATTTTCCAGTTCTAAGATGCATAGCAAGTGATCAGAAAGACCATGGCCTGAGTCAGATGCACCTTAGTCCTCAAACTGACATCACTACTCCTCAATAATTTGGAGAGGTCCAAGGTGACATCATGATAGATAGAGAAAATATTAAAATTTTCAATAATTTGGTCCTACTTGGATCTTCAATCAACACCATTCGTATCATCAGTCAAGAAGTCAAGAAACATCTTGTGCTGGGAAAGTCTGCTGATGGGGACATCACAAAAGTAGTGAAGAGCAAAGATATCTGCATAAAGAAGACATTGCACTTGATTCAAGACAGTATTTTCAGTCATATGCTGTGCATCTAAATGCTGGACAATAAATAAGTATGATGACAAAAGAAGAATCAATACCTTTGAGTTGTGGTGTGAGATAGGAGTACTGAGTGTCCCATAGACAGATAAAACAACAAACCGGTATGTCTTGGAGAAAGTGTAACCACGATGCTCCTTAGAGGCAGGGATATTGAAACTTTGTCCCCCATAGTTTGACTATGTTAGGAGAGTCTATTCCTTGGAAAAGGACATCAGGCTTGGAAAGGTGGAAAGTCAGCTAAAGAGAGGAATATCTTCAATGAAATGGATTGACACAGTGACTGCAGCAATGGGATCAAGAATATTAGAGGTGGCACAGGATGGGACAGGGTCCAGATCTGTTTTCCACTAGATTGGCTATGAGTTGTGATCATCTCCACAGCACTTCATCACAATGATACCTGTGGTTTGTTGTCGTTATATGCCATTTTGTCAAGATTGACTAAAAGCTGACCCTCTGGTGAGTTTCCAGAGGTTGTAAATCTCATCTTTCTTCCTCACAGGTGCTGGTAGACACGAACCACCTGCCTTGGGGTTGGCAACACAATTCCTTCCCACTAGACCACTAAATAGAGTGAGCTTGAGTATACAAGAGATGGAGAGAATGGCACAGAATAGGGCAAGGCCCAGAATCATAGTCGACTCAATGACACCTACCAACAATGACAACAACTACATGCCTGAAGTTAGGAGCCTTAGGGTTTCAGTTATTAACCACCCAAACTATCAGTACTTGAACTCGCAGGCTTCTCTTTGGGAGAAAGAAGTGACAGAAGGTTTCTGTAAAGATTACAACCTCTGAAACTCTTTAATACAGTACTGTACCGCATTAGGATTGTTATGAGTCAGAATCTATTCTGTGAACAGCAGATACACTTTTAGTTACAGCCACAAATAAGAATGGGTCCTCTTTAATGAAGCAGCATTGATTTAGGCAGTGTCTTAAACCATTCTCTTTGGCGATACAAAAGAACATATTAGGAAAGCAAGAAAATATGATGCAAGATAGACATCATATCAAATCTCCAAAGAAAAGCAACAAAACCCAGAAGCTGAAAAGAGAGCAGGGAGTTCTTCCATCACCTTTTTGCTGTGTGCTTCCAAGGAGAAACCAGTGGGTTTTCAGGGGCAGCAAATTGCACAGGAGGAGATTGGCCATCCTCTCACAGAGCAACTGGTGGATTTGAAATACATGCCGTTGGGATTGTAGCACAGCTTCTTAGTACTAACCCACTAGAGAACTCCTGTTGTCTACAGAGAAGGAAATCTTTTCTCTAGGTAATTGTCAGGTGCCCTCTAGTGGACTACAATTTATAAACAACAGAGTGGAGACTTCCCCTATCCCATACAATCCTTGTAATCCCTGACATGTTCAAGCACATTATTACAGTCATTGTGTCAGTCCACCTTCTTCCAAGGACTTGCCCTTCCTGATAACATGGCAATAAAAAATGTGAAATGACGTTTCACTGCCTTTGCCTCTAAGGAACACCCTGGCTGTACTTTCTTTAAGACAGATTTGTTCTTTGACTGTCCTTGGGATATTCAATACTTTTTTGCCAGATGAGTCTTCCTCTAAACCTGATGCCACCTTCTTCCAATTTTAGTCTAGCTTCTTCAATTATTGGCACAACATGCAGATTAAATACATATGGAGAGAGCATGCAACCCTGCTGTACACATTTCCTGATTTTTACCCATATAGTATTTATTCCCCTGTTCTGTTCAGACAATGGTTTCTTAGTCTGTGTATAGATTTGCATGAGTACAATTAAGTGTTTGGAATTCCCTTTCTTACCAATGTTAACCATAATTTGTTATGATCCATTCAATCAATTATCTTTGCATATTCAATAAAACACATTTAACATCTTTTTTATATTCTCTACTTTCAAACAATGATTCTTCTTACATCAGCAATATCACTAGTTTCCATAGCCTTTTCTGAATGCGTTGATACCCTACTGTTACAGTACTTTAAAAAATATCTTTAATACAATGTTACTTGTGTACGATATTAATGGTCGATCAGACACCCTGAATTCAAATGTTAAGCCTCTTAAACTTGAGAAAATGATCTTATGTTTGCTAAAGTCTGTAGTGTTTCTGTTAGAACAGCACTGAATAGCGAGGCAAATGTCCTTCCAGAGGAGTCTTTGTTGTCCAGTGTTGTTGTTGTTACTTGGTGCCATTGAGTACAGTATAACCTATAGTGATCTTATGAACAGCAGATCTGAACCCTGCTCTATCCTGTGCCACCTTCACACTTCCTGACACACAAGAACCCATTGTAGCAGTCACCATGTAAAACCGTCTAGTTGAGGGTCTTTCTGTCCTTCGCCGACCCTCCACCCTTCCAAGCATTATGTCCCTCTTCAAAGAATAGCCCTCCTGGCAACATGTCCAAAGTACGTGAGGTGAAGCCTCATCATCTGTATCTCCAAAGAGCATTCTGGTTGCACCCTCCCCAAGACATACTTGTTAGTTCTTTAAGCAGTTCATGGGATAATCAGTACTCTTCTCCAACACCACAGCTCAAAGGCATCAATTCTTCTTCTGTCGTCCTTATTCACTGTTCAGCACTGAGATGCATAGGATGTGTTTGGAAAGACCATGACCTGAATTAGATTTACCTTAGTCCTCAAACTGACATCGTTACTTCTCCATAATTTGGAGATGTCCCTAACTGCGATTCCTGACCCCTGGTACCAACGGTGTTAATTGTGGATCCAAGGAAGTTGACTTTGTTACAGTTGTGACAGCTTCAATCTTTATCTATCATGATGTTGCCTATTGGTCCAATGACAACAAGCTTTGTTCTCTTAACAAACATTGAGATGCAGTATTGAGATTAATTTTCTACTATTAAACTAAAAACGTAAAAGGCACATTCTTTTTATTTCATTTTCATTAGAACATCTATGAAACATGGAGGTTTTCAAGCCACTGTGATCTGTGGTCTGAGCAATACAAAGCAAGTGAAGAAGAGGCTGTGGAGTCCGGGGTAATGCATTTGGACCCAGCATGCTGGGAATAGCCCTTGATAAACATTCAAGGGCAAAGGAAGAAGACATCATATTGCTTCATGAGTAGGACAGCTTATTGTCTTTGTTGTTGTTTGGTTCCACTGAGTCAAGTATGACTCATAGCAACTCGATGAACAAAAGATCTGAACACAGTCCTGTCCTATGCCATCCTCACACTTCCTGACACACAAGAGCTCATTGCAGCATTCCCCTTGTCAATCTACCTGGTTGAGCGTCTTCCTTTCCTTCACTGATCCTTCACCCTTCCCAACATGATGTCCTTCTCCAAGGAATAGCACCTCCAAGAAATATGTCCAAAGTTAGGCAAAGCCCTCCAAAGAGCACTCTGGCTGCATCCTCTCCAAGACATATTTATTTGTTTTCTTGGCTGTCCATGGGATGTTCAGTACTTTTCTCCAACGCCACAGCTAAAAAGCATCAATTCTTTTTTCTGTCATCTTTATTTTTTTCCCCCCATTGTCCAGGTCTCAAATGCATAACTTGTAATCGGAAAGACAATGGCCTGAATCAGAGGCACCTTAGGCCTCAAACTGTCATCATTACTCCTCAATAATTTGGAAAGGTCCCTAACTGCATGTTTTCCCAGTGCAGCCCATCTCCTTATTTCCAGAATGCTCATACCAAGGGCGTTAATTGTGGATCCAAGTAAGATGATGCTGTTGACAGTTTCAATCTCTTCTCCATCCATCATGATACGGCCTATTGGACCAGTGATAAATAAGAATCTTTGTGGGTTTTTTGGGGGGATTGACACACAATCCCTGCTAAAGGCTGCATTTCTTGATCTTCTGCAAAGTTTCAAATCCTCACTTTCAGCAAGCCAGTTTGTGTCATCTGTATAACACTGGTTATTGATGAGTCTCTCTCCAATCCTGATGCCACATTCCTCCTTATAGAGTCCAACTTCTTGGATAATTTGCTCAGCACATAGATTGAACAGGTATGGAGACAGAATACATCCCAGACACACTCCCTTTTCAGTTCCAAATCATGCAGTGCTCCCCTGCTCTGTTTCCACAACAGCCTCCTGGTCCAGGTCCAGGTTCCTCATGAGAACAATCAAGTGCTCTTGGCAACCATTCTTCTCAATGTCTGTGACAAATTGTCATGACCCACAAAGTCAAATGCCTTTGCATAGTCAATAAAGCAAAAATAGACATTCTTCTGGTATTCCTTATTTTCAGACAGAATCTATCTGACATCAACAATGATATCCATGGTTCCACAGCCTCTTCTAAATCCTGCTTGAACTTCTGAAAATTCCCTATCTATGTACTGTTTCAGCTGTGTTTGAATGATCTTCAGTAGTATTTTGCTAGCATGTGATATCAATGATATTGTTAGATGATTTTCAACATTCAGTTGAATCATCCTTCTTGGGAATAGGAACAAATACAGACCTTTTCCATTTTTAGCTTGGTGAAATTGGATCCCAGTGGGCTTTTGTGATTTTTTTGAAATCCAGGGTAAACTATTTGGACATTTCTAAATTGTAATAGCTACCAAGTATAAGATGATTAATTGTATCTGATCTCGTTTACCATCAGCTTGGGTGGGAAGCCTCTGTGTGGGCAAACAGAATCTGGCAGGCAGGCCTTAGTATTTAAAATTCAGTCTATTCCTGCCTGTGAGCGAGCCTTTAGCTTGGCAAAGTTGGATACTGGTGGGTGTTTGTGATTTATCAGCTTATTAACCATTGGGAAATTTAGAATGTTTAGAACTATGTTTATTTCTTTTTAGTTATGTGTTTATGTAACAAATTTTCAATTTACATATTTGTATTTCAAATATGTCTGAAAATTTTATAACATAGCAAGTAACCACGTAAGCTTGTGATTACAAGTAAATTCAAACTTTATAGATTTGAATGTCAAGCCTGTCATTTATTTTCTGTCTAAAACTAACAAAAACCAAAACCTCATTTTCAGGGTTTTGTGTTACTAATTTGTAAGTTTATGTAATTAGCAGACATGTCATTAACGTTAGTTTTCAGGAGATAATTGTAATTATTCTCTTACACACTTAAAGCTTTGGAAGCGGGAGTGGCATCCACTTCCTAAACAACATGCTTCTGGAAACTGTATAAACTTTGATAAATGTCGATGGTTGTAATGGGGCTTCAAGCTTTTTTTTTCATAGGGTTGCTATGAGTCACGTTCAACTTGAAGGCAATACAACAACATTGCAAAGCATAAAATTAGTATTCATACTGTTGTTTTTATTATTATTAAATCTCATTGTTGTTATTATTAAACAAAAAAATAAAAAGAAAGAAACGTTCATGAGACCCTATTAAAGCAGACACACTCACATTTATACCCGAGGCCTTCTAAGAAGTAGGATATGATGGCAAGCTCTGGTGGCCTAGTGGTAAGAAGCTGCACTGCAATCCCAGAGGTGTGCAGTTCGAATCCACCAGATGCTCTCCTGGAGAAGGAGGGACAATCTCCTTCTGTACCAGTTGGATCCAATTTGATGGTACACACACACAAATAATAAAAAATTTAAAAAAAAAGAAGTGGGATATGGTTGTTATGTGCTATACTGCAATTCATAGTGACCCTATACACAACAGAATGAAAACTTTCACTGTTCTGTGCCATTTTCACAATCTCCACTATGTTCAAGTCGGTAGTTACAGTAATTGTGTGCGTCCTTTTTTTTTAGGAATTCAAAGTACTATAGAGCCCTGGTGGTAAGTAACTGCGCTGAAGTCCTGAAGGCACATGGTTTGTATGGTCCAGCTGCTCCGTGGGAGGATGAGCCATCTCCTTCTGTGTGATTAACTTCCTCTGAAAACTCACCAGAGGGTCAGGAGTGGGTTTGTTCGAATTCGATGGTATGCAACAACAATGCAAGGAGCTGCATCGCCAACCCAGAAGGAGGCTGCTCAAATCCACCAGCTGCTCCAAGGGAGAAAGATATGCAATCTGCCATGCAATGCACAGCCTCTAAAAATTGTACTGTAGGCTCATTATGAATGGATTCTGACTCTATGACAATGAGTTGTTGAGAATTATCTTCTCTTTTGCTGAACCTCCACGATTCCAAGCATGATGTCCAAAGTACATGAGACGAAGTTTCACCATCATTGACCCTAATAAGAAGCTATTGGTTCCTACTCTTAGTAGCCCTACGTACAATAAAATTAGACACAGCCACACCCTGCACCATTCTCTGAGTTGCAGCTTTGATTGAGCTCTCTCTTGATGAGAAAAGTCTAGGTAAAAGTCTCTCCCACCCCAATATTTGTGAATCAATAAACTCCAAATGCTTTTTCAAAAATAAGCAATGATTTATTCATTGCAAATACCTTTTAAAAAACAAATTTATTTTTATAGGTTTACTTACAAAGTTCATATACATTTTGTTTGACACTATTTTTCATTCACATTGTGTTTCAGACAATCATTCCCATTCATCATGTTTTATAAAATTAATCATCATTGGACTTGAGTAGGTTATGACCCACAGTGACTCTCTATTGGGTTTCTGAAGCTGTGAATTGCAATAGAGGGAGATTGTTCCTCTTTCTCTCATGGAGCCAGTGGTAGATTTGAACCACTGGAGATGTGTAGGCTTTGGTTAGTATCACAATTCTCTATAGATGATGCCAACAGAGCTCCTTAATCAGCCCACTGGCTTACTCCTGGTGGGAAGTCAGTAACTATTTATTGAGAAATGGTATAGTTCTTATATGCAAACTGGAAGAGCGGATTAGAAATCTGGCAATATGAAGAACTAGAAAGCTATGTTTAAAGCCCCAAATCCTCTAGTCAAGGGAAGACAATAATAACTAGAGAGGATATTTTGAAACAAAGCTATTTAAATTATTGGAGCTGAGAAATAATGCCAAATGAACTAGAGTTCTGGTTGACTTCCAGCTGAAAGGAAAAAATGAGGTTGTTTTGAAATAAACATGAAAACTAAACAAGTTGGTAGCTAAAGTACCTAATAAATATGCTAGGATGTTGCAATCATAAGAGGCTTTGCTGAATATTTGTTTTTTTTTAAAAAAAATCCTCTTGTTCACAAAGTAAACATCAATTTTATGTTGAGTGATAGGGATAACATGCGTATTCATTTGGTAGTTAAGTTGTATAGATGGATAGAAGCTATTTCAGATTCTGCTTGGAATTTTTCATATTGTTGTTGTTGTTGTTGGGTGTCATTGAGTCGGGACCGACTAATAGCTAACCCTTTCACTGGTTTTCAGAGGTAGTTAATTGTTTGAGAGGAGATTATTCAGCCTTCTCCAACAGAGCAGCTGGGGGATTCAAACCATGCACTTTGGGATTACAGCACAATTTCTTACCACTAGGCCTTCGGGGTTTTCTTGAATTATGCACAGAATTTCAGGCACTTTTTAATTATAAAATATTTCTTGTATAGAAGTGAAAACTGGAATTTTTGTGGAAGGAAGACTCATTAGTATGGTAAGTATCCTGAATTTTGAACATGTGATTTATTCTCCTTGGACATTTCCAGAAATGTGTTAGTGTTCAAGTGTGCATTCCGGGTATTTGCCCCAAAGGCTTTCTCAATAGTGGGATTAAGTCTTCAGAACACAAAATGTGATGACACAAACTGCAGAACAAAATTGTCCCAAATCAACAGAAAAGCAGAGATAGAGAAAAGATTTAAAAATTCTCCTTTTAAGTGGGAATAACGATTTTACACTAATTGTCTATAACTGGGAATAATGATTTTATAGTTAAGTATCTGAAACTATGAGCTGCAAGCGACTCGACGGCACATAACAACGACAACAACATCTGAAACTACCAAGTTCTGGCCTCTTCCCTGAGCTAATGCCCTAGTCTTTTATTCTCGTTTTCCCTCTTTCAGGCTCCACGCATTCCCATCTTTCATACATTCTCCTCACAGATTATCTTGTTGAGGTGCAACTCCGATCACGTCCTTCCTCAGCTCATAAACCTTTAAAGATTCCTCATTCTCTGCACAGTGAGATCCAACATGAAACCGGCATTCAGTCCCCAAGCAAGTTTTCCAGCTTGACCTACCATTTTATAGCCTGTGTCAGGTCAAGTCCAATCTAATGAGCTACTTCTGTTTCGTTTGCACACCTGGATTATCCTGCCCCCAAGTAATTTGCGACACTGGATGCTTCTGGCCATTTAAATTCAAGTTATACTTCTAAACCTCGTTCATATATCTCTATGTTCACTGTCTTGTCTGACCACCTTTCTCTTTCCTATATTTTGGTGGCATTTTACTTGTAGAGAGTTAATAGAATGTATTCTGGTCCAGCCTCAGTTATAGTCATATTGTATAAATTAATAGTTTGAGTGGCTCATATAAGACAGGTCCTAGTTGATAACTGTTCAGATCTGAATATTTAGACTCTTTGCTCACCAGGACCTTATGGTCCTTCAGTTAGTCCAGCCCAGCACTTCTATCCTGAAGGTCACCTGGCCGTGTACGATGACTGCCATGGCCTAGCTGTTTGTGTAATGGAAGAGGAAGAAGGACAGAAGAGAGGGCATAAAAGGCTTCACCTAGATTACCTGAATCAACTCTACTTAACAAGCATTCTCATAAATACTAATAGTTATGGTTACAGTTCATTAACCAAAATTTAAATTTATGTAACACTTAATTGCAAATAACAGCCATTTTGTTGAATGTTTCTAAGTAGATATTGATGGTAAATTGCAGTCTTTGTCATATTTACATCCTTTTTTTTATCATCTTTGGAAGACTGAGTTCCTTAAGAGCAAGGCCTGTTCTATGCTATACCAGTATATCTTCAATAGCACATAAAACACTAGGTTTCACACATAGTTGCTATATGCTGTTGAGTTGATTTCAACTTGTAACAACCCTCTATGAGAGAGTAAAACTTACTTGTTGGATTTTTAGGAGAAGTCCTAGTGTCTCGGTGCAAAGTGATTAAATAATTGGCTGCTGACCAAAAGGGACAAACCCATCAGACACTCCACAGGAGACAGGAGAAAGGTGTAGCTATCTGATCCTGTAAAGATTTATAGAATTGGAAATCCTGCAGGGCAGTTCTCCTCTGCTCGATGAGGTCATTATGTGTCTGAACCACCTGGGCATCAATCAATCTAGTTTTGTAAATGGATCTTTGTTACAGGAGTGTATTGCCAGATTCTGTTCTCTTAGAGAGCAGCTGGTGATTTGAACATCTGATCTTTTGGTTAATAGCCAAGTAATTAACCATTGCACCTCCAGGACTCCTTTGGGTTTCATTTATTCTAAAAAGAAAAATAAATAAATAAATTAAACTTATTGCCATCTCGTAGGAATTGACTCTTATCTAACCCTCTAGTTTATTTCAGAGAC
>NW_006399789.1:11711578-11721216 GCF_000299155.1 Elephantulus edwardii | reverse complement strand
ACCCAAGCGTCGAGGACTCTCCTTCATAGGGTCACTATGAGTCGTCTGCGACTCAACAGCACTTAACAACAATAACATCAATACGGAGAGAGAGAGAGAGATCAGCTGGCCCAGTGGACAGAAAGCGATGCTACCAAGCCAAAGGTGGGTGACTTTCAATCCATGGCCCTCGGGTCTGTCTTTCACTGTTTTTGTTCAGACATTCCTCTAGGTCATATAGCCCTGGTGTACAAGTTGCCGTACAGCTGTCAGTTATGGTTGCTGTGAGGCTGAACACTGTGACACTGATGTGTTAAATGCGTTAATGGTTGGTTACCCAATGCGGACAGAGAATGGGGTGGAGCTACCCGATTAAAACAAGCTTGTAAGGAGTAGTGGCATCCACTTCTATAAAAGCTTGCCTCTGGAAACCCTATGAACCTGGAGAGAGGATGAGAGACACCCAAGCATTGAGGACTCTCTTTCATAGGGTCTCTATGAGTCGCCTGGGACTTGACGGCACTGAACAACAACAACAACAACACCTTTGCGTTGACAGCACAACTCCTTATTAGGCCACCATTGTTTGTTGTTGTTGTTGTTATGTGCTGTCAAGTACAGCTCATAGCCATCCCATGCACAAAAGATCTGAACCCTGTTCTATCCTGCAGCATCCTCAAACTTCCCACTGCAGCTGTCAACGTGTCAGTCTACCTGGTTGTGGGTCTTCCTCTCCTTTACCAATCAGCTACCACACCATTAGGCCACACAAAAATATTTGTTGAATGAATGAACTAATCAATATTGACTTGTGGTTATGATTATTAGATATGAACCCTGTCCTCTCCTGTGCCATCCTCATCATCTCTGACACACTTGAGCCTATTGCTGTAGTCACTGTGTCAATCCACTTGGGTTGAGCGTCTACTTCTGTTTTGCTGACCCTCTACCCTTCCAAGCATGATATCCCTCTCCAAGGAATAGCCTCTCCTACTAACATGCTTTGCCTCCAAGGAACACTCTGGCTGTGTTTTCTTCAAGACAAGTCTTTTCTTTTATCAGTCCATGAAATAGTCAGTAGTCTTCAACACCACAGCTTAAAGGCAACTATTTTTTGCCCATCATTCTTATTCATTGTAGTTTGCTGTACTAGGGTAACTTACGGGTTGTTATGATGCTAGAAGCTATACCATTGGTGTGTAAATATTAGCTTAGTATGTACTTTTAAGACTTATTCACTTCCTTCAACTGTTCTGGCTTCATAGGGTCACTATGATTCACATTTGACATTTGACAACACAAAACAACAAGTGCTCTGTAAGAGACTCGTGACCTACTCCATAAAGAGTTGTACTGCCAACCAAATGCTGCACCTATTTAGGGCTTGAATTCACCAGCGGCTCCACAGGAGAAAGCTGTGTACACTAGAGACGCAAAACCCTGCTGCAGAGCAAGCTATCAGTTTCTACTTGACAGCATTGAGGAACCAGGCTATTAAATGTTTTAAAGCCCACCTCCTGGAAGTTTACAGCTGGTGTTCTATGGGAAGTCCTGGTAGTTTAGTGAGATTTGTGTTGAACTGCTAACCACAAGGTTGATAATTGAAGTACACCAGCCACTCTGTGAGAAAAAGATGAGGGCACATGTCCAGGAAGGACTGGTCCTTGGAGAAGGACATCATGCTCGGAAAGGTGGAGAGACAGTGCAGGAAAGGAAGATCCCCAATTAGATGGATTGATACAATAACTGAGGTAATGGGGTTAGGTGTGTCGGAGTCAGTGAGATAGGCTCAGGATAGAACAGGCATCACAGCTGTTGTATATAGGGTCACTATGAGTGACAGATCACTTGATGGCAAATAAAAACAGTCTTGTTTTATAAAGATTTACAGCCTCATAAACTCTACAGAGATTTGTTATGAGTCAGAATTAAAGTGATGTGAGTGAGTTTGATATTTTTGTTTCCGATTTCTCTAACAGTAACACTGCTGCTCAATTGTTCATAGGTTTTCAGAGGTGTGCTATTTCAGAAGTGGATGGCCAATCCTGTTTTATAGCCTATCTTAACCTTGGAGCTCTGCTGAAACCTGTCTACCATGGCTCACCCTGTTAGCATTTGACACTAGAGTTATAGCTTTTAGTGTCACAGCAACCCAAAATTTACCTTCATACAGCAAGCTGACAGACAAGTGTTGTACCAATGAATAAGCAAGCATATATACATCTATCTTATAAAGTAATTTTTGTTGTTGTTATTGGGTGCCATCAAGTCGAGTATGACTCATAGAGACCCTATGAACAAAAGATCTGAAACCAGTCATGTCCTGTATAATCCTCACATTTCCTGACACACAAGAGCCCATTACAGTAGTCACCTTGTCAATCTACCTGCTTGAGGGTCTTCCTCTCCTTCACTGAGCCCCCAAATCATCATCACCATGCAGCAAACTAACAGATAAGTGCTGTACCCCTCTAAGAGCAAATCAGGCATATAAATATCAAGGTGCAGGGACTAGCTGAAGCCCATGGTGGTATGGCAGGTTGGGATCTTAGGTGGGTGCTAGAGCCTTTCTGATGGCACTACAGAATAGCATCCTCGATGTGGATATTAAGAACATGGGAATGCCTGACTGGATTTCTTAATACTGGTGCTTTTACTGGACAAGCGTGTGTATGTGTGTGTATGGGGGGGTGAAATGGCTGTCTTCTGATGCTGATCCCTGCATGATATCATTTTGAAGACTAAGGTGCACTTTATTCAGGCCATGATCTTTTCAATTATTTGCAATTCATCTTAGAACTGGACAATGAATAAGGATTCCAGTAGAAGAACTGATGCCTTTGGGTTCTGGTGTTGGAGAAGAGCACCAAACATCCCATGGACTACTGAAAAAACAAACAAATACGTTTTGAAGAAAGTACACTCAAAGTGCTTCTTGGGGGCAGATGACAAAGCTTCATCTCACATACTTTGGACATGTTGGTATAAGATGCTGGTCCTTGGAGAAGGACATCATGCTTGGAAAGGCCAACAGAATAAAAGGTCAGCAAAAGAGTGGAAAGCCTCCAACAAAATAGACTGACACAATGACTACATTAATGGGATCAAGTATTTCAGAAATGATGAGAATGGCACAGGATAGGACAAGGTTCGTATTTGTTGTTCACAGGGTCACTATGAGTCTGACGACCCTTAACAATAGTGCCTGCCATTTGTGCTAATTTTTCTAAGGTTAGCATTTCCACAGCCATTCAATTCTTTGCTTTCCATATTGCTTTCCATAGTGGTTGCACCAATTTACACTCCCAGCATCAATGAATAAGGGTTCCAGTTTCTGTACAACCTCACCACCATTTGTTGTTTACTGCTCTGTTGAATTTTGCTATTCTTACTGGTATCAGATGATATATCTCATAGTTGTTTGGATTTGCTCTTCCTAATGGGAAGTTAAACTGTTGCCTCAACACGCATGGTAGAATTTCCTTTAGACTTGAAACAATCTTCCTAACAAGGGTCTTCGTCCTTACTGGACTTTTCTCTATTAGGGTCATCCTTGAAGGAGAACACAATCTCCCTGGCCTTGCTCTGAACGTCACTGTGTCTGGGCCTCGTGAGGACACTTATCAAAGACATTCTCTTACACAGCAAGAAATTTTTTCCAGGTCTAACAGAACCACCTAGGGAAATGGAAGCATCTTGGTTTGTTTATCTCTACTCTCCTTTCTTGAAAGTATCCAATCAGGTCAATGGTAAATAACAGATGTTGTTAATAACATAGTAAGAGTCACCATTATACCCGTTTTCCCAGGAGTGCAATTGAAGGATTTTCTGTGAATATGGTAACAAGTGACAAATTGTTCATGTCTATTTTCATGAAATGTTTTGACTGCTGAAGTTGTTCTATAGCAGTTCATTAAAATATGTACGTTTACATTATTTAAAAAGTTCATCAGGAATTCCTTGGCTGATAGTATTCTTTCCACTAAGCATCTGTTTCTTATTTTCTAAAAGCTTGCAGCAGCGTCTGACCAATTGTATATTAAAAATAGTTGATCTAAACTGGATGAAAACACTGTAATTTCTTGTTAAAGATTAGTTACCCACCAATGTAGCTTCCTTAGAATGCAACCAGCAATTGTGTATATAGCACATCTGGTTTCAAAATATTAAAAAATGATAAACACTCACCGATACAATCCATCTGTTTTCTCCATCTGCATAATTGTCTTATTTTTAAAACTAGGACATGCACTGCGCTTGACATTAAACAAAGCTAAGCATTTTGTTCCTCATTGTCTAGGCAGTAATGAATGACTGAGGTCAATTTCAGAGAAACATGGTGTTTCTGTTATTTTTGCCTGTGTAGGCAATCTAGAAAATGGGGTAAAACACTCTTCCAATACAATGTAGATTGTCCTTGACTTGAAACAGTGACCTTAATAAAATTGGAAAAAAATATTAAAAACCAAAACTAATATTTTTATGAATTGCAGGTGATTTGACAGCACATAACAACAACACAAGAGCTCAATAAAGACTAATTTATTTCATAATCATCACAACAAGCATTTATTGAGTGCTTCATTTATGCTAGGAACTATGTTTATAACTCCATATAGGTTATATTAATCAATCCTTATAGAATCAGTAACAAAATATTTGTAGAAGAGGAAACCGAGTCGTGGAGACTTTAATTTGTTCAAGGCCACATAATGAAGCCAAGATTTATATATATGACTTCAACAACCCTTCTTATGCCTGATACTATAGTTCACACCAAATATGGTCTTACATGGTTTCTGTCTTCTTCAAGCTAACGATACTTTAATTCCTGAAAGTTATATCTCTCACATATCAGGAAGTCCTTCCCCAATTAGTACTTCATCCATGAATTTATTAAACAATAATATGAACAACAATAGTAACAATTTTCACTTATTAGTGCTTAGGATCTTTAAAAAGTATTCATTTGATAATTATAACAATCTAATGAAATATATTCATTATTACACCTGCTTAACTAAGGAAGAGAGTGTAACCTTAGAGATCAACTAACCCAATTTTACAACTAGGAAGTGATTTCAAGATTGAATCCGAAACTTTGGCTCCCAGGTTTACACTAAATACCATCAGCTATTTGCCACCTGTATGACAAAGATGAATATCTCACATACTGCCAAAAATATAAGGAAATATGTATTGGATAAAATGCAACCAGACTGCTTCTTAAAGATGAAAGTGTCTCACATACTTTGAGCTTCTTGGGGAAAACACATCATGCATCAAAAACGTGAGGCTCACTGAAAGAGAGGAAGACTATCAAAATGTTTCATTGATACAGTGACAATATCAATATTCTTAAATATATCAGAGATGATGAGGATGCCACAAGATAAGGCCGGGCTCAGAGCTACTATTCATAGGATCACTATGAGTCATCATTCACTGTGTGGGACCTAACATCAAATGTAGTTATGTTAGACAAGGGATGCACAAGCATAGGAAGCCAATGCCCGGGTCTTTGGAGCACACTGATTTTATTGAGAAACAACAGAAAAAACTAAACAATAATGTGAAAAGTGCTACTATGGTAGCATGTGCAAGATGGTAAGGGAACATTGAAAGAGTAAGACCAATAGTATTTAGTGTGGAAGTGGAGGGTGTGAGCAAGGACACCAAAGATGCTATTGGGATATATTTTAAAGGATATTAAAATCTCAGTATGATGTCATCGTTGTTAGGTTCATTCGAGTCAAGAAAAACTCGTAGTGACCTTCTGAACAACAGACCTGAATCCTGCCTTATTCTATGCCAATCTCACCATCTCTGATACACTTGATCCCATTGCTTCAGTCACCATGTCAATCCATTTTACTGGGTTCTTCCTCTCTTTCACTGACCCACCACCTTTCCAAGAATGATATTCCTTTCCAAGCAATAGTGTCTCCCAACAACATGTCTAAAGTATGAGAGACAAAAAAGTGTGAGAGGCACTGTTACCTTCATGGAGCACTCTGGCTTCACCTTTTTCTGTTCATTCTTTTGGTAGTCCATGGGATATTCAGTACTCTTTTTTAGCACCAAAATTCATAGAAGTAATTCTTCTGTCATCCTTATTCATTGTCCAGCTCTCAAAGACATGGCAATTAATGGAAAAGACCATGGCCTAAATCACACCCATTTTAGTCTTCAAAATGACTGTTGAGTATTTTGTAAGGTCCCTGATAGTGGACTTGCTCAAAGCAATATGTCTCTTATCTCCTGATTGCTAGTCAGAGTGTTGATTGTGGGTCCAAGTAAGATGAAATCATTTACAATTTTAATCCTTTCTCCATCTATCATGATATTGTCTATTTATCCAGTGGTAAGAATCATTGTTTTCTTGATGTTGAAATATAATCCATATTAAAGGCTATAGCCTTTGATCTTCTGCAGCAAGTGCTTCAGGTCTTCCTCACTTAGTATGATGTTGTTGTTGTGTACCGTTGAGTTGGTAATGACCCATAGCTGACTCTTCAGTGGGTTTTCAGAGGCAGTTAATTGCACAGGAGTAGATAACCTATCTCTAGTATGATGGTGGTGGCTAATTGGGATGCCTGTTGATCCAGGCCATAGTCTTAACAGAGAGCTGGACAATGACTAGGGATGATAGAAAGAGAATTGAAGCCTTTGAGGTGTGGTGCTGGAGATTAGTGTTGAGTATACCGTGGACTGCCAAGAGAACAAACAAATTCAACCTAGAGAGAGTGAAACCAGGCTGCTCCTTGGAGGAAAGCATTCCAAGGTTTTGTCTGACATACTTCGGGCATGTTGCAAAAGAGGGACGAGTCCTTGGAGGGAGACATCATGCTTGGAAGAGTGGAGTGACAGAGAAACATAGGAAGACCATAGATGAGATTGGTTAATTCAGTGACTGGGGTAATGAGGGTAGGTGTACTAGAGACAGTAAAGCAGGCATAAGATAGAGCAAATTTCAGGTCTATTGTACACAGGCTCATTATGAGTCACAAGCGACTTGATGGCACATAATAACAACATATTAAAAGAAAATATGGCTATGTAGAACAGATTGTATGAATAATGGTGAGTGGTTGGCTACAACTCACAGCAACATTATAAATGACAGATCTAAACCTTGCCCCAACCTGTCCCAACCCCATGATTTCCGTCCTGCCTGAGTCCACTGTGATAACCACTGTCAATTCACCCCATCGAGGGTCTTCCTCTTCTGATTTTGAACTATCAGCTCTTCTTTATGACACTCAATCTGTGATATTTGTGATCTGTGATATTTGACTCCATCTGGATAAAACATCAAGGATACCTATTGGTGTGCTCCATAATATGTGCTTCCATCAGTAGTTAGCTTATACTGCTTTCTTGGCCCAGAATATCTACATCAAATCTACACTTAAAAATGTATGACAAGTTGTACAGTACATCTATTATTCAAAATGGCTTTGCTAGCCATCAGCTTGGACTTTTGTTGCGTGGCTGAGTTGTTGTTTCTGTTGGGTGCTGTCAAGTATGAATCATAGTGACCCTATGAACAACCCATCTGAACATTGTCCTCTCCCGTGCTGTCTTCACATTCTCTGACACACTCAAGCCCATTCCTGCAGTCACCATGTCAACCCACCTGGTTGAGGGTCTTCCTCTCTTTCACCACCCCTCCATCTTTCCAAGCCCGATGTTCCTCTTCAAGAAATAACTTCTCCTAGCCACATGCTCAAACTATGCTAATAATGTGCATAAGATAAATAGCATCTTTTGGGGTCAGTATATGCAAATATGCTGTGTAGACTACTAACAAGTGGATGCATTATTTTTGTCACCTGTCAGGACTAAATTGAGCAGGCTCAACAATAAACAACACAACTCATTGCTGTTGTTCAGAACTAATACATAGTAGACTCTCCAGAAGGTTTTCAGATGTTTTAAATAGTATGAAATGAGATTGCCCGCTGTTTTTTTCTTGGAGCAATTGGTGAATTTGAACCACCTGTCTTTGGGTTGTCAGTGCAACTCCTTACTCACTAGGCTACCAGAGTTTCCTGGAGCAGGTGCAGTGGCAGAAAATGGGAATCTTGATTCCAGCAAGAAAGAAGCGGTGGAGAATGTAGTATACCCTTTTGTCAGCTAGAGATTCCTACATGAGACAGACCAGAGCAGTAAAAGCAATAGCAGAAGCAGATGTGAAGGAGAAGCAGAGGCCAACATAAGACAGAGCTGAACTTGAATTGCTGCTCCTCTGAGTCAAAGCCAAGAGCCTTCACTCAAGTTTGCTGGAAGACTGGGGACAAATACCATAACAATTATAACTAAAAGAGCTATGTAACATTGACCCAGATGTGTGTGGTGAAGGTAGAAGGGCCAGCAAGCATGTCGGGGTAACTCTTCTGACTGAAGATTCCTAGCCTGACTGTTTCTTTTGATATGTAAAATTTTACTCCCTAAAAAGCCCCATACTTGTGAATATGGTGAGTTCTGTTTAGCCCCTGCAAGGGATTAATGAATCCAGTAATAAAATAACAATAATCTTGAGAAGGATGGTTGGTGTTAGAGCTGATAGATTAAGATGTGAGAGTTTGGGGCATGTCATGGATGTGGATGGGGACTATTCCCCTTTGTGATGCCTCCATCCTACACATGCTCCACAGCTTTCACAGAAAGAATTCAAGTTCTTAAAAATATACTGCATTGAAGCAGATGAGGGAGAGAACTGTTTAAAAGGGATATATGATTAGGTATTATGGTCAGGACAGGAGTCCAAAATGAAGGTTGCACAGTGGAGTGGACTTCTGGGGAGGGATTGCATTACAAAGAAAGAGGATGGGTTTTTTTTTTTGTTTGTTTGTTTGGTTTTTTTGCTTTTCTAGGAGAAGGGTGAATTGGGGGGAATGGGTGTGCAGGGAGAAAAGTGCAACAATGAATGAGTGGAAGCCCTAAGTCTCTGTAAACTTTCATTAAAATTAATAATAAAAAAGGTGGAGAGGTCTTACTGTTTTGTTTGCCTGTTCACTGATGTGTGCAGAAATGTCTTTGATAGCAATTGAAATATTTTCCTTCCTTGTTTCCACAGCACTTTGTAACGGGTTACATGTCTTAAGTAAGTGTAATCTTACATGTGGTTCCTTGCAAGAAGTATCAGTATACTACCTGTCCTTGTTTCCGAGCATAGTGCCTAAAACGTAACAAGCATGTTCAGAGAATTAATGGAGTAGTAATCGCCTCATCAAAACCTACAGCCTTTGGAACTACTCTGAATTGAACTCATGGGTTTCCCCCCCTTTTCTTCTTTCCTTTTCTCTGTCACTCTTTGCATGGCCTAGCCCTTTCACCAGCCATACACCTCCATTACATTGCCTTAATAAATCCTTTCCACATGTGTTGCTAAAAAAACCCCAAACCAACCACAAAATACAAAACTGTACCCATAGATAATATCCTAAAAGAGGCTGAAAACTGAAGTTGTCAACTATTTCATTTTATTTATATTCACAATTAATAGATGTGGCAGCGGCAGTGAATAAATCAAAAGATTGTGAGGATGGTACAAGATAGGGCAAGTTTTTAATCTGTTGTTTGTGGAGTTACTGAGAGTTCTATTTTACTTAATAGCACACCTAACATCAATATTCTCTTCCATTCCTCTCTCT
>NW_006399789.1:11701429-11710258 GCF_000299155.1 Elephantulus edwardii | reverse complement strand
ACAGCGCAGGAGGGGAAGACCCTCTATGAGATGGATTGATTTGGTGACTGGGGTAATTGGGATGGGTGTGTCAGAGGCAGTGCGGTTGGCACAGGATAGAGCAGGGTTTAGGGCTGTTGTACATAGGGTCGCTATGAGTCGCAAACAACTCGATGGCGCAGAACAACAACAACAACAACATGAAGTTTGTATTTATTCTGCTTCACACTATTCTTCAAGAAATGGGATTTTTAAATTTTTTTATATTTCTCTGATTTCTTTGCAAAGTTTGAATACGTTGTTTTTCACAAAAGAGCCTCCCCATTTCCTTCACCCCACCCACCCACCGGATTGTACAACCCTATGATTAACACCCTACCACTCCCTATCCTCACCCCTCTATTTTTAAGTTTCTGGGATTCCATCGAAACCAGGTCCCATTGAGTTAATTCCCATTCACACCCAATGTGTGTCAGAATAAATCTGTTCTCTATAGGATTTTCAATGGCTGAGTTCTTTCAAGTAGATCACCAGGACTTTTTTCTGAGGAAACTCTGGCTTGAATTCCCAAACTTGGAAGCAAGAGTGGCATTCACTTCCGAAATAGCTTGCCTCTGGAAACTCTATGAATGTGGAGAAATGATGAAAGTTGCACAAGTGTTCAGGTCTTTCTTTCATAGGGTCGCTATGAGTTGTCTACGACTCGACAACACTTAACAACAACAACATTAAGGCAATATAAATCACTTATCTCAAGAAATTGCAGGGTCTCTTGCATGAGGAACTCTTGTGTCCTAGTGGTAAGGAGTTTTGCTGCTAACTCAAAGGCACATGGTTCAAATCCACCAGTTGCTCCAAGGATGAAAAATGGGCGATGTCCTCTCATGGAATTCATTGCTTCTAAAAACCTGCTGGAGGGTCAGCTATGAGTTGGTTCCAATTCAATGGTACATAAAAACAAACAACAGCATATATGTAATGTAAAAACAGACAGAATTTATTGGGATGGGATGCAAGATGCCAAAGTTAATCCTCTTTTTTTTTTCTTTACATAAAAAAAATGATAAAATATAAATGGATGGCCATTTGGTTTGTGTTCTTTGGATGTTCACCTCTCTAATTGAATCTGATGGGCATTCTTATAAGTATTTCACATGTGTGGGCTGAAAATATATAAGCCAAAGAGAGTAGCTGAGGAACTGTATTTACAGAGAAGGAAAGAAGTTCCACAGGAAAAAACACCACAATTAGAACATTACTGCAGGGCTTTTTCTGATGTTTTAGCTACAGATTAAACACTACAGAACAAGGCCAAGATCTGATCTGGGATAAAGTGAGTCATGTTTTAATGGCTAAACAGAACCTTGAGATCACAGAAACACAAATGTATTGATGTCGTGATATGGAGACCAGGACAGACCGCCTTCAATTCTTGCTGTCTCGATAAGCCGTTTTTTCACACACCGATTTTGGTGTTCTTTTTATTACAGCAACTGTTATTGTTGTAAGGAGATCTTTAGAAAGTAGCATTTTCCCTGGCTTTGTAACCTCACATTATGAAAACATCCATATTTCTACTTTCTCTGTTATCACAGAGGACAGCTGACTCCCAACATTCGAGAGAACAAAGTTAAAGTCTGACCACATGGGTGGTAATTTGAACTTGACATAACAAAGTCAAACTTACACGGAACCTAACTTCCAGAAAAAGCATGCACACGCTAGAGAAAAGAACCTCTTTTCAGAGGTTTTGAGTTTGAGATACATTTTTACAAAGATCTCTGAAAGGAGGAATCACAGATTGTCATGAAGCCCAGTCTCTACTACTGCATTCTTACTTTTCAAGCCATTGCACAAGAGTTAAACAAAATATTTGAATGAACCATTTAATAAGAAAAGACATTTATGATGTTTACTTAATGTTTTGGCCCATTAAGCATCAATGACATGAGTAATTGTATGTAATATCTGACCAAAAATCTTTTGACAGACTCTGTTTTACAACTCTTGGAGCTTCCAGCATCTCAGTTGGAAGGAAGAAAAAAAATGTGGTCAAATACTAGTTTTCTCAGAGTACATTGAATTTGAAAATATCTCATGTTGCCAGAAAGTACCTTTTGAAGTTTACATTAAGATGGATATTTATTTATTTTTTCCCTATAACAATGACAGTGGTTGAGATAAACTGTTTAATTCTAAATAGAAAACACATCTGCTGTGTCTGCATTGTTTGTGGTTGCTGGAGGAGTGACAATTTAAACCAAGTAGCACACATGACATTTTAAGTGAGATGTTGTGTGAGGGTTTGCAGCTGTTGATAGTGTCCTCTGCAGCTCAGCTGGGCCCTGCGGGGCTGCCTGAGCCAAAGCCCCCATTAGCAAGTCCACTGTGAAAGGTACAGTCCAGCAACATCTCTGCTTTCTTTCATTTCCCAAAAGTGAGATTCTAGGCAACAGAGGGCTTAAAGCTGGCATTTTTCTCACATAGGTTCCCACCACCACCATTTGTCAATTCATTTGCTAGTTAGCAGAATATTCCTTGCTTGCGTGTCAGATTACAACTGTGTTCCATAGTGTTCAATGGATGGTTTGAGAGTTGATTGTCTTTTGTACAAGGCATCTCTTGGTGGATCAGAACTACCAACATTTTGATCAGCAGCCAAGCATATTACATGTTTTGATAAATAGATAACATCATTCATACTATCAGTACACTATTACAGGATCATTCAAATAGTTTTAATGCCCTTCAAATGTCCTGTGTCCCACGTATTTATTTGTCATGCCAATCAGTGAGTGTGAGAACTTCCCACTACTTAAAGATTTTTTAAAAAGGTGGAGCCAATAGGAATAGATAGAGTTTGTTAGTATAGTTTATAGTGTGTGGTTTATAATTAATTGCAACAATGTTTAGAAGGTGGCCTAGTGGTTGGGAGTTGCAGCTGCCAAACCAAAGACAGATGCTTCAGATATTGAAAGATGATCCGTCTCCTTCCCTGAAATTTATAGTCCTAGAAGACCTGTTTGAAGATCAACGAGTCAGTCCGTTCCAATTCCTCAGCAATGATTAGTGAAGGGGGTTAAAAGATCAATAGTGAGGTTTTAAATGAGAAAGTTATGCTCACAATTATCCTGAAAAGTCTTTTAAAATGACCATCCCCTTTTCTTTATATAGCTTGACCTAAGTAGCACATTGCAACAGCTTGAATGCAGAGCCCATTTGAGAATCAAGTTGTCTTCTATAAAGCCTGATATTATAGAGATGTGTTCTTGTCAGATACTATCTAGTCCACTGTGACCTATAGCAATCTAAGAAAAACAGATCAAAACCTTGCCATGTCCGGCATCATCATCATGTATCCAGCATAGTCAAGCCCATTGTGCAGTCACTGTGTCAATCTGTCTCACTGAAGGGCTTCTTCTCCTTCACTTCCCTTGTACATTTTTTAACATATCTTTTTCCAGAGATTGATGAAATGGCCAGATTGTGTGATACCAAGTGTCTCCACCTTTCTCTTAAAGGAGCACCCTGTTAGCATTTCGTTCAAGACATATTTGTTTGTTCTGTTGACAGTCCATGGTATATTCTATACTCATCTCCAACACCACAATGGAAAAGAATAAATTCTTTTTGGGTCTTTTTTATTCACTGTCTTGATGTGGTGTTTTCATTGGTTAACATGTGACGAATTTTTTGTTGCTATTACTTTTAACTGATTGATGGACACTTCTTAAATTTCTCAGCTTTAATTTGAAATAAGTCAGATATTTATAAGGGGAAAATCTATAATGAAAAACTGCTTTGAGTACTGCAATAATTTTTAAAGGCATCAAGGGCCTTGAGGACCAAAGAGTTTGAGACCCAGGAGAGTTAAACCTAAAATGAATTGGTATAGTATTTGAGAATTGGGTTGTGGAATAAGAACAGAAGCCAGAGCAGTAGACTAAGCCAAGACTCACAGCTCATATGGAGTATGCAGACTTCATACCAAGGGCAATAGAATTTTTGAAGGCTTTTAATTAAAGGGTCACCTAATCTTCCTAAAACTTCTTTAACAAAATTTTTAGAAAGTCACAAAAATAGTTTAAGTATTCCATTACCTGTCATGTCATGTTTGTGTGTGTGGTGTGATTAAGCTTACCTCTACTTTGATGATCAGTTACTTTCCAAAACCATCTCTGTAGCGATGCTTATTACTCTTGTTGTCAGGTGCTGTCAAACTGTACAACTCATAATGGCCCTATGAACAATACATCTGAACTTTGTGTTATCCACTGCCATTCGTACAATCTCTGACACATTCCATCTTTACAGTCACTGTGTCAATTCACTTGATTGAGAGTCTTCCTCTCCTTAGCGATCCCTCTACCTTTCCAAGTATGATGTCCTTCAAGAAATAACCTCTGCTAGCAACATACCCGAAGTGTGTGAGACAAAGCTTTATCATCTTTACATCCAAGGAGCAGTCTGGCTGTAACATCTCTAATGCATACCTGTTTATTCTCTTGTCAGTCCATAGGACTCTCCAACACCCTAGTTCAAAGGCATCAATTCTTCTTCTATCATCCCTATTCATTGTCTGGCTCTAAAATATGTGTCAAGTGACTGAAAAAGCCCATGGCTTGAAACAAATGAACCTTAGTTCTCAAACTGAAATAATTGTTCCTCAATAATTTGGAGAAGTCCCTGACTACAGACTTTCCCAGTGCAATAACTCCTGACCTCCTGACTGCTGATACCAAGTGTATTGATTACATATATAAGAAAGATGAAGCAGTTGAAGGTTTCAAGCTTTTTTTTTTAATCTATCATGATGTTGCCTGTCAGTCCATTAGTGAGGATTTTTGTTGTCTCAACATTGAGATGCAATCAATATTGAAGACTGCAGTGTTTAATCTTCTGCAGCAAGTGCTTCAAGTCCTCCTCACTTTCTGCATAACAAAGGCACTTTCCCCCTATTTAAAGAATATATATTCCTTCATTGTTGCATATTTTCTTCCCACCCCTCTTCCCTTTCCTCTCTCGTGGTCTACTTTGCAGAGTACCTCTTGTTGGATGATGCCATACATATATTGCCTATATTCCTTTCTTATAGTTCTTCACTTCATCTGTTCCAATGTAGAGTTCTTTATGAGTCTTCCTGCAATCCTGATAAGTCATGGGACAACATTAAGGATAACATCCACGAAGAAAGCAAAAGGTCACTCTAAAGACAGAGGAGAAAGAACAAACCAAAATGGATGTCAGAAGAGACCCTGAAAAGTGCAGTAGAGTATCCAGAAGCCAAAACAAAGGAAGGAGATGTTGAAGTAAAAGAGTTAACCTTAAGATTTCAAAAGGCAATTTGGGAAGACAAAGCAAACTACTGTTACAGACAGTACAGAGACCTAGAATCAGAGATTAAAAAGAGAAGAACTCACTCAGCATTTCTCAGACTGAAAGAGCTGAAAAATGATTCAAGCCTCCAGTTGCAGTATTTAGACATGCTACAGGTAAAAGTTATGTTGTACATGTGTTCTGTTGTACATAGGGTTTTCAGAGGCCTGCTATTTCAGAAGAGGATGGCCAAACCTTCTTCCTAGTCTGTCTTAACCTGAATGTTCAGATTTAGAGAAGTATCAGACAGACTAGCATTTTATAGAAAAAGTGAAATACAGGCCATGGTCTTTGCAATCACTTGTTATGCATCAGAGAGTTGGACAATGACCAAGGAGGATAGAAGGAGAATTGATGCCTTTGAGCTGTGGTGCTGGAGAAGAGTATTGAGAGTTCCATGGACTGCTAGGAAAACAAACAGATTCATCCTGGAAAGGGTTAAACCGGGTGGATCCTTGGAGGCAAAGATTCTGAGGCTCCATCTAACATACTTTGGACATGTTGTGAGGAGAGACTGGTCCTTGGAGAAGGACATCATGCTTGGGAGGGTGGAGGGACAACGCAGGATGGGAAGGCCCTCTATGAGGTGGATTGATTCAGTGATTGGGATAATCGGGATGGGAGTGTCAGAGACAGTGTGAGTGGCACAGGACAGAGCAGAGTTTAGGGCTGTAAATAGGGTCGCTATGAGTCGCAAGCAACTCGACGGCACATAACAACAACAGCAAGAAGTAAAAGATTAAATAAAGATGGAGGGAATATATAGAATCAATGCACACAAAAGAATTTATAATCACTGAGACATTTCAGGAAGTACCATATGGTCAAGAGTTAGTGGTAATAAAGTTCAAGCTACACTGATAGACTTGGTAGGAAAGAAACACGACCTTAGGAATTGATGTAATACCAACCAATATGTTTCAAATGACAGACACAGCCCTGAATGTGCTCACATTCTATGCCAAGAAATTTGGAAGATAGCTGCCTAGACGACTGACGGGGAGACATTCGTCTTTGTTCCCATTCCGAAGAAAAGTGACCCAACAGAAAGTGGAAATTATCCAACAGTATCATTAATGTCACATGCAAGCAAAATACTGCTGAGGATCATTTAAAAAATGGCTAGAAGAATATGTAGATAGAACCTGCCAGTTCAGGCTGGATTTAGAAGAGGCCATAACATCATGGATATCACTGCTGATTTCAGATAGATCCTGGATGAAAGCAAAGAATATCAGAAAAATGTCTATTTGTGCTTTATTTACTATGCAAAGGCATTTGTTGTTGATCGAAAGAAATTATGGCTACATTGGGAAGAATAGGAATCCCAGAACACTTAATTGTGCTCATGAAAACCTAGATCTAGACCAAGAGGATATTATGTGAGGAGAGCAAGGAACACTACGTGGTCTAAAATTAGGGAAAGTGTGCTAGAGATGAACAAATCAGGGCTTAAGGAATTGACATAGCTGGCTTATCTTTCATGAAAGTAGTTGTTAGTGGGATAATTGTAAGGGAGGGGAAAAAATCCCACACTAGAAATGAATGAAATATAATGTAATTTAAGGACTATATGAAATGCAATGCACATGCATGAAAAACAGCATATATTACTGATAAAAATATTAATAACAAAAAATAAAGTTAGTAAAGGTGTGCCTCAGGGTTGCATATTTCCTATTTAATCTATATGCAAATTACTTGATAAGTAATGGTAATGGCAAAAGGGAATTCAGTTAATTTGCTCATGTAGAAAGCGTCGACCAAGAGGCAGTCATTTGAACAGAAGATGTTTTGTGGTTGAAAATCAGGAAAATTATATATCAGGAAGGTATCTTTTCACTGTACTTACTCTGCGTATATGTTGTGCAAATAACCCAAGAAACTGGACTATACAAAGAAAAATGCAACATCAAGATTGGAAAAAGCCTCATTAACAACCTACATACTCTACGTAGAAGACATAACCTTGCTTTCTTGAAAGCTAAGAAGACTTGAAAGAGACACTGAGGAAGAATAAAACTACAGCCTGTAGTATAGACCACATCTCCATATAAAGAGTAAAAACCCACACAACTTCACCAATAAGCAAATTCATGATAAATGAAGAAGATATTGAAGTTGAAAAAGGCTATATAACCAAGAAACTAACCAATATATTGCCTTGGGCAAAACTGCTGCAAAAGATTAATTTTAAAATATCAAAAAGTATAACTTTTACCTTGAGGGTTAAGGTGTGCCTGATTCAAGCCATGGTGTCTGCAATCTCCTCATTAGCATATAAAAGATGGGCAGTGAATGAGGAAGGCTGAAGAAAAATGGATGAATTTTAACAAGGAGGATATGATGGACTTCCAGAGAATAAAAGTATCTATATTGGAAGAAATACAGGATATTACTTGCAAGAAAGAATGTAAATACTGCATTTTAAATATGTTGGACGTATTACAAGGAGGCAGTAGTTACAGTAGAAGGACATTGTGTTTGATAAATAGACAGGGTGGGGGAAAGAGGAAGAGTCTTAATGAGATTAATTTATATAGTAGCGATATAATGAGCTCAAATATTGTAAGACTGAGATGATTGTAAGATGGTATAGAATGAATAGGCTGTGCTTATTCTACAACGTGGGTGATAGCATCAGAAGTTATAAAAACGCATTGCTTCTGAGCAGATCTTAGTTCCTACAACCCACAAAACCCACAGGATAGACCAGAACTGCCCCACGGCATGTCCAAAGCTTTACATCTTTCTCACATAGAGAAAATGGTAAATCTGAACTCTTGAACTTTTGTTAGCAGCCATGTGTTTTAACCTGATTTTAAACTCTTTGCTTTGATAAATATAATGAGAGCATACTATCTTTGTAGAAATCTTGCCAAGTAATGAATTTATAAATCAGGTTAGCCTGTGAGTTGACCTACCTTATGGAGACACTTGATACTGCACACAAATAACTTTTCATTTCCTCCTTTCTGTGTTGAAAATACAAAACCTACACGTTTGTGTTACTGTAGACTTTGGTCACATTTATGATGTGAGAAGTGTATACTACTTTAAACAAAGCATAAAGATTCTGAGGAGACAAGCATTAAAACACGAAGCCCAAGCAGTTAATAACGGGATCTGACTGACAGCCATGGTGCTGATGGCCATTTGGCAGAAGCCCTTTTAATGGAGTGGGATAGGTGGCTTGTTTACTGTACAGACTCCTGACAAATAGGATTGGACAGGGACAGCCGCTTGTCCTTAGGCTGAAGTTGCAAGCCAGAGCAAGAAATAAGAGTATTTAGTGAGAGAAATTAGGGCTACTGCCTTTGACCCTGTACAAAAATTGAAATAGGGGTTATACACACTGTGGTAACTGCTATAAAAAGATGATTCCTTTTTCAGTTAGTGCAAAACTTGTATGCTATAATGATAGAAATGACCCCAACTTTTGTAGGAAGAAAGCTCTGACCATCTATGCTGTTC
>NW_006399789.1:11699711-11700898 GCF_000299155.1 Elephantulus edwardii | reverse complement strand
TATTCTAATTGTTGATTGACTCTGCTTCAATGCACAGTAATTTCCTGTAAAAGTGCAGAACTGCCCCGTGGTGTTTTCTTGGATATAATCATTACAGGAGCAGGTTGCCAGCTCATCCATGGACCCACTGGGTGGGTCAAAACCACCAGCCTTCTGTTCAATAGCTGAGTTATTAACTGTTAAACCACCAGCTCTCTTCTAACCTAATCAGAAATGTCTTTTTCCAGAGGTGATGGAAGATTCAGCCACTGGAGTCTAAGGTAAGAAATGAAGACTGGGTGTTAGTAAAAACGTGAGTCACTTTTCATAGGGGTCACTGATAGGTCAGCGGTAGAAATGTGGAAATCCACGCAGATGAGAACCAACGTTAGCCTCCTGACCAGAGCACCTTCAGCTCAGCCGCCTCTTGTTTGTCAGTGCAGTTTTGATAGTGAACAGGTTACAGCTGAGATTGTTAGGAACGCATCACGCCTGGGAGCTCCACTAGAGAGGGTCAACTCGAGGGCAACTGGGAACAATAACATCCAGGTTACGGATAAGTATAGAAAATATTAGGAGCTCTGGTGGTGCTGTGGTTGAGGCATTTTTTTAAGCGGTGGATTTGGTTTAACCCTTAAGACATACCTCAGGACAAAGATGAAGCAGTCGGCTTCTCTAAAGACTTTCAGCCCTAACGTGGAAAGGAGCTCTTCAACTCCACCCCACAGGCTCACAAGGAGCTAAAACCAACCTAGTAACAATGAGGTTTTGTAGAACAGGTTTCTTATTTGTCCCCAATTTGGCCATATTTTTTTTTCTTAGCAGGTATGCAATACTGTGCCATCAGGATTCCTTTTAATTATTGCTGAACTTTTTTTTTTCTTCAGTGAAACAAAATTGGCTCAGGATCATGCAAATTCATTTTATAAAAAAATTTGTGCTCTTCAGGATATGAACAGACACTTCACCAAAGAAGACATTCAGATGGCTAACAAGCACATGAAGAAATGCTCAAACTCCCTAGCTCTAAGAGAGATGATATCAATGAGGTATCATCTCACCCCAGGAAGAACAGCAAAATTTAACACAACAGCAAGCAACGAATGCTGGTGAAGTTGTGCAAAAACTAGAACCCTTATTCACTGGTGGTGGGAGTGTAAAATGGTGCAACCACTGTGGAAGGCAGTATGGCGCTTTCTCAAAAAGTT
>NW_006399789.1:11683992-11699016 GCF_000299155.1 Elephantulus edwardii | reverse complement strand
TTTTCATTGAAATTAATAATAATTTAAAAAAGAAAAAGGAAAAAAATGTGCGCTCTTTACTTTTATCATGTTATCAGAAGGGACAAGTCCTTGGAAAAAAGACATCATGCCTGCAAGAGAAGAGGGTCCGTGGACAGGAGGAAGACTCTTGACGAGGTGAATAGGCACAGAGGCTGAAACAATGGCTTTTAAAGTAGCATTATTGGAAACTAATTCAATTGTAGTTGGCATGAGCTCCTACATTCTGACTGTATAAGAAGTAATTCTCAACATGAGCGAAACAGCATATGTGACACTTATTTTTCCATGTTATCTCTAAGGTTTCCTAGTGGTAAAGTATGTTACATGTTGTTCTGTTTACCTAAAGTTCACTTGTTTCAAATACATCAGCTGCACTACAGGAAGAATGTGGGTAATGTCCTCCTATAAAGATTTACAGCCTTGCAAACCTCATGGAGAGTGGCTGTCAGTCACAATTGACTAGGTGGCAGTAGCTGTAGGTGTAATTAGGGCCCGTGGAATTGATGTAAATTCAGAGTGACCCTATAAAACAGGTAAGATTTTTATCTATTTCATACAATTTGATCTATGTTCTGTGTCAATAGGGTATTTTTTAAAAATAACCTTTATTTGTATGCATATAATTGTTCACCTACATTGTGTTTCATTTATGTACATGGTTTTGTGTGTATGTTTCACATTTTCCTTCAATGACATTAAGCTTCATATGATCAGTCCCACACTTTGTGGTTTATTGAATTAATCACTAGTGAACTATGCCCACCATTACCCCGTCTTTTCAGGTTCCTGATGGATCTTTCCCATATCCTTTACCCCCTCCTTCCACCCACTAATCTATGTACCCTGTGATTTCCTCCCTACCCATCCTCATCCCCCCCCCTGTTTCCCTCCATACCCTCACCCTTGTTAGCTAGAGTCTTTAAAGAGGCAGATTGTGAGGCCTTTTTCCACAGACCAAGAGTGGGTCCTAAATGTCAGCATTTCAGTTAGCAGTGGAGAACTTAACCACCTGAGATCCTTTAATTTGCATGTTGTTAATTAGGTGCCATTGAGTCAACTGTGACTCATGCTGATTCTAGGAACAACAGATCTGAATCTTGCTCTATCCTGCACTGTTCCTACCATTTCTGATTCTATTCTAGACTATTGGAAAGGAACTCTGGTGGCCTAGTAGTAAGGAGGCTGCATCGCCAACCTGAAGGTATGCAGTTTGAAGCCATGAGTTGCTCTGTGGGAAGAAGATGGGCCGTCTCCTCTAGTGTGATTGATTGTTTCTGAAAGCCCATTGAAAGGTATATCCAACTCAATGGCATACCGTAATTAAGCACATTGTTGCCGTCATTGTGTCAATCCATTCTGGTGTGGATTGTTCTTTTTTTCTCTGAACTTATACCTTTCTGAGCATGAAATTGTTCACCAAGGATTAGCTCCTGGTGACAACATGTCTAAAGTGTATGAGACAAGTTTCACCATCTTTGCTTCTAAAAGGGTACCCTGATTGCAACTTCTCCAAGATAGATTATGCTAGTTCTTTTGGCAGCCCGAGAGATATTCAGTACTCCTCTCCAACACCACATTTCAAAGGCATTTCTTCTTCTGTCAGTCTTATTGTTCGACTAACTTTCAGATGCATGGAAATCAACTGGAAATATTAAGGCTTGCATCAGGCACCCCTTCGTCTTTAAACTGACATCATTGTTCTTCAGCACTTTGGAGAGATCTTTGAAAGCATATGGTCCCAATTCAACATTTCTTTTGATTTCTTGACCTCAGTTACCATGGGTGTTGATTGTGGATCCAAATAAAGTGAACGTGTTGACAGCTTCAATCTTTCCTCTATCAAAATGTTGCCTAGTGGCCCAGTCATGAAGGCTTTTGTTTTCTCGATGCTGAGCTGTAATTCACATTGACGTAAAAGTCTTTGGTCTTCGGCAATTTGCTATAGTCTTCTTAAATGACTAACATTTAAGAAAAGAAAAGAAAATGAACATTTAACAAATTAGGAGGTCAGTACAGTAAACTTTGTCCTTTAAATCTACAGAAAACTTTTCTTGGAAGAAGTGTTAATTCTCATTGCTTTCAAATGAACTAGAAGTAGATTGCAAAGTTTTTCTTCCACGATGTAGTAAATTTAAAACACCAGTGTTTGTTTGGGTCATCTAGAGATGGATCAGGGATAATAGTGCCTAAGGAATCATATAGTCTCAGAATAATTATTGACATAAGTAAGAGAAAACAACATAAACTATGGAAGGCATACCCACATAGGGAGCAGGAATTTTCAGCTTTTCATCGTATGCAGAAAATCCACTAGGAGAGTGAGGATGAAAGCATACAATTTTATATTTTTTCCATAATTTCTAATATAGAAAAGATTTCTCAAAGTACTTTTTATGTTTGTGCTTCTGTATTTTTTCATAAAACAAGTAACACATCACTTCTTACAAAAACCAGCCCTATGAAACAGCTTTGTCAAAGATAGTTCTATACATATTAATTTGTAAACACATGACTGGCTGTGTGTGTGTGTGTGTGTGTGTGTTTTCCCTTCTTTTTTTTTATTGTGTTTTTAATGAAAGTTTACAGAAGTGTTGAATTTTCTTTCATTCACTGTTTCATAATTTCCTTCCTCCTTCCCATCCCTTCCCTAGTCCACTTTGTTATACACCTTTTCTTCTTGACTATTGTCATACAAATAATGCCTAATCATATATTTCTGTTAAAGTTCTTTCCTTCATCTGTTCCAATGCAGTGTCCATTATTTATCCCCTCTAAGAAAACACATGAATGGCTGATAGATTAACTCACAGATTCATTCTTCCATGCCTTGATTTCGAAGTCTTATGGCTTGAATTTTTAAAGGATATGCTGATCCATTTTCTCTGACTTTTCACTTTGAGCTAAGTAACATTTTTTTTTTTAAACAGACTCCTCAATTGCATTTTGGCTGAGAATGAATTTGCACTTTAGCGAACTTTGCATATTAGATATCTGCTATGTTCATTTTTTACTTTGTTATTTTTATTTATTTTTCTCCTTTAGTGTGGAAAAGATGAAAAAAAAGAAAAGAAAATATTTTAAAGTTGCAAGAAATAATCTATTCCAAAGCCATTTTCTAATACACATAAACTAAGGCCCAGATTTGGTAATTTATTAAAAGTTAAACATCTTGTAAGTGACAAAATTGTGATTGAAAAATAGATTACCTGAATTCTAATCTCTTTGAAAAATTGCTTCATTATAAGCATCCTCTTCACCATGACAAAACCAGAACATAACACTGAACATGTTTCTAGATAAGAGATACACCATAAATATCAGCAAGATGAATTAATAAAGGTCCAAACCTGGCTCCAAAGCTGCCAAGATTATGTTACAAACCAGTTAGAAAAGTATCCCTACAGGAAAAAAATAGCTAACAGAGAATTCATTGTGCTCCCAGATCTATTTCTGGTCAAATGCATTTTTAAAGTAGTGAAGTATGGAGAGATGGCTCTATAAAAACTCTCTGAAACACTATCACGAGATCGAGGATAAGGGAATTCTAGACTCTGATGCTTCTTGGACTCATAAACATCTCAACAGACCACTCAAGAGAATTTATGCTGATACAAATTCCTTATTGTTCAGATTCAATCTTCATCCTTGAGGTAGCCACACGAAGCCAAATGATTGGCCTTTGGAGACAAAGGAATAATCTGTTTCCTTGTTCCCAATCTTCACGGCACACATGCCAGTGTAGGATTCTTGTTCCAGAAATGTTAAATCTTCTTAGAAGGTAGAAATTACTGTTACAGGATCATAATTAACAGGAGTCAGAAGTCCTTTTAAAATCTCTCTCTCTCTCTCTCTCTCTATATATATATATAAATACTAAGTCATAACAACTCAAACTTAATGTTAAAGCTTTTAAAAGTTCTTCTTCCAACTCAAAGGTGGCACTTGTACTCAAATAGTAATTCTCAGAAGAAAAATCATCTTGCACATTGGAAGCCAAAGGAAAATGGATGGTAAAAGACAAACTCCACTACCATCAAATTGATTCTCACTCATATGATAATCCACTGGGTTGTAAGGATGTGTTTACAGGAGATTGTCCATACTTGTTCTCAATGAGCAACTGGTGAGTTTGAGTCTCTGACCTTTCATTTAGCAACTTGCTTGGTTATGACTCTGGCTTGCATACAGTTTTCTTTGTTATGTTAATGAGGTTATATCAGTGCAAGGTGTGTTTTAAACAAATCACTTTTTTCTGTTTCATTAGTTTGGGGTTTGTTTTTTTTTTTTTTTTAAGAATCCAAACTGAATTGTATTCCTTTCTTGTGTTTAATTTTTTAAAATGTCTATCTATATGTCATTGACTATGCAAAAGCATTTGTCTACATGGATCACGACAAATTGTAATTAACACTAGTAGGAATAGAAATCCCAAAACACCTGATTTGTGTTCATGAAAAACCTATACTTGGACCAGGAAGCAGTAGCTGGAACAGAATAAGGAAGCACTACTTGGTTCAAAATCAGGAAAGGAGTGTGTCCTTTCTCCATACTTTTTCAATTGATATGCGAACAGATCATCCAGGAGGCTGGAGTTTATAAAAAGAAATGTGACATAAGGATTGAAGGAAGACTCACAAAAAAACCTACAGACGATACAAACTTATTTGCTGAAACTGAGGAGAATCTGAAGCAGTTTGCTGCAGGAGTTTAAGAATGGTATCTCCAATATGTATTGAAGCTAAATAACAAGAAAATAAAGATTCACACCACTGGGCCAATTGGCAGTACCATGATAGATAGAAAAGAGATTGAGATTGTTAACAATTTCAGTTTCCTTGGTTCCACAATCAATGTCCTTGGCACCAATAGTCAGGAAATTGAAAGATTAATTGCATTGGGAAAATCTGCTGTCAGGGACCACTCTAGAGTGCTGAAGAGCAATGGTGTCAGTCTAGAGACTAAGGTACACCTATCTGATCCAGGCCATGGTCTTTTAAAACACTTGCTACACATCAGAGAGGTAAACAATGACTAAGGGTGACTGAAGAAAAATCAATGTCTTTGAGTTGTGATACTGGAGAAGAGCATTGAACATACCGTAGACTGCCAAGAGAACAAACATTTCTGTCCTGGAGAAGGTGAATTCCAGTTTCACCTCAGAGCCAAGGATTCTGAAGCTCTTTCCAATATATTTCAGATATGTTTCCAGAAGGAACAAGTCCTTGGAGAAGGACATCATGCTTGGAAAGGTGGAGGGTCAGCACAGGAGAGGAAGACTGGATGAGATGAATTGACACAATAACTGCGGTCTTGGGGGTAGGTGCATTGGAAGCAGTGAGATTCACTCAGGACAGGGCAGGGTTCAAAGCTATTGTGCTGAGTTGCAGTCAACTTGATGGCACAAAACAACTACTTCATCTTTAAAAGAAACACTTGTCTTTTACCTAATGTTGCTATAGCTGGTGGATCACTTTAACAGATATGTATTATCTTACAGTATGTTGTTTTTATTGTTAGATGCCATTGAGTGCACTACAATTCATAATGACCCAATGAACAAGAGATCAGAATCTTGCTGTATTCTTTATCGTATTCGCAATCTCTGATAAGCTTGAGTCATTGGAGTCATTGTCTCAATCTATCTTGTGGATTATCTTCCTCTCTTTCTTTGATCCTCCATATTTTCTCAAATAATGTTTTTCTTTTTCCCAAGAAATGGCCTCTCTAGACAACATGCTCAAAGCCTGTGAGAAGTTTCACCATCTTTGCCTCAAAGGTGTAATCTGGCTGCACTTCCTGGAAGACTAACTTTTTTGTTCATTTGCTAGCCCATGGGAAATCCAGTGTTCATCGTCCACACTATAGTAGAAGAGATAAAGCCATCTTTAGTCATCTTGCTGAATTTTTTTTTAAATGGTTGCAATAGTACATTGACAGGAAACTGCCAGAATTCTGAATTCAAGCTGGATTCAGAAGAGTAGATATTATTCCTGATGTGAGGGCTGAAAGGAGAGATCACCAGAAAGATATTGACTTGTGCTTCATTAAATATGTGCAGACATTTGCCAATGTGGATTATAACAAATTATGAACAATATTGAAAAGAATTCAGATCCCAAACACTTAATAGTGCTTATGTAAAATCTATTCATAAAGCAAAAACAATTGTCTGAAGAGAACAAGGGAGCACTGCATGGTTTAAAATTGAGGAAGATGTGCATAAGGGTTATATCCTTTCTCTGTATTTATTCAATTTGTTTGTTAAATAATAATTTACAGAAACTGGTTTATGAAGAAGAATGTGGTATCAGGAATGGAGGAAGTCTCATCAATAATGTGTGTTATACAGATGATATAAATCTTGCAAAAGATCAAAGACCACAACCTTCAATAGGAATTACATGACAATATCAAAAAAACCAAAATCCTTACCAGTAGGCCAATGGGAGACATCATGACAAATGGAGGGGGGGAAAAGAGAAATTTTCAACAATTTCATCTTACTTGGATAAACATCCTTTGTACCAACTTTTTTATTTGTCAAGAACTAGACACATTGCTTTGGGAAAACCTATAGTTAGGGACCTTTCTTAGGTGTTAAAAAGCAATGACATCAATTTAAAGGGTATGGTGCACTTGATCCAAGTCATGGTCTGTTTGACTATGTCCTATGAATTTGAAAGTTAGACAAGAAATAAGGATAACCAAAGAAAAATAGATGCCTTTGAGTTACGATGTTGGAGAAGAGTACTGTGGAGTCCATGGGCTGTCAAAATAAAACAAGTCTCGGAGGAAGTGAAACCAGGAAACTCCTTTGAGGTAAAGACCATGAAACTTTGTTTCATATGCTTTGGGCATGCTGTCTGGAGGGACCTGTTTTTTGGAAAAGACCATCATGGTTGGAAAGATGGTAGAAGGGTCAGAGAAAGAGAGGAAGACTTACAACTAGATGGATTGATATTGTAACTATATGAGCTTGAGAATATTAGAGATAGGATAGTTCAAGACTGGGGAAATTTCAGAACTGTTGTTGATAGTGTCACAGTGAGTTGTATCATGGGTCACTGTGACTTGCTGGCATCATCAGCTATAACAAAAACAACTGGGCCAATAGGCCACATAATAGTAGGTCAGGTAAATATTGAAGTTGTCAATGATTTTGTTTTATTTGGATCCATGATAATGCTGTTGTTAGTGCTGCTGAGTTGAGTACAACTCATAATGATCCTATCAACAACAGATCTGAGCTCTGTCCTAGCCTGTGCAACTCTCATGTATGACATACTTGAGCCCATTGCTACAGTCTCTACGTCAATCTATTTCTCTTTCACTGACCCTTCATCTTTCCAGGCATGATATCCCTCACCAAGGAATAGCCTCTAACAACATGCCCAAAGTATGTGAGATGAAACTCTGTCATCCTTATCTCCAAGAAGCATTTTGGCCACACATTGCCCAAGACATATCTGCTTGTTCTTTTTGCAGTATTATGGTAATAACAGTTATTAAATCAAAAGATGTGCTACATTGAGAAAATCAGTTACCAATCTTCAAAGTGCTAATAAGGACCAAAGTCAAGGAAATACCTTTGACTTCCCTCCCCCCAAAATCCATGTCTTTGTCATATGTAAACCACTGTTACCCGAGAGGGTCACTATGAGTCGTCTAACTCGACAGCACCTAACAACCATAACAATGACAACATAGAGAGAGCTATGTTGGCCTAGTGGACAGAAAGTTATGCTACCAAAGCCAATGTGGGTAATTTTAATCTGTGGCCCTCAGGCCTGGTTCGAATTGTTTGTTGGTTTTTTTTTTTTGGTGTTTTGTGTGTGTGTGTGTGTGTGTGTGTGTGAAACATTCTTTTAGGTGATATATTCTTTTAGGTGGTATAGCACTGGTCTGTGCATTGCTGTACAGAGGTAACTCGTGGTTGGTGTGATGCTAAACACTGTGACACTGATGTGCCAAATGAGATTGATATATCAGCACAGAAGTATTACTTCCACTGGAAGCCACTACCTCTCCTGGGGGAAAAGTTCTTCATGTCTGAATCTAGAATGCAAGTTATCCACTTCCAATACAGGTACAAAGTCAACATTTCTAATAAAATGATAGAAATTAGAGGAAAACAAAGGACAACAGATACCAAGCAGTCTATCCCTTTTAAACAGTTCTTTCCCTCATCTGTTTCAATGCAGTATATATTCTTTATCCCCTCTTTCTCAGTCTTCCCTCAACCCCGATGTCAGTTCCGTTTTATAACAGTGGTCCTAAGCAACATTTGTCCTTTTGTGACTGAGATATTTCACTGAGCATAATGTCCTCCAGGGTCACCCATAATATTCCATGAATTCCTTGTTTTTCAAAGCAACATAGTATTCCATTGTGTGAATATACCACAGCTTCTCTTTCCATTTGTTTGTTGATGAGCACTTGGGTTGTTTCCAACTCTTTGCTATTACCACTGACTTTGGTTAGCAACTCAATACATTATTTTAGGCCTTCAAAAACCATATGTACAATAGAATACACTTAGATTAGCAGTTAGGGCAACTGAGGTGGAGCTTTCAAGTATGGAAACACAAAGGAGGAGGTACAGTAGCAAGCAGGCACTAGTGATTGGACCATGGAATCTAAGAAGCATGAATGTTAGAAAATTGGATATTGTTAAGGAAAAAATAGAATGAGTACATATTGCAAGGAGGTATCAGTCCTTGGAGAAGGATGTCAATGCTTCAGAGGGTGAAGGGATAGCTCAGGAGAGGAAGACCCTCAATGAGATGTATTCATTCAGTGACTGGGGTAATGGGGATAGGTGTGTCAAAGACAATGATATTGGCACAAGATACAACAACATACCTGAACTCTGTCCTATGCTATGCCACCCACATTAACTCTGACACACTTGATTTTGTTGTTTGAGAGCTACACAAGTATTATTTATTCACTGAAGTTCCAAATGTTTTTGTTGTTATGTGCCATTGAGTCACCTGCGACTCATAGCAACACTGTACAACAGCCCTAAACCCTGCTTTATCCTGTGCCAATCTTATTGTCTACAACACATCTACTCACATTACCCCAGTCACTGAATCAACCCATGTCATCAAGGGTCTTCCTCTCCTGGGCTGTCTCTCTAGTCTCCCAAGCATGATGTCCCTCTCCAAGGACTGGTCGGTCCCTCCTTGCAACATGCCCAAAGTATGTCAGACAAACCTTCAGAATTCTTGCCTCCAAGGAGCAGCCTGCTTTAACCCTCTCCAGGAAAAACCTGTTCATTCTCTGTCAGTGGTATATTCAATACTCTTCTCCAACACCACAGATCAAAGGCATCACTTCCCCCTCTATCACCCCTACTCATTGCCCAGCTCTCTGATGCATAGCAAGTGATTGCAAAGTCCATGGCCTGTAACGGGAACATCTTAATCTCCGGACTGAAATTCCAAATACCCTTTCAAATTATTAGATATTCATAATTATGTCATTCTTAATCATAGTATTAAAAGTAGGGACAATTCTTAAGCATGTTTCTTAGCACAGAGTGTGACTTCTAGGGCAGGAAGTCTATTTTTATAATTCTTTAATTGCTACTACCCTGAGTTAGTCTACTGAATCTCTCTGTACCCCACTTTGCCATTACTTAGATACAAATTATGGCAAGAATAACATCTAATTCACAGAGTATAAAATTGATAGCCTATATAATATATAACCCTGATGGCATAGCCCATAGGGAGTTGCCCTTGTATCCCAAAGACTGTTATCTCCCTGGAAGCTCAAACCCACCACTTGCTCCATAAGATAAAGACATTCTCCTTCTATGCAATTTGCAGTGTCTGAAAACCCACTGGAAGGTCAGTTAGCAATTAGAGGATTTTTTTTTCTTTTCTCATTACTGCACTATACAGTATAGAATCTTGAAAGAGCTAACTGGATCCAAGAATAATAACTTTTTTTTAAAGAGCAGTGGAACTTATATCAAGGTTGGATCTGACAAACTGCTGGATATAGAAAATAAAGACTTGGATTTTATGTAGACTTAAAGTGCAAGTAAAGGTTATAAAACACTTGAGAATTGGAGAAGACAGAAATCAGTGCAGACTTGCCCAGGAAATACCAGTTCATTTACACAGTCACTCCTCATCCTCAACTTAAAAATCTCCAGAGCAGCTGTGCATTTTCTCTTTGTTTCCAAAACTCCATCCAGCTCCCTCTTGACCCACAGTGCAGTTTGGCAGTGTGCTCTGAATTCTCTTCCACTGACCAGAGAGCACCCGCTGTGGAGGCCTCAGGCCCATTCGATCCTGCTGCTAACATAAGCATCAACTATTAATACCCTACCTACTATTTGGCCCAGTTCCCTTTCAGCTGACCGACCAAGACTCTTTATCTCTATGTCTTTCATTAGAGCTGAAGTTATTGTTTCTAACTATCTTTTCCCCCTTCCTATTTCTGTGCCAAAACTCATTAATAAGTATAGTGCTCCTCTGTTGTGCAACTTAAACACATCTATATTTTTCACATTTTACTAAGTGGAATAGACAGAGTGAATCTGAGAAATGGCCATTACAAAATGGAGAAAGTCCTTGCATATTTTATACTAGCTATTCACCAAAAAGCTGGACAATGACTAGGGAGAATAGAAAGAGAATTGATGCCTTTAAGCTATGGTGCTAGAAGAGTATTGCATGTGCCATGGACTGCTAATAAAATGAACAGGTTCATCCTAGAGAGGGTTAAATCAGACTACTCCTTGGAGGCAAGAATACTGAGGCTTTGTCTGACACACTTTGGACATGTTGCAAGAAGGGACCAGTCCTTGGAGAAGGACATCATGCTTGGGAGGGTGGAGGGACAGCGTAGGAGGGGAAGACCCTCTATGAGGTGGATTGATTCAGTGACTGGGGTTATTGGGGTGGGTGTATCAGCGACAGTGCAATTGCCACAGGACAGAGCAGAGTTTAGGGCTTGTTGTACATAGGGTTGTTCTGAGTCGCAAGCGACTCAATGGCACGTAACACCACCACCAACATGTGAGAAAAATTAATCTCTCTATGTTTAGCCAATTTTAGTTTCTGATCCAGGCCATAGTTTTTGCAATTACTTGCTATGCATCAGAGAGCTGGGCAATGACCACTCTGGATGTACTTTCTCCAAGTCAAATCTGTTTGTTCTTTTGCCAGTCCTTGAAATATTCAGTACTCTTCTCTCACACTACATTTCAATGGCATCAAGTCTCCTCCTATTAACAGATTCATTGTGAAACTCTCAGATACATTGTGAGTGACTGAAAAAAAACCATGGATCACAAGCATAATTTATAAACATAGAGCTACAAATATTCTTTAATATAGTTAATTATGCTGGTTCTTTAATTCATCTATTAACAACACAGTAAAAAATAAGCCAATTCTTCATTCTTTTTTAAAAAAAATACTGTTTTGCTCACAAAGTCATATGCATTTTGTTTCACAGTATTCTTCATTCATATTGTTTGATACCATCATTCCCATGCATTGTTTTATAAAATCAATCATCATTGGCTTTTCCCCATCATTACCCAATCTTTTCAGATCCCTCATGAATCCCTCCCATTTCCTTCACCTGCTCCTTCCACCCACCAAAGTTTACAACCTTGTGGTTTTGATCTTATCATCTTCCCCCCTCTGCTCCTACTCCTTCCTTGGGTCCTCATACATGGGTTTTTTTTAAAATTTTTTTTTAGTAATGCTTCTATTTTTGCAGTAATGGTCTCATGCAGTATTTGTCCTTATGAGACTGAAGTATATATTGTGGAAATTATGTACTTCTTTCATCTTTTATAATTTTTCCTCTTCTCTACATTTAAAAAGATTTGTATATGCAACTTAGATAGAATTATTTTTTTAGCTGGTCTCCAAATACCACCCACAAATTGCTTAGGAACATGTTAAGAAAGTGAAACTGTGGCATAAAAGAACATTACAATTTAGGATCCATAATGTAGATCCTTACTTTGCAACTCTGTCATGAGTTCTCCTTTTTCTGCATTAAATACTATAACTTGCCTTAATTATTGTTATTGAAATAGACCCAAAAGATTGCCATGTGATTAAAACAAAAATAACTAAGATTTTACTAAATATATTGCTTTCTTATGGAATAAAAAGGTAATAGCCAATTTTCTTGTAAACCATGCTATACAGTGTTAGCACTATCTTTTATGTTAAATTATAACCTCTTTTAAGTGTTTTTGGTATGCATGCTACTTTATCTTTGTTACAAAGGGGGAAAAACTGGATGTGAGCTTTGAAGGAAATTATGGCCTCATCAGGATACAAATAAATTACATATGGCCCATTAAAAGCTGTCAGTTCCACTCAGATAACATTTATTTATTATCACTCATTTTAAAGGTTTATAATTACTATCTGGATTATTACTTTGCACTTTATTTACCCTCATTTTAATTTGTTTTTCTGTAGTGTTCTGTCTATTTTCATTTTCCCCATAACTTTCCTACAGAAAAGGAAATAAAAAATGTCATTTACCATGTTCAACCTCACTCAACATTACCTGCTTAGAAATGAAATTATCTTAGAATTTGCTGGCTGTTTTTATATGTCACATTAATTGTAGACATTTTAGAGGAAAATAAGTTTCTCTTATACTACATATGTGACCCTGTGCCCTGTATCAGTAAACATCAAGTAAAGAACCAACAAGAGATTGTGTCATCCAATTCTTCTAATGTTTGGAAAAGCACGCCAAGTTTTCATACACTAAATCTAGAACTTCTTGTTTGACTCATGCAATTTATCTATAGATGTGAGCCTATTTGATGCATTAACTTTTCATATTTGTTTCAATAACCTACAGAAAATAACCCCAACCCTTTATTTCTTTGTCAAACATAGTAAAAAGCAATGTGTGTTTCCAAATTTAACCACATGTTGTAACAGAAGAAGTCCAGGATTTTGAAGCAGGCCAATGCTAATTCCAAAATCAGCTTTGCACAAGAGAAAGGTTCCACAAGAGAAAGAGAAACAATCTCCTCCAGTGTGATTTACAGTCTCTGAAACCCATGAGAAGATCAGCAGTGAGTTGGTTTCAGTCTGACAGCAATGAGTTGATTTATTGAATTGAGGTTACTTCTTTTGTCAATTATTATTTCAGAGATTGGCAGAGATATTTACATATAATTAACATTTGAATATGCTAGCTTTAGGTATCATGTCTGAGATTGTCCGAACCAGTGGACAGAAAGCTTCAAGAACAAAAACTTGATGCTTGTGACTCAAGACCCTGACAAAGGCAAGACTGTTGGAGTTTCCAACCTCACCAATGGGTTTGGGACCTTTTCATGATTGTGTGAGCCAATCCTTTACAAGTAAATCTGTCTCTCTTTTTCCATCTTTAGCTTTCTATATTTCTTTCTCTTATTGCTATCAACTCTGAATTGACACATAGCTGACTCTCCAGTAGTTCCAAGGCTCTGTGTCACAATGGGAACATTGCTCATATTTGTCCCACAGAGAAACTGGTGGTTTTGAACCACCAGAGAGATGTGGCCTTTGGGCTGGCAGCTTATCTGTCTCGGGACTTTGACACCAGAGAGCCCTTATCTCTATATATGTTGTTGTTAGGTGCCCTTCTGCCCATTACAACTAATGTTATTGTTATGGTTGTTGTTGTTAAGTTCCATCAAGTTGGCTACAACTCATAGTGATCCTATGAACAATGACTCTGAACATTGCCCAATCTTGTGCCATCTTCATCATCTGATATACACGAGCCCATTGTTACAGTCCCTATGTCAACCCATCACATTGAGAATCTTCCCCTCTTTTACTGACTCCCTGTATTTCCCAGGATGATGTCTTTTTCTAACTGGTCTCTCCTGGCAATATATCCAAAGTATATAAAACAAAGTTTCACCATCCATACCTCTAAGGAGACTCTGGTTGCCCTTCCTTCAAGAAAGACTTGTTTATTCTTTTCACAGTCCCTGGGAAAATCAACTCTGCCAAAACCACAATTCAAGGGCATAAATTAATCTTTAGTCCTCCTTGACCACTGTTCAACTCTTAGATGCAAAGGAATCAGCTGAAAACGCCACAGCTTGAAACAGATGTACCTTAGTCATTAACCTGATATCCTTGCTCTTTAGCACTTTGTAGAGTTCTTGATAACACATTTTCCCAGTGCAACATATCTTCTGATTGCTAGACTGTTACTACATTGGATATTTATTGCTAATCCAAGTAAAATGAAGTCATTGACAACTTTAATCTTTTTTCCACCTAAATAATGTTAACTATTGGTCCAGTGGTAAAGACATTCTTTTTTATATTGATCCATAATGTAATCCATATTTGAGGTTTTAGTCTTCTTCAAGCAAGAAGTGTCATCTGTATAAAGTTGTTGATGTGTATTCCACCAAACTTGATGCTGCATTCTTGTTTATAGAGTCTGGCTTCTCCAATGATTTTTTTTTCAAAGCATAAAGAAGGCAGGATACCACCATGATAAACACCTTCCCTGATTTAAAACTATGAGGTGTTCTGTTGGACTTCTTGGTCTAAGTTTTGCTTGAACACCATGAAGTGTTCTGGGATTCTAACTCTTTCAATATTAGCTATAATTTGTATTGATCCACACAATGAACTCCCTTTGCAAAACCATGAAAACACAAGGAAACATCTTTCTGGCATTCCCTAATTTCAGCCAAGATCCATACTTCTTGTTTAATGGCTTCTTCTGAATCCAACTTGAGTTTCTAGTAGTTCCCTCCGGATGTGCTATTCTGTTGTTGCTGTTGCTGTTGTTGTTATGTGCCGTCGAGTCGACTGCGATTCATAGCGACCCTATGTACAACAGCCCTAAACTCCGCTCTGTCCTGTGCCAATCGCACCATCTCTGATACTCCCATCCCAATTATCCCAGTCACTGAATCAATCCACCTCATAGAGGGCCTTCCTCTCCTGCGCTGTCCCTCCACCCTCCCAAGCATGATGTCCC
>NW_006399789.1:11674516-11681627 GCF_000299155.1 Elephantulus edwardii | reverse complement strand
AAAATGGATGTCAGAAGAGACTCTGAAAATTGCACTGGAGCGCAGAGAAGCCAAAGCACAGGGAAGAATTCAAGATACTAAAGAGTTGTGCTATTCTAGCCATTTTTAATAATTTTAAAGCAAGATTTTACTTGCATATTATATTGCTCCACAATTTCCATGTTCTGTTCGAACACTTTTATCTGGGAACAAATATGGATCTCTTTCAATCAATTGGCCAAATAACTGTCTTCAACATTTCTTGTCATAGGTCAGTGAGCACATGCAAAGCTCCATGTGTGTAGGGAGGCATCTCAATTGCTATTCCATCAATACTTGGGCCTTATTTTTTGCCAATATTTTCACTGCAAATTAGACTTCTTCCTTCAGTACTGTTGGTACTGAGTCTTACACTACTTCATGTCATGATTCATTGTCAATCAATTCTTTTTTGGAACAGTAATTTTTTTTAATTTTTTTTATTTTATATTGGTTTGCTCACAAAGTTCATATACATTGTGTTTCACACTATTCTTCGGTTATATTGTGTTTCATGCAATTCTTTCCAGGCATTGTTGTTGTTGTTGTTGTGTACCATTGAATCACCTGTGACTCATAGTGACCCTATGTACAATAGCCCTATACCCTGCTCTATCCTGTGCCAATCTTATTTTCTCTTACATATCTACCCCATTACCACAGCCACTGAATAAACCCTTCTCTTCAAGGATCTTCCTGTCTTGTGCTTTCCCTCCACCCTCCCAAGCATGATAGCTTTATCCAAGGACTGGTCCCTCCATGCAACATGACCACCGTATGTCAGACAAAGCTTCAGAATCCTTGCCTCCAAGGAGTAGCTGGTCTCATCCTCTCTAGGATGAACCTGTCTGTTCTCAAAGCAGTCCATAGTATATTCAATACTCTTCTCCAGTACCACAGCTCAAAGGCATCAATTCTTCTATCATCCCTAGTCATTGTCCAGCTTTCTGACACATAGCAAGTAATTACAAGACTATCGCCCTGATTCATGCATTATGTTTTATAAAATCAATCACCATTGGACCTTGTCTATTATTACCCAATCCTTTCAGACCGTTGTTGAATCCTTCCCATTTCCTTCACCCTCTCCCTCCTTCACTCTTCTTTTGATGCTTGCTGCATCATTCAAGATTTTGCCAATAGAATCTTTCAGTATTATAATGTTAAGCTTGAAATTGTTCTTCAATTCTTTTAGCATGAGACATGCCAAGCATGTACTTCTCTTTGGTTTGGTAATCCAGCACTTAATACACTTTGTTGTGATATTTTCTTTGTCTTCTTGAACTGCCCTCTGACATTTTCTTTTCATCTCTCTTGCTTCTGTTTTTCTCACCACCTCATCCCCAACTTTTCATCCTCTTTGAATTCTAGTATAAGTTTCAGAGTCTCTAGTGACATCCATTTTTGTCTTTTGACTCTATCCTGTCTTTGTAATGACCTCTAGTTTTCTTTATGGATGTTTCCTTTATGTCATCTCACAACTCATCTGGTCTTCAGTTACTACATTTCAGTTTATCAAATCTATAGACTCTAGTTATTAAAATTAATTGGAGTCTTATAATTAAAGAATTTTGTAATTAAGATTAAAGATCAAGTTCACTGACTTTGAAGTAGGGACATTATCCTGGATCACCTACATTGGTCTATATCAATCAGTTAAACATTTTTTAAGATCAAAGAATGCAATCAAAGAAGAAAGGGTATACGTTGGAAAAAGAAAACAAAACACAATAACCGGTTTATAGGTTATTAGCTCTCTTGGAGAGGGTGAAACGAGGCTACTCCTTGGATGCAAGGACTGTGAAGCTCCATCTCATGTACTTTGGACATATAGCCAAGAGGTACCAGTTCTTGTAGAAGGGCCTTGGGCTTGGAAGGGTGGAAGGACAGCATGAGAAAGAAAGACCCTGGTTGAGATGGATGGTGTTTATAATGAATACTGCATTGGAACAGATGAGGGTAAGGACTGTCTGGAAGGAGATATGATTAGGCATTTTATATATGACAACAATCTGGAATAAGAGGGGCATTGCAAAGTGGACTAGGGCAAGAGGTAAGGAGAAAGGAGAAAAGGTGCAATAATAAATGAATAATAAAAAATGTTTTCATTCTAAATATTTTCCATCCTTTAGCTTTCATTTTATGTTTCTTCATATATGAAAACTATCTGTTATAGAAAAAGGTTTTTTAAATTTTTTTATTTTATTATTTTTTATTATTTTTGTGTGCATGTACCGTCAAATCAGATCTGACTGGTACAGGAGGAGATTGCCCCTCTTTCCCTGGCAGATCATCTGGTGGATTCGAACCGTGCACCTCTGGGATTGTAGTTGCAGCTTCTTGCCACTAGGCCACCAGAGCTTCCCAATAGAAAAGGTTTTTAAGATGAGAATTAAGACTTATTGATGAAAACCATTTTTTTATTATACTATTTAATTTACAAAATTTGAGTACATTGTTTTCCAGGACAGATTCTTCCAATTTCTCCCACCCACCCATCAGTCAAATTGTACAACCCTACGATTAATCCACCCCTCCCCCTGCACATCCTCATCCCTCTGCTTCCACACCCCCTCTTCTATCATTATGCTCATTCTACAATAATGCTTTTATACAATATTTGTCCTTGTGAGACTGAGTTTGTTCATTCAGTATAATGATCTCCAGTCCCTCCAAAATTAGGTAATAATTTACAAAATCATTGCTCCTGAGTATTCTATTTTGTGAATGTACTATAATTTCTTAATCCATTCATTTGTGTTTGGACATCTGGGCTGTTTCCATGTTCTTGTGATGGTGAATAATGCTGCTATAAACATTGGTCTACAAGTCTTTGTTTGTGCTTCAGTTCTCATTTTTTCAGGGTATATTTCAAGTAGTCGTATAGCTGGGTCATATGGCATTTCTATGTTCAGCTTTTTGAGGAAGCAGCAAACTACCTTCCAAAATGGTTGTACCATTTTACAATCCCACAAACAATGTATAAGAGTTCCTTTATGGCCACATCCTCCAACATTTATTACTTGCTTCCCTGTTAAACTTTGCCACTGTTACTAGAGTGAGATCATTGTGGTTTTGATTTGCATCTCTCTTACTGCCAGTGATTTTGAGCATTTCTTTATGCATATTTTTGCCATTCAAATATCTTCCTCTGTGAAAATTTTTTCCATGTCTTTTGCCCATTTTTTAATTTGGTTATCAGTCTTTTTCTTGTGGAGGAGTATTCTATAGACTTTCATTATAAGACACTTGTCTAAGATGGTATTACCAAAATGTTTGTTCCCTGTCGGTAGGTTTTCATTTCACCCTGTTGGAAAATGTTTTTGATGCACACATGGATTTAGTTTTTAGAAGGTCCCATTCATCAATTTTTTCCTCTTCAGACTGTGCATTTCTGGTTGTATTTGGCAGTCTCTTTATACCCTGGACTAGCACTTTTAAGCTTGATGGCAAAACTGGGCTTCCATCTGCAGAAAGCTGAAACAGGATTCACATCTCACACCATACACAAAAAATCAACTCAAGGTGGGAGTAAAGCCCAAAACCATAAAGTTCATTATAAGAGTGATACTGGAATCAGGCTTGGAAAACATTTTTTTTAACCTGCAAATTACAGTTTTAATTTATGCTCAGATGTTCCAGTCTACCCTTTCTTGTGGAATTGGGACTTGCCTTCCAGTTCCCACACTTATATTAGCAAATACTTGCCCATAATCCTCTTTACCTATATATTCTAGTGATTGTGTTTCTCTTAACTGAGGTTTAATTAATCCAACTCTTACACAAAAACAATGAATCTCAAGTTACTTTCTTGTTTGTGTTGTGTCAATTCTAATTTGTATACTTTGTTTCTTCTTCTTTTTTAAAAAATTTATTATTTTGTGTGTGGGCACCATCAAATCAGATCTGACTGGTACAGGAAGAGATTGCCTCTCCTTCTCCAGCAGAGCATCTATTGGATTAGAACCGCATACCTGTGGGGTCGCAGTACAGCTTCTTGTCACTAGGTCATCAGAGCTCCCTACTTTGTTACTTCTTTAGAGAAAAATTACTTGAAATAAAACTCTGAATTTCTGGAAGTAATCAAGACTAGGTGGCTCTGTCAAATATGTACACAGTGAATGATTGTTGTTGTTGTTATGTGCCATCGAGTTGTTTGCGACTCATAGTCACCCTATGTACAATAGCCCTAAACCCTGCCCTATCCTGTGCAAATCGCATTGACTCTGACACACCCATCCCGATTACCCCAGTCACTGAATCAATCCACCTCATGGAGGGTCTTCCCCTCCTGGGCTGTCCCTCTACTCTACCAAGCATGATGTCCTTCTCCAAGGACCTGTCTCTTCTTACAACATGTCCAAAGTACGTCAGACGGAGCCCCAGAATCCTTGCCTCCAAGGAGTAGCCTGGTTTAACCCTCTCCAGGATGGATCTGTTTGTTTTCTTGACAGTCCATGGTACATTCAATACTCTTCTCCAGCCGATTTCTTTTTTTTTTTTTAATTTGTTGCTGTTGCTATTGTTGTGTGGCATTGAGTCAATTCTGATTCATAGAAAACCTACAGGAAAAACTGTAATTGTCCAGTAGTTTCCTCGGTCAAAACCCTAATAGGAGACAGGAGAAGATCTTCAAATATTTTCTCTTGCAAAGCAGCTAGTGAGTTTGAACCACCAATAGTAAAGTTATCAGTTGAGCCTGCAATCATTGCTCCAATAGGATGCCTTGAAGGTTATTTTACTGTTGCTTGAAATTGGTAAGTTAAGTAATATTATTTAAATGGGTTTTTTTCTTGGTTTTGTTGAATAAAAAGAACCTGACTTTGTGTAAAGTATAATTTTGAGGAAAAATATGTATCTCAAGTTCAAGATTATAATTTTTAACAGACTTCTATTTGTAAATTATTCTTCATCTCCAACAATTGTCACCAAGTGCAATCTGATAAGTGGCTTTTAAGTTACATTAGGCATTGGTATAATGAGGGAACACTGTGGGTTAGGAGCTGTACTGCCAATCCAAAATCAGATGGTTCAAATCCACTAATTATTCTTCAGGAGAAAGATGGGCAATCTCCTCCCATGCTATTTACAACCTCTGGAAACCTGCTAATGTGTCAGCTATGAGTTGATTTTTATTTGACTGCAATGGAGTTTAAATAAGGGGAGCCAAAAGTCACTGCATTTTTATTGTAGATACTTCTGAGTCGAGTATGACTCGCAGTGACCCTATAAATAACAGATCTGAACCTGGTTGTACCCTATGCCAACCTCATAATCTCCTACATTCTCAATCCCGTTGCTAAAGTCACCGTGTCTCCCTTTCCTTCACTGTTCTTTCATTTTCCCAAGCATGATGTCCCTCTCCAAGAAATGATCTCTCCTAGTAACATGTCCAAAGTATGTGACATGAAATTTCATCATCTTTGTGTCCAAGGAGCACTCTGTCTGCATTTTCTCCAAGACATATCTATTTTTTCTTTGGCAGTCCATAGCATATCCAGCACTCCACTTCAACACCACAATTGAAAGGCATTCATTAATTCTCTGTCATGCTTATTCATTGTGCAGCTAGCAACGTAGCAAGTGACTGAAAAGACAATGGCTTGAATCAGGTACACCTTAGTCCTCAAACTGATGTCATTGCTCCTCAATAATTATAAGGGATTCCTAACTACAGACTTTGCTACACCAGTACAACTTGTGATTTCCTCACTGTAAAGATCCAAGTAAGATGAATTCATTTGTAGTCTCAATATTTTCCCTATCTATATGATGTTGCCTATCAGTCCAATGGCATATTTAAATTCATAATTGCACTTTCTTTTTTAATATATTTTTAATGCTAGACTTTCATTTTTTTAATATCTATCCCAATTCCCTTGCCAAGGCACAATCATGTATGTCCCTGTAGAAAATGTCTCCAGTCATTCTATATTATAAAATGAATCCCTCACATTCGTTAATCCATTTTCTCACACATAAGCAAAATATTACTGACGTTCATTCACAAGTGGCTATAATATTAAGTATACAGAGGACTTTCAGAAATTCAAGCTGAGTTTAAAAGAAGTGTTAATACCAGGGATTTTATTACCTGGTGTTGGGATGTCATATGGATCTGAGAATACCAGAACGTTTACTTGTACTATATTGACGTGGCAAAGGCATTTGACTTTACGAATAATAAAAAAAACCTATGGCTAATATTGAAAAAAAAATGGGAGTGCCAGAACACTTAATTTTTCTCATGTGAAACTTATACCAAGACCAAGAGGCTAGTGTCTGAACAGGGCAAGAGAACTCTACATGGTTTAAAATTAAGAAAGATGTGTGTCAGGGTTATGTCCTTTCTCCATATCTATTCAATCTGTATATGAACAAGTTATCTGAGAAGCTGGACTCTATGAGGATGAATGTGGCATTGTGAACAGAGGAAGAGCCATCAATAAACCTACATTATGCAGATGACATAACCTTATTTGCTGAAAGTGAGGAGGACTTGAAGTACACATTGCAAAATATCAAAGAAGATATCCTTTATATGAATTGCATCTTAACATCAAGCAAACAAAATTTCACACCGCTGGACCTATAGGCAGCATCATGATAAATGGAAAAAAGATTGAGACTCTCAGTTGCTTCATCTGCTTTGGATCCAAAATCAATATCTTTGGTACCAGCAATCAGGAGATCAGATTTATTATACTGCACAAGTCTGCTGTCAGGGACATCTCCAAATTACTGAAGAACAATGAAGTTTCTTTAAAGACTAAGGTGCACCTGATTCAGGCTTTAGTCTTCCCAATCACTTGCTATGCATCTGAGAGCTGGAGAAAGAATGTTGTTGTTGTTGTTGCTGTTATGTGCCATCGAGTCGCTTGCGACTCATAGCGACCCTATGCACAACAGCCCTAAACTCTGCTCTGTCCTGTGCCAATCGCACTGTCTCCGACACTCCCATCCCGACTATCCCAGTCACTGAATCAATCCACCTCATAGAGGGCCTTCCCCTCCTGCGTTGTCCCTCCACCCTCCCAAGCATGATGTCCTTCTCCAAAGACCGGTCTCTCCTCACAACATGTCCAAAGTATGT
>NW_006399789.1:11665966-11668056 GCF_000299155.1 Elephantulus edwardii | reverse complement strand
AGATTTTGGAATTCCATTCAGTCATTGTTTCACCCCCCCCCCCCCGTTTCCTCCTCTCCTTGAAAAGCAAAAGAAAAACTCCCTCATTCAACTTCTTAATGGTAGAGAAACAAGTCATTGCAAAATCAACACCACACTCTACTATAGACAAAAAAAAAAAATCACTAAAAGCAAATGCAATGGAAAGGACTGAAGAGCTAGGGAAATGTATTCAGTAAATATTTCATTCAATAACTATTTATTGAGTTGAAAACACTGTTCATTGGGTTATTGAATAAGACTTAGCTCTTACTAGAAAAAATTTCACAATATAGTGAAAGAGAGAGAAATTGACAATGCACAAATTCAACAGGAAAGTTTATGAGCTATAGAATTTCTGATGTTCATGCAAGACACTCGAGAGAAGAGACCTCCCACTTCTGGGGAGGAAGGAGGGTGTTAGGGAGATTTCTTAGAAACAGTAAACCCCGTGCTGGCTCAAAGAGCCAACTCTAGGAGCCGTGAGAAAGGTGAGTTGGTAGAAGACGAAGCCCAAGTAAGAAGCAGTTAAAGTCCTGTAATAACATATCACTTGAGAGGAGACAAGAGTCATAATGAGATAATAGGAGTGTGATTAGAGAGAGTTGTATGAACTTTTTCTTGTTGTTTTGTGTTGTCGAGTTGCCTGCAACACGTAGCAACCTGCTCTATGTACAGCAGCTCTGAACCCTCCCCTGTCCTGAGCCTGTCTCACTTATTCTGACACACCAACCCACATTGTCCTACTCACTGTATCATCTTATCTCATTCTGGGGTCTTCCTCTAAACACCACAACAATATCAGATCTACAAGGGACCTATCTGGACCTTGGAAATTATCAAATTGTGACAGTGATGTAAATAGAAACCCTAAGTCACAAAACTTTGCAGAATCTCAGTGGCAAAGAACTTCCCTCAGTACTTTCTCAAGCAAAATCTTGCCCTGAAGTTGATACATGGGATTTGGTCTTACATCCTCCTTAAACAAGAGACAGGCAACAGCGTAAGAGACCAGTAGAAAAAAAGAAAAAAAAATATATATATGGTGCAAGACATCACAGAAGTGACTTGTGGACTAAGCTATCGTATCAAGAGGTGACTGCGGGAGGGAGGGTTTGACTAGATAGGCAGAATGGTGATGTAACAAGGAAAGGGAAGGGACAAGACATACATGTTTGGGTCGGAGGGACAGTGAACATATCGGTTATTTCTGTAAGGGAAGTATCTTTAATCTGCTCGGTAAGATGCTTGTATGTCAGATCTTGTTCTAAAACTAATTATCCAAATTAAGACAGATAGGAAGAAGGATTGGCTATCTACTTCCTAAATATAGCAGGCCTTCAAAAACCCTACGTGCAGCAGAGCACACGTAGAGTAGTAGGAACTTAAAGTAAGTTATTATTACTGTTACTGTTATGAACCAGTGAGTCAGAATCGACTCACAGCTGACCCTCCAGTGGGTTTTCATAGGTAGTAAATTGCACAGGGCTTGATTGCTATCTTTCTTTCACAGAGAGCTATTGTATTTGAACTGTATACTTTTGGGTTGACAGCACAACTCCTTTTTGCTAAGCCACTAGAATTTAAGATGAAGGAGTTTCAAAAGTCTCGTCTGTAGGGTTTCAGCAAGCAAAGCTTACACAATATAGTTTACATAACGTAGGTTGCTGATGAGCCTTCCTCCAATCAAGATGCCACATTCCTCCTCATAAAGCCCAATCTCCTGAATGATTTGTTCTGTATATAGATTGAAAAGGTAGGGAAACAGGACAGATGGCACAACCTTGTTTACTTGCTGCGGAAGGTAAGAACTATAGTCTTCAATATGAACTGACGCTCAAGAAGACAAAAATTGTCAATCTTTGTCAAGAAGACAAAGATTCTCACCACTGAGGCAATTGGCAGCACCATAATAGATGGAGAAGAGACTGAGGTTGTTAGCAATTACAGCTTGCTTGTCTCCACAATCAACATTCTTGACACTGTTGTTGTTGTTATTATGTGCTGTCTAGTTGCTTGCGACTCATAGCGACCCTATGTACAACAGCCCTAAACCCTGCTCTATCCTGTGC
>NW_006399789.1:11663320-11665866 GCF_000299155.1 Elephantulus edwardii | reverse complement strand
TGTTGATAAATCGTCCCCCAATCTTGACCCCACATTTCTCCTCATAGAACCCAGCCTCCCTGATAATCTGTTCTGCATATAGGTTGAAAAGGTATGGAGATAGGATGCATCCCTGGCGTACGCCCTTCCCAATAAAGATGACAAAAGACAAATTGATGCCTTGGACTGAAATGTTGGAGAAGAGTACTGAATATCCATCCAATGGACTAGTAAAAGAACAAAAAAAATGTTTTGGAGAAAGTATAGGCTCAATGCACACTGAAGGCCAGGATGACAAAGCTTCATATTACATACTTTGGCCATGCTACTCTGAAAAGCTATTCCTAGGACAGGACTATCATGCTTGGAAAGTTGAAAAGTCAGTGAAGGAGAAAAAGATCCTTGATGAGATGCATTGACATAGTGACTGCAGCACTGTGCTCAAATGTGTGGGAGATTATGGATATGACATAGGATAGGAAAGGTTCAGATCTGTTTTCATAGGGTCACTATAAGTCATATTCAACTCAATAGCACCTAATGACAACAACTGATTCATATATTCTTCACATAGGTGCCAAGTCCCTAATGTATGCATGGTAGTAGGCTATATCACCCAGCATGTTAGCCCATGGCAAAAGTCAACCACTTAAAAAAAAAGATTTAAAAAAAATCTTAAGTCTTTCCCTATAATTTAACTAGTTTTTTTTGGCATATAGATAAGCCTATGATTGATTAATTTCCTTTGGTTTATATTACTTCTATAAAGAAGTCAACTTAACTCACAGCACTCAATTTGAAAACATAACCGACCTTCTAACAGATGTTCATGGTCTCTGAATACCACAGGAGCTCTGGTGGGTAAGAAGATTGCCCACTGCTACACATAAAAGGGGCTGTTGGATTTGAACTGCCAGAGAGGTGCAACTCCCTGTAAACTATGCTACCAGAAATCGCTACATAGAAGGTGAGAATATTTTCAAACTGCCAATGTGATTTATTTCAACAGGAGAGAGAAAGGGAGAGAGAGAGAGAGAGAGAGAGAGAGAGAGAGAGCGAGCTACACTTTTACTGAGTCATGTGATTGAAATTGATACCCAAATAAAAACAAACCATTTAAAATATCTGTAGTTAAACACTATTGCATAATGGACCAGTATTATAGGGGTTTTTTTCTATTTCTATCCTTTTCAAATTTTGATGAAAGGGATTTCTCAGACTAGTAGTCTTCCTTTGAGGGTTAAAATCATGTACTGTAAAAAAAAAAATCAAAGCCGGAGCCTTCTACTATTTGGGAGAAAATAACCACTAAGGGCAAAATTCTGAATAGGGTCTCTGTCAGACAAAAATGATCATGAAGAAATTACTCCGAAGTCTTCAGTAGTGCCATGCCCAGGTCATGGCATAAGTAATGTCCTGGAAATGCTCTCACTCCTCTGTTTTGGATGTAGTTTTGGAACATTATTATTCTGCATTCCATGCTACAGAGGGCTAGGTCACAGTCAAATTCCAGAGCAGGAACACTGCCACAATGCAACTGTTTACTCTATCTAAAAAATGTCACATCAACATGACCTTACTGAAGAGATATTTGTTTGTTAGACTTCTCAGAGCAAGGCCTTCTGTATGTCTGGGGCATTGTGAGTTGTTAGTGAATGTAAAACTAAAATAAAGCTTAGTATACTTTGTTCTACAATAAAAGAAGAGAAAAAAATGTGATCCTAAACCCTAGAAAGAAGAAATAAAAATATGACAGTAAAAATTAGCATCTAGTTAATGCTTAATGTGTACCATAAAATGCTCTAGAATCTATATGCTTGCATAATAATTCATTTTGGCAATGTCATGGTAGATGTAGAAAAGATTGAAATTGTCAATGATTTCTTCCTTCTTGGATCCACAATAAATGCCATTAGTACCAATATTCAGAAGATTAGGACATTGGGAATATCTGCTGTCAGGATCTTTCCAAAGTCTTGAAGAGCAATGAGATCAGTTTGAAGACTAAGGTGTGCCTGATTCAAGCAACAGTCTTTCCAATGACCTCCTGTGCATCTGAGAGCTGAACAAGAAATAAGGATGACAGAAGGAGAATCGATGCATTTGAGTTGTGTAGAAGAAGGACGTTGAATATCCCATGGGCTATTGAAATGACAAACAGATATGTTGTGGAGAACGTGCAATCAGAGTGCTCCTTGGAAGCAAGGATAGTGAAGCTTTATATTACATATTTTAGACCTTTGCCTCAAGTGTTAGGAAAGAGTACTCTGTAGAAAGAAACATCATGCTTACAGAGTTAGAGTGTCAGTTAAGGAGAGGAAGACAGTCAGTAGCAATGGGCTCAAATGTGGTAGGGGTAACAGGGATGGCACAGGATAGGACAGGGTTCGGGCCTATTATTAATAGGGTCACTATGAGATATACTTATGATGGCACCTAAGAATGACAACAGTTCTCATAATATTCCAGAAATAAGGATTACTGTAACTCTTTCATCTTGTTGTTTTTTTTTCTCATTGAGTACTTTTTTTTTTTACTTTTTCTTGTTTTTTATTATTAAATTTTAT
>NW_006399789.1:11643950-11656934 GCF_000299155.1 Elephantulus edwardii | reverse complement strand
ATTTTATTTTCTATATTGGGTGGAAACAATAGAGAAGTGACTAGTGGGAAAAACCTTACATGCCCACAGGTATGTGACTTCTTGGCACTAGCAGTCAGAAAGTCAAAAGATGAATTGTACTGGGAAAAGTGCTGTCAGGGACCTCTCCAGCGTACTGAGAAGCAAAGATGTCGGTCTAGAGACTAAGGTGTGCCTGATCCAAGCCATGGTCTTCACAATTCCTTTGTACATCAGAGAGCTGGACAAGGGATAAACATGACAGAAGAGGAATTGAATCCTTGAGTTGTGGTGTGGGTGAGGAGTCTTGAACATACCATAGACTGCCAAGAAATCAAATAGGTCTGTCTTTGAGAGGGTGAAATCAAGTATCTCCTTGGAGGCTAGGATTTTGAAGCTCCATCTCACATACTTTGGGAATGTGTGCAAGAGGGGTCGGTCCTTGGAAAAGGGCATCATGCTCAGAAAGGTAGAGGGACAGCACGAGGGAAAGACATTGGATGAGATGTAACTAGGGCAATGGGTGTAGGTGTGTCTGAGTCAGTCAGACTGGCTCAGGGCAGAGCAGGATTCTGAGCTGTTGTACATAGAGTTGCTATGAGTCACAAGTAACTCAATGGCACATGACAACAGCAAGAGGTCTGTAGCAAGTTTCCCTAGCCCAAAGGCCTCACCTCTTTGACAGTTCAAATTCACAGAGGGCTCTGGAGAATAAAGATGGGAAATCTCCTCCTGTTGACATTTACAGCCCCCAAAACCTAGTGGAGAGCCAGCTATGAATTGATTCTGATTGAATGGCAAGGAATTTGAGTTAGAGTATTTTTTATCTATCAACTGGTTACTACTGAAGAGAAGGGACATTGTAAAATATTCCCTATTTTCAGATTTGAGTGGCCTGACAGCATTCTAATTAAGACATCAGAAGAAAAATATAGGCACTTAAATAACAGATAGGTTAAAGAGACTTCAAGACAGTAGTAGTGCAGCTCCTTACCATTGAGCCTAGTTAAAGGACTACTGAAGAGAAGAGCATTTTTTTTCTAAGAGAGGAAAAGAGATGAGAATAAAAACTATGGAGATAAATGTTGGTCAGAGTTTAAAAGAGGGCAAAAGAGTAATGTCAATTGATGAGTTAGGCATTGAAATGCAATGCTAAAATGAAAATGGAATGTATACCTGGTGAATTTTAAAAAATCTTGAAAATTGTAAAAGAAAGTGCAGTTAGGACCATTTAAAAGGTTGTTGAATAACAAAGACATCCAAGATGGAACTGAGAAGGATTGATCTGCAAAGGCACAAATCTGGACTCTGGTTCCAACTCTAATTCTTCCATAATTAAGGAGAGAGAGTAGTAGGTGGATTGACGTGGTTTGTTGTTGGAACCAACTCATAGCAGACCCTCCAGTGGGTTATCAGAGGCAATACATTGCACAGGAGGAGATTACCCATTTTACCCAGCTATGCAACAGCTGCATTTCATTGTGTTTGTTCAAACATTCTTCTAGGTGATATAGCCCTGGTGTGTCCACTTGCTGTACAGAGGTAACTTGTGATTGTTGTGAAGCTGAACACTGTGACACTGATGTGTTAGATGTGTTAGTGGTTACCCACGGCGGACAGTGTTTGGTGGAGCTCCCCGATTAAAACAAGCTTGGAAGCAGGAGTGGCATCCACTTCCATAATAGCTTGCCTCCAGAAACCCTATGAACGTGGAGAGAGGATGAAAGTCACACAAGTGTTGAGGACTTTTGTTCAAAGGGTCACTATGAGTCACTATGACTCGAAGGCACTTAATAACAACAACAACAACAACAACATGGAACAGCTGGTGTATTTGAACCACGTGTCTTTGGATTGCAAACACAATTCCTTACCACTAGGATAGTTCCATGGCAAATGAATGGTTAGCATTCTGGATTTATATCAGGCAATGTGAGATAAAATCCTGGTAGAAGCAGGGTATAGAGAGATAGAACTACAGGATTGGATTTTGAATTTTAAGAATTGAATAATAGAATATTACAATGGTCAACTAAGAATTGCTGTGAGTTGTAGAAAAAGCTCTGTTGGCCTAGTGGATAGAAAGTTATGCTATCAAGCCAAAGGTGGGTGATTTTAATCTGTGCCCTTGGGTTTTAATTGTTTTTGGTCAAACATTCTTGTAGGTGGTATAGCACTGGTCTGTCCATTTGCTATGCAGAGGCAATTCGTGGTTGCTGCATTGCTAAACACTGTGACACAGATGTGTCAAATGTGGTAATGGTTACCCATGATGGACAGTGTTTGCTGGAGTTCCCTTATTAAAATAAGCTTGGAAGCAGGAGTTACATCTACTTCTGAAATAGCTTGCCTCCAGAAACCCTATGAACGTAGAGAAATGATGAAAGTTATACAAGTGTTCAGGTCTTTCGTTAGTGGAGTGGCTATGAGTCATTTACAACTGAACGGCACTTAACAACAATAACAACAGTAACTAGTAAATATCTTTTTCCTGATTCTACTGGCCTAATGGCAAGAAGATGTGCTGCAATCCTGAAGACATGTCATTTGAGGCCACCAGTTGCTCCGCCGGAGAAGGATGGGAAATATCCTCCTGTGTGATTAACTGCCTCTGAAAACTCACTGGAGGGTCAGCTATGGGTCAATTCTGACTCTACAGTACACGACTACAAACTACTTGATGGTCAATTTATCATACTTTGGTGGCTCATGTTTTGCTATAATGCTGGGAGTTATGTCACAGATATTTCATATAACAATACAGTCATCATGATAGACAGATTACACCATAGCTCCAGAAAGACAGATGTGATGATTCACTTTAAACCAATGAAAGCTGTGACTGTCAACAGATGTTGGTGTAGGGCTTGGAGGTAAGTTTCACAGGTTGGAAGACTGCACAGTGGACTTGAGCATACAAATTATTATGATGGCTCAGAACTGGGTGATATTTTCTTCTAACATGGAATGTATCTGCAGAAGTTAGAATTGACTCAGTGACAACTCAGCAACACCATTTCTTGGTTATTTTTGGTTAAATTATCTATCTACTGATTTCCTGTAAATGATCAATTTTTTTAACTTAATCACACATGTTCATTAAGCCAGGAAGCCATCCTCAGAACAGAGAAAGGAAACACTGTATGGTTCAAAATTAGGAAAGAAGTAGTTAGGAATGTGTCCTGTCCCCATAACTTTTCAATCTATCTGCAGAACAGATCTTTTGGGAATCTAGCCTTTATGAGGAGAAATGTGGCATTAGGATTGGAAGAAGACTCATCAACAACTTGCAATATGCAGATGACACAACTTGGTTTCTTGAAGCTGAGGAAGACCTGAAGCACTTGCTACAGAAAATCAGGGACTGTGATCTACAAGAAAACAAAGATTCTCACCACTGGGCCAATTGGCAGCAACATGAAAGAGAAGAGACTGAGATTGTTAACTTGCTTGGCTCTACAATCAACATTCTTGGAACCAGCAGTCAGGAAATCAAGAGATGAATTGCACTAGGGAAATTTGCTTTCAGGGACCTCTCTGGCATACTAAGAAACAACGATGTCAGTCTAGAGACTAAGGTGCACCTGATTCAGACTATGGTTTTCACAATACTTGCTATGCATCAGAGAGCTGGACAATGACTAAGGATGTCAGAAGAATAATTGATGTCTTTGAGCTGTGGTGCTGGAGTGGAGTCTTGAACATACTAGGGACTGCCAAGAGAACAAATAGGTCTGCCGTGGAGAGGGGGAAACCAAGTTTCTCCTTGGACACTGGTATTTTGAAGCTCCATCTCACGTACTTCGGGTAAGTGTCCATGAAGGACAGGTCCTTGGAGAAGGACATCATGCTTGGAAGGGTAGAGGGATAGCGCAGGAGAAGAAGACCTCAGATGAGATGGATTGACACAGTAACTAGGGTAATGGAGTAAGTGTGTCAGAGTCAGTGAGACTGGCTTAGGAGAGGGCAGGCTTCAGAGCTATTCTACGATGGGCTGTATTGAGTCACAGGTGACTCCACCACATAAGAACAGTAACAGCATTATTTGGTAGTTGTTAGATGCTATTGAGTTGACTCCAACTCACAGTGAGACTATTAACAACAAATAGAAATCTTACGTTCTCCTGTGACATTCTCACACTCTCCACCAAGCTCAAGACCATTGTGGCAATCACTATGTCAATCCATCTCATTGAGTGTCTTCCTCTATTTCACTGACTCTACTTTTCTCAGTATGATGTCCTTTTCTGAGGAATCATTCATCCTGATAACATGTCCAAAATACATGAGGTCATGTTTTATCATCCTTACTTCTAAGGGGCATTTTTGGAGGATGAGTGTCACTGTTAGACGCCACCAAGTTGAGTATGACTCATAGAGGCCCTATGAATAACAGATCTGAAGTCTGTCCTATCCTCTGCCATCCTCACAACTCTTCAGTACATTGTTAGGTTCTGAAGAACATTAAAAAGGTATGATCTCCTCTCTCCTTAAGGATGGAGATCTGGTGTTGTCCTTAGAGAATTGTCCAGCTAATACTAACATTGAGCCTCTCTGGTGATTTGAATCCACTAGCAGTTTGTAATTTATCTACTCAGATTATAGATTCAGAAGCCCAATGTCTGCTATGAGTCTATCACACTGGATGGAAATGAATAAATACTTGAGGATGGCATACAATAAGAGATTGTTTCCTTTTATTGTGCATGAAATTGTTATGATTTGGTGTCAATCCCATGCACATGGAGACTACATGCACCTTGAAAGGTTTAAGAACACTGTGATGGCAAAGCAATGCAACTGAGCTTCCACTGAAATACACGCAGGGTGCTGGGTGACCATGTTGTAGTAAGATCAAGTCAACTATGACTCTTAACAATTCTACGAACCACAGATGGAAACCTTGGCCTATGCTGCACAAGCTTCCCAATCTCAGCCATGCTCCAATCTATTGTTGAAGTATTGTCAATGCAGCTCATTGAGGGTCTTCCTTACTACACTTAACTACTACTTTTGAATGTTGTGGGTTTTTTTTTTAACCAAGAATTGGTGCCTCCTAATAACATGCTCAAAGGATGTGAGATGACATGTCTTCAACCTTATCTGTAAGGAACACATTGGTTACACTTTTTCCAACATAGATCTGTTTGTTCCTGGCAGTCTATGGGATATTCAAGAATCTTTGTCAATACTACAATTCAAAGGCATCAATTCTTCTTTGGTTTTCCTTATTCATTGTGCAACTTTCATATGCATATGAAGCTATATAAAATACTATAGCTTGTATCAAGTCTTTTTAATGTCTTTGCCCTTTAGAACTTTAAAAACGTCCTTGAGAAACATTTGCCCAATTCTTTTTTTCTTCTTCTTGGCTGCTGCTATCCTGAGTGTTGATTGTGGATCCAAGTAAAATTTTATCTTTAATGTTGACAATCTTCTCTCCATGGATCATAATGCTGTGTATTCATCCAATTGTAAGGATTTTTGTTTTCACACTGGTGGCCTAGTGGCAAGAAGCTGTTCAGCAACCCAGAAGGCACATGGTTCGAATCTATCAGTCACTCCATGGGAAAAGGCTGGGCAATTTCCTCTTCTCCTGTGTGATTATCTGGCTCTGAAAACTCGTCAGAGGATCAGCTATAGGTCAGTTCGACTCCACTGCATACAAGGGTACATTTAAAGGCTTCAGTCTTTGCTCGTCTTCTATAAGTGCTTCTTTACTTTTTGCAAGTAATGATGTAACATCTGAAAAGTAAAGGTTGTTAATGGTCTTCCTCCAATCCTGAAGCCGTTTTCTTCTTTGTATAATGCAAATTTTTTGATCAGTTGCTCAGCATACATATTGAAAAGATATGGAGGAAAGACACACATCTTTCCTGATTTTGAATCATGTCATATCCATTGGTTCTGTTCGGATTACTGCTTGTTGGTCTTTGTACAGATTTCACATGAAAACATAATTAAGTGAGGACAGAGTCTTTGCCTCCAGTATTTCAAATGCCAGCAGGGTCACTCATGGTGGACAGATTTCAGTGGAACTTCCAGACTAAGACAGACTAAGAAGCAGAACTTCTGAAACCCTTGAAAACCCTCTGTATATCAGCAGGGACACCATAAAGAAGGAAAATCCAAACCCAAACTGAGTGTGGAGAAAATCATGTAAGATTCCCAAGAAGATCTTGAGAGGCAAAGATAAAGAGAAGTCAGGCAGAGTACCTGGATGAGACCCAAAGGGGCGGATGATGAGAAAAGAGACTGATGGAATGAGACAAGCCAGAGCACAGTAAGTTCCACAGTTCATACTTAAGATATTGGATTTTATCCAGATCCATCAATTTTCCATTTTTTTGTAAATTAATCTGCACAGTAAAGTAAGTGCTTATGACCTAAGGGATAGCACTAAACCTGAAATGGTTTCTGCTCAAGCTTAAAATTCCTTAAGATCCCACGTTTAAAAACAAACTAAAAATTTGTAACTAATTTGTAATATATTCATGTTCACTTTAACATGCATTATTTACCTTCAAAGAAATTAATCTATTAGAAGATGAATCCCCCTCCTCCTAGTGCTTTCCTACTGAATTATGGCTATAAGAAGTCAGTGAAATATTTTAAGCATGAGTATTGCATCATCCGACTTCTCTTTCAGAAAATAATCTAGAAACATGTGTTATACCATTTGTTAAACAAGGACTGCATTCAGGAAAAGAATTTAGAAGTCTATTGCAGTAATCCACACAAAAGATGGTATGTCTTTTTACTTTTTATTTCTCTGCGAAAAGTTTTTCTACAACTTTTGCCCACTTTGTAACTGGACTATCAATCTTTTTCTTATGGAGGTTCTGTAGTATTCTGTAAAATTCCAATATGAAACCCTTGCCTGATATGGCATTGCCAAATATTCCTTTTTCCTAGTCAGTATGTTTTCTTTTTTTAAATTTTTTAAAATAATTTTAATGAGCATTTACAGAGATTTTGGATTTCCATTCATTCATTGCTGCACTTCTTTCCCCCCCAACCCTCCCTCTCCCCAAGTTTACTCTTCTCTTTCAAAAGTAAAAGAAACACTCCTTCCCTGGTACACAATTCCCCCGCACCCCTCCCACCACCCCAAGTACATTGCACTATGCAACCTTAATTGTGAACTCTTGTGATAACCATAATACCCTATCATACATCGCTTTTAAATTATTCAGTCCCTCATCTGTTTCAGTACAGTATACACAATTTATCCAGTTTTTCTCAGTCTTACCCCAACCCTGATATCAATCCCATTTTACAACAGTGGCACCATACAATATTTGTCCTTTTGCAATTGAGATATTTCACTCGGCATAATGTCCTCCAGGCTCACCCATTTTGAATAACTTTGCATGAGTTCCTTGTTTTTCAATGCAGCATAGTATTCCATTGTGTGAATATGCCACAGCTTCTATATCCATTCGTTTGTTGATGGGCACCTGGGTTGTTTCCAACGCCTTGCTATTGTGAACAGAGCTGCGATAAGCATGGGTTTGCAAATATCTGCTTGGATTTCAGCTATGGTCTCTTTGGGATATATATCCAGCAGTGGAATTGCTGGGTCAAATGGTGTCTCTAGTTGCAACTTTTTGAGAAAGGGCCATACTGCCTTCCACAGTGGTTGCACCATTTTACACTCCCACCAACAGTGAATAAGGGTTCCAGTTTCTCCACAACTTCACCAGCATTTGTTGCTTGCTGTTCTGTTAAATTTTGCTATTCTGACTGGGGTGAGATGATATCTCATAGTTGTCTTGATTTGCATCTCTCTTAGAGCTAGGGATTTCGAACATTTCTTCATGTGCTTGTTGGTCATTTGAATGTCTTCTTTGGTGAAGTGTCTGTTCATATCCTGTGCCCATTTGTCTGTTGGATTATTTACCTTTATCTTGTTGTGGTGCTCAAGTATTTTATAAATTCTAGATATAAGTCCCTTATCTGACATGTCATTACCAAATACTTTTTCCCAGTCTGCAACTTCCCTTTTTTACCCTGTTGTAGAAGTTTTTGGATGTGCATAGGGATTTGATTTTTAGACGGTCCCATTCATCTATTTTCTCTTCTCCTGGTTGTAGATTTTTCAGGATACTTGGAAGACTGTTTATGTTCTGGATTAGGACTACTAGAATTCTTCCAAGCTTTTCTTTAATGAAGTTTATAGTTCTTGTTTTTAGTCCTAGATCCATGATCCACCTTGAGTTGGTTTTTGTATATGGAGTGAGGTGTGGATCTTGCTTGAGTCTTCTGCAGATATTTTTCCAATTTTACCAGCACCATTTGTTAAAAAGGCTGTAATTTCCCCACTTAACAGATTTCATTTCCTTGTCAAAAATCAGTTAACCATATGTAGATGGGATGATTTCTGGGTTCTCAGTTCTATTCCATTGTTCTATGTGTCTGTCATTGTACCAGTACCATGCTGTCTTAACCACCACGGCAGTGTAGTAGGATTTGAAATCAGGGAGTGAGATGCCTCCTACCTTTTTTCTGTTTTTTAGGAGTGCTTTGCTTATTCGGGGCTTCTTTTCCATCTCCTTGAAGAATGGGATCGGTGTTTTTATTGGGATTGCATTAAACATGTAAATTGCCTTTGGTAATATTGCCATTTTCACAATATGGAGTCTTCCTATCCATGAGCAAGGGATATTCTTCCAGTTCTCCAGGTCTCTTTTTGTTTCTTGTAGTAATGTTTTGTAATGTTTCTTTGAATAGATCCTTTGTGCTTCTGGTTAGATTTACTCCCAAGTATTTAATCTAGTGATTCACTATTATGAAGGGTATTGTTTTTCTTAGTTCAGGCTCTGTATTTTCTTTGTCACTGTAGAGAATTCCAACTGATTTTTGTATGTTGATTTTGTATCCTGCTACTTTGCTGAATTGGCCAACTACGTCCAATAGTTTTCTTGCTGAGTCTTTAGGGTTTTCTAAGTATACTATTATATCATCTGCATAGAGAGATAATTTTACCTCCTCTTTACCAATTTGAATACCTCTTATTTCCTTCTCTGGTCTTATTGCTCTCGCTAAGACTTCCAATACAATATTAAATAAGAGAGGTGATAGTGGGCATCCTGGCCTAGTTCCTGTTCTTAAAGGGAATGTCTTTAACCTCTCTCTATTGAGAATGATGTTGGCTCTTGGGTTTGCATAAATACTTTTTACTATGTTGAAGAAATTCCCCTCTAATCCTATTTTGTTGAGTGTTTTAATCAGGAAAAGGTGTTGGATTTTGTCAAAGGCCTTTTCTGCATCAATTGATAGGATCATGTGGTTCTTGGGTTCTTGTTCTTTGCCTTATTGATGTGATGAATTACATTGATTGTTTTCCTTGTGTTGAACTCAGTATGTTTTATCTTTAGAAGGTCCCATTCATCGATGTTATCCTCTCCTTGTTGTGCATTTATGATCATATTTGCTGGACTATTTGTACCATAAGCTAGACCTTCTAAGTTTCATCCCATTTTGTCTCTTATGGTCTTTACAATTATGGGTTTTGAGTTGATTTTTGTGTATTTTGTGTATTATGTAGATTCTACTTCAGCTTTCTGCAGGTAGCAGTAGAGTTTTGAAAGCACCATTTATTGAAGAGGTGGTCATTTCCCGACTTGAAAGGTTTTATTTCCTTGTCAAATACAAATTGACTATAAGTTGTTGTTTTGTGACTCATCGTGACCCTCCATATATTAGCTCTGAAACTTGCTCTATCCTGAGCCAATCTCATCATCAAAGACAGACCTACTCCCATTTTTCTAGTCACTGAGTCAATCCATCTCCTCCTGGGTCTTCCTCTCCTACATAATCCCTTTGTCCTTCCAAGCATGAAGTCTCTTTCTAAGGACAGATCCCTTCTGGCCACATACCCAAAGTATGTGATATGGGGCTTAAAAATCCTTGCTTCCAGGAAGCCGCCTTGTTTCAACCTCTGCAGAATAGTTTTGTTTTTTTTTTCTTGGCCATCCACAGTGTGTTCAACCCTTTTCTCCAGAACCACAACTCAAAGGCATCGATCCTTCTTCTGCCATCTTTAGTCATTATCTAGCTCTTTGATGCATAACAAATAAATCAAAAGACCAACGGCCTGCATCTTAGTCTTTAGACTGATATTTCTCCTCAGTACTCCTGAGGGGTCTCTGACAGCAAACTTTTTTTTAATTTCCATGAAAATTTACAGGGATTTTGGATTTCCATTCATTCATTGTTGCACATTCGCCCTTGCCCTCCACTCCCCTTCAGTTCGTTCTTCTCTTTGAAAAGTTAAAGAAAAATTCTTTCATTTTTATGCAATCCCTCCCCCTAAGTCCACTCCACTATGCAACCTTCATTCTAGACTCATGTCGTGACAATAATACCTCATCAAATATACCTTTTGAACAGTTCTCTCTCTCATGGCAGCAAACTTTTCCAATGAAATTCATCTTTTGATTTCCTGAATGCTGGTGCCATGAATGTTGGTTGTGGAGCCAAGTAATGTGAAGTTATAAAAATATCGATCTCCTCTCCATTGATTTTGAAGCTGCCAATTGGCCCAGTGGTGAGAATCTTAGTGCTCTTGATGCTGAGCTTCAATACATGTTGAAGACTACAATCCTTAGCCCTTTACAGCAATGCCTCATGTCCTCTTCAGTTTCAGCAAGCAAGGTTGTGTCAACTGCATAATGCAGTCTGTTGATGAATCTTTCTTCAATCCTAATGCCACATTACTCCTCATAAAGTCCAGCCTCCCAAATGATCTGTTTTGCATATAAATTGAAAATGTATGAAGATGGGATACATCCCTGATACACATCTGTCCTGATCCTAAACCATGCATTGTTTCCCTGATCTGTTCTGACTATTGCTTCCCGGTCCAAGTATAGGTTTCACATGAGCACAATTAAATGTTCTGGGATCTCCATTCTTTTCAAGGTTAGCCACAATTTGGTTTGATCCACACAGTCAAATACATTTGCATAGTCAATGAAATACAGATCGACATTCCTTTGCCACTCTCTGCTTTAAGCCAAGATCCATAGATAGATGGGTTAATGTCAGAATTCTCAACTCTGTTCCATTAGTTTGTGCCTGTAATTGTACCAGTACCATGCTGTTTTGATTTTTACAGCTGAGTAGTAGATTTTGAGAGCAAAGAGTGCTCTACCTCTACCTCTCACTTCATTTTTATTTTTCAGAAGTACTTTGCTTATTCAGGGTCTCATTCCTTTCCAGATAAATTTGCCAATTAACTTTTCTATCTCTTTGAAAAAGGAAATTGCTATCTGTATTGGGATTGCATCAAACATATAGATTGTGTTGAGTCAACTTGGCTACCAGATTTCTGGTGGAGAGAGCTCTGGTAGCCTAGTGAGAAGAAGCTGTGCTGAAATCCAAGGGCATGAGGTTCAAATCCACCAGCTGCTCTGCAAGAGAAGCTGACTCTGAAAACTCAGTGGAAGGTCAGCTATGAGTTTATTCCAACTTGAGGGTACAAAACAACATAACAAGGTGCTAATAACGAAGAGTCAAGACTGGGCTGTGAGAAGAGACAGTGGGTTCTGTTTGAGGTTCAGGGGACATTAGTGCTGCTGAGGGTCAGCACATGGTTAGAAATACATGTGGAAATGACCAGTATGTATGTGGGAATTGAAGAAATGTGAGTAGATAAGGTCACCCAGAAGGGGTCCATACTGTGGGCTTTACATTGTATTTGGAGAATAAATACTCCACACATAATGTTATCTGAAATTATAAAGAAAACTTCCACAAGCACATCTGATAGATCCAGCCCCACTGAACATAAACTAATGGGGTGACAAGAAACTCCAGACTAGAGGAACTTAAGACACTTAGCCAAGCAAGGAACACTACTGAGATGTATTACTAAGCTCAGAGTCCATTTTGGAGATAGTACTCATCATTGAGAACCAGAGATTTAGAAACCAGGCTTTCTTTGACTTCTGTCTATGTTGACATCGCCAGATCTACCTATAAAAAATAAATAAAATAAATGAAATGAAGATCCCATCTATAGTCCTGAGAATCATCTATATAAAAGAACTTGTAAGATATGAAGACAATGTACTGAATAAATAAAATTCCTGAGACTGGGGATCAAGTGCCTTTGCAACAGATTTCAGTGATATTTTCAAATCACAAAGTGGAACTTGAGATACTTCAAATAAAAAGGGAATCTTTCAATAGACTTCAGAAGCAGTATATTTTAATTTCTATTATGGTGGTGGCGGTGGTCGTGGTGATTGCTTTTATGTGCCGTCAAGTCACCTGTGTATGTATAACAACCCTAAACCCTGGTCTATCCCTTGCCAATCTTACTGTCTCAGACACACCTCTACTCTTATTACCCCAGTGACTGAATCAATCCATCTCATCGAGGGTCTTCCTCTCCTGCACTGTCCCTCCACTCTGCCAAGCATGACATCTCTCTCAAAGGACCAATCCTGCCTTGTAACATGTCCAAAATATGTCAAACAAAACTTCAGAATCCTTGCCTCCAAGAAGCAACCTGGCTTAACCCTCTCCAACTCAACCTTATTATTCTCCCAGCAGTCTACAGTATATTCAGTACTCTTCTCCAGCACCATAGCCCAAAGGTATAGATTCTCCTTCTATCATCCGTAGTCATTGCCCAGCTCTCTGAGGCACAACAAGTAATTACAAGGACCATGGCCTGTATCAGGTGCACTTTAGTCTCCAGACTGACATCATTGCTCTTTAGTACTTTGGAGAGGCCTCTGACAGCTTTTAGAAATAAGTTAAAGATACAGAAAGCTAGTGTCCTATATATCATGAGTGATCTCGATAGTTTACATATTTTTCTGATCATTGAACAGCTGTTGTTTTTCTTCTTTTCAAAACCAGAAAGAAATCTAGGAGGAAAGGTCTGGTTATCCACTTCTGAAAAATCACCAATTGAAAGCTTAACAGAGAACAATTCTACCAATGACGATAGCATGAGTTGTGCACAGTACA
>NW_006399789.1:11642999-11643566 GCF_000299155.1 Elephantulus edwardii | reverse complement strand
ATCCCTTTGGTCACATTGCCAGGCCGCCCCCATTCTCACCGATCTCTTAGCTGTAGGTGTTGAAGCTGCATTTACACAGCCCCAATGTACCAGTGTTTGAGGAAATGATAACTATTACGTGGCAAGGACACACTCTGATGGTCAGGTTCTCGAGCCTGGAAGGTAAGTTAGTTGAGACGCTAGGTGGTAGCAATGAACAATCAGTGGGTTGAAAATTCTAAAGGAATTGAAGATGTCACAAATATAAGTAGAAGGAAATTTTAAGGGTTCCTCTTTAAAATAGGGCATATTTGGTTATTATTTTATTTTCTTTTCCTTTTTAAAACAGGCACTAATTAAGTGGGAAAATAATGGGGTATATGATAGGATGTGAAGGTCTAAACCTCATGGAGAAATGTGAGTCGTGGACAAACGGAGTTCTCATTAGTTAATATGGCCGTCTCCACCCACTGCTATTGTTGTTGTTGCTAGAGAACAACATACTATCAAGACAAGGATGACACAAAGCAATGCTATAAACAACAGATCTGAGCTCTGTTCTATTCTGTGCCATCCTCATTGTCTCCA
>NW_006399789.1:11640171-11642024 GCF_000299155.1 Elephantulus edwardii | reverse complement strand
ATTGATACCTATTAGTTGTGGTGCTGGAGAGGAGTACTGAAAATTCAATGGGCTCCCCCCAAAAGCAAACATTTGGAAAAAGTGCAATCATAGTGGTTTTGGGAGGCAAGAATAATAAAGCTTCATCTCATAAAATTTGGACAGACTGTCTAATAGCAGAGGCTATTCCTTAGAGAGGGACATTATGCTTGGAAAGATGGAAGGTTAGTGAAAGATAGAATGACCCTCATTGAGACAGATTGACGCAGTGACTGCAGTAATAGTTTCAAGCATATGAGAAATGATCAGGATGGCACAGGACAGTACAGGGTTCAGATCTATTGTTCATAGTGTCAATATGGTAGGGTACTTCACATGACGGCACCTAACAACATCAACAGCTTTTTGGTTAGCAGGTGAGTATTTTAATCATATATAGTTTACTAAACTTCTTGTGGTCTGATAATTCCAAATACAACTTTCATTGTATTTATTAAAAAAATTAAACAGCACAACCTTGTTGAATGGGAATCTTTTTTTGTATTGTATATTTTCACCAAAAGAAAAATAAAATATTTAAAAGACAACAATAATCAAAGGAGTATTCTTTAAATTTTCCACACTGAATAGACCTCTCTTTGATAACTAGCAGAGAACAATTCACCTCAACTATAAAATAAGAATACTAGGACTGGCAGGTTCTCTTACATCGACCGCCTAAGAGTCGCGCTGTAAGAAGCAACAACCTCCCTCTCCTTCTCCACCTTCTCCTTGGAACCAGGAAGCAGCAACCATGCGTGAGTGCATCTTCATCCATGTTGGCCAGACTGGTGTCCAGATTGGCAATGCCTGCTGGGAGCTCTACTCTCTGGAGCGCGGCATCCAGCCTGATGGCCAGATGCCAAATGACAAGACCATTGGGGGAAGAGATGACTCCTTCAACACTTTCTTCAGTGAGAATGGTGCTGGCAAGCATGTGCCCAGGGCGGTGTTTGTAGACCTGGAACCCACAGTCATTGATGAAGTTCGCACTGACACTACAGCCAGCTCTTCCACCCTGAGCAGCTCATCACAGGCAAGGAGGATGCTGCCAACAACTATGCCCGTGGGCACTACACCATCGGCAAGGAGATCATTGACTTGGTTCTGGACCTAATTAGAAAATTGGCTGACCAATGCACGGGTCTCCAGGGCTTCTTGGTTTTCCACAGCTTCAGTGGGGGATCCGGTTCTGGCTTCACATCTCTGCTGATGGAGCACCTATCTGTTGATTATGGCAAGAAGTCCAAACTGGAGTTCTCCATTTACGCACCCCCCCCCCCAGGTTTCCACAACTGTGGTCAAGCCCTACAACTCCATTCTTACCACCCACACCAACCCGGAGCACTCAGATTGTGCCTTCGTGGTAGACAATGAGGCCATCTATGACATCTGCCGCAGAAACCTTGATATTGAACACCCAACTTACACTAACCTGAATAGGTTAATAGGTCAAATTGTGTCCTCTATCACCGCTTCCCTCAGATTTGATGGTGCCCTGAATGTTGATTTGACAGAATTGCAGACCAACCTGGTGTCCTATTCCCGCATCCACTTCGCTCTGGACACATACACCCCTGTTATCTCTGCTGAGAAAGCTTACCATGAACAACTTTCTGTAGCAGAGATTAGCAATGCTTGCTTTGAGCCAGCCAACCAAATGGTGAAATGTGACCCTTGCCAGGGTAAATACATGGCTTGCTGCCTGTTGTACCATGGTGATGTGGTTCCCAGGTTCCCAAAGATGTCAATGCTGCCATTGCCACCATCAAGACCAAACGCAGGATCCAGTTTGTGGTTTGGTGCCCCACTGGCTTCAAGGTTGGTATTAATTA
>NW_006399789.1:11635102-11639761 GCF_000299155.1 Elephantulus edwardii | reverse complement strand
ACTGACCTATGCTTTAAAACATGAATGCTTTGTCACAGACCCAAGCTGTCCATTTCTCTGATGGGTTTTGAATAAAGTATTCCCTGTCTTAAAAAAAAAAAAAAAAAGAATACTAGGACTACAACGTATTTCTCTTTTCATGTTCCATTATCAAATCTTGACTCCCTGTCAGTTAAACTCAAATTATCTTAGCAAATGGCTTGTCTCTTTTGTAGCTCACAGTCTGATTTGCTCTATCCTATCACTTTTGAGTTCTCTAATAACTAGTTTCCAAAGAGTCCTAATCTGGGAACATTAAAAGGCCAAGATTTATGTAGCCATAAGTGAAACAGCTCTTCTGGAATGAATAAGATCCAAAAGTTTAGAAATCCTCAGGCTATTCTCTAAACAAAGATGTGGGAAACTATTAATGTTTATATTGAAGATTCCCTAGTGTTAGTTCCCCCTCTTTTCTTTTTTTTTCCATTATAGAATATGAATGGTAAGATCTACTACAATCCATATGCTTTCCATATATGTAAGGTCCCTCTATGTTTGGAAATATGAATGCAAAAAAGAATAGTGAATTTGTTACTCTCATCTAGTTCTATAAGAAAACCAAAAGTTAATGCACACACACATACACACACATGTCTTTTCAGTTGTGCTTTTTAAATAGCATTTTTGAGAAGAGGAAAAGGAGTCAATTTACCCATCACAGTGTCTGGCTCTACCGAATTCGTCATTTAAGCACAATAGAGTGTTCAGGATCTAAAACATCTTTAGACAACGAAGAAAAGTGATTGAATATTATTCAAAATCAGCAGGAAAAAATGAATTCTGGGATTTAATAAAATATTTTCATATGTAATAGGAAAGCATTCAAGTTTATACCAATTCAATTATAACATATAAATCTCAATGCTTTTTATGGAGAACAAATCCATAAAAGCAAAAGAAAAAAAATCCAAGAAGGTCATAATTTGGCTCAAATAGCCCATATGTGACTCAGTTAATTGTTGAAACTCTTTCGAAGGGATCCTTGAGCAAGATGCTAATGACGTCCGGATTTATTGTTTTATTACCAAGAATTTCAATTCATTTTTTCAAACTAAAAAAAAAAAATCCATAGCAACAAAGCCACCTAGTTTATATTCCCATGCATTGTCATGAAACAGGATTAGGCTTGAGTGAAAATTGCATGGTTTAATGCAAACATGGCACTACTGGAGACAATGATTAAGAATTCAAGGGGAGCTCTGGTGGTTTAGAAGCAGGAAGCTGTGCTGCAATCCCAAAAGCAAGCTGTTTGAGGCTCTCAGCGGCTCTCAGCTATGGGTCGGTTCTGACTTGATACTCAGCAAGAATTTAGTGTGATTTAAAAAAAAAACAAACAACTTACTGATTAATTTTCTATGCTCGTAAGCTACTGTGAGACTTTGTGACTTGGAAAAACAAAAGGCCAACATGTTGTACTAGGTCATGACTCTGTGGGTCATTTCTTTGATCCCTTGTTGGGAAACTTTTCTGCTCTTATCACCTGGGCTCACTGCAGTCAGTTGATGTGCTGGCTGGAGGAGAAGCTTTCCAGCCCCAAGGGTGTCAGTGTGTCTGGGGTCTTCTGTGAGTCACACTGCTTCTGCAGGCGGCAGAGGGCTTCTTCATGCCACGGAAAGGTTCACACCAACAAGAGGGCAAGAGTCAACTTGTGTCACATTTTCAAGTCATATGTATAAGGCTGGTTTCAAGGGGTGAAGAAATAAAATTTGCCTCTTAATAGGAACAGATGCAATCTCTTTGCAATAGGTATAAATCAACAGAGAAACTATGATTATTTTTGCAACTTACTACATATCTTTAATGAAAATCTGGGATCTCGTGTGATTTAATCCATTAAGAGCTATGTTGTTAACTCAGTAAGAGTTGGGTAATTTTTCTGTGTGATTTATAACCTCAGAACACCAACTAGAGGGTCAGTTATAAGTTTGATGCAGTAATCAGTAAGAATAGTCATACAAATTTTCTAAAAATTTAAATACAGTGTTTTATGATGCCATGTCCTTTCTGAAGGTTCACGTATAGATGATTTGCTTTACCCTTTATAGTAAAGCTCAGTTAAGTTTCTAGAAACACGTGAAGATGCAACTGAAACAAGCTCAAAATTCCTTTAAACATCATGGTTTTTATTATATCCTTAGTATTTACAACACAGTATGATGTATCTGTTGTTTGCTGTTATGTGTTGTTGAGTCAGCTATGAGTCATAGAGACCCTATGAACAACGGCTCTCCACCTTGCTGTATCCTCAGCCAGCATCATGGTCTCCAACACACCTGACTTCATTGCCACAAGTCACTGTGTTAATCCATCTCATCAAAGATCTTTGTCTCTTATACTTCATGTCCTTCACCCTTTGAGAGGCATTTAATTGCATAGGAGGAGATTGCTCATCCTTCTCCTGAAGAGCAGCTGGTAGATTCAAACTATGTGTCTTTGTGGTTGCAGTGCAGTTTCTTACCACTAGACCACCAGAATGCCAATATGTTATATGTGATAGAAGAAAGAACTGGCAAAAAACAAGGCTCCAGGAATTGATAGCATACCATTGGCATACAATTCAACAAACAAATGCTGCCCTGGACACACTCACCATATTGTGCCAAGAAATCTGGGGGACCACCCTCTGGTTAGGTGACTGGAGAGATCCATATTTTTTCTCGTTCTAAAAGAAAAGGTGACCCAACAAGAGTGTGGACTCAGTGACTGCTGCAATGGGCTTGAGTATATCATAAAGCTGAGAATGGCACAGGATAGGACAGGGTTCAGATCTGTTACTCATGAGGTCACTGTGGGTTGTGCTCACCCTGATGACACTTAACAACAACAAATATCTTTGTGTTGGTTTCAGCTTTCAGCCAAGATAGGTATGTGGAAAGATGTGGCAATAGTGGCTGTAGAGCAATGGTGATTAATTTTGTAATACACAATGTAGAGAATGAGCATATGAAACACAATGTGAATGAAAAAAGTGTGAAACAATATATATGAATGAAACACATTGTATATGATTTTGTACGCAAACCAGTATAAAATAAATTTTAAAAAGAAGAATGTGAAATGGTATTATTGATCGTAAATGTTCCTCTTTATTATTCCTGTCAGAGTAGAACACGATTTTCTAATTCAAAATGGCCAAACCCAGACAGTTTTGGCTCACAATTACCTAGGATTTCAATCTTTTTGCATTTCATTTAATTTTTTTACCACTTTCAGCTATCCTGGATTTATATTGAATATATTTCTCATTAAAATTATTAATTCATGTTTCCAACTATTCTCCATTTTCAATTATGCCACATGAGGAAATGAAGTTCTTTCATTGTCTGGAGGTTTTATTCCAGCCTTATCAGTAAGTTATATTCTATATTGAGGATGTGGCTTCTTCTCTGTCATATCATCAGTGCCTTCCCATCCTGAGGGTCTCATTTTCGAGCTAGATCAGACAGTTTCATTCCTATTTATGAGGTTTTCACTGGTCATTTACTTCAGAAATAAGTATACAGTGCTGTTTCCTAATCTGTCATATTTTAGAGGCTTCACTCAAGCTTGTCCACCTTGAGTATCTCTACTAGTATTTAAAATGCCAGTGGCTGTCTCTAATACCATTGTTTTGTAGTTTTCATTGTGTAAGTCTTTTATCTCTCAGCTTAGTTTTACTGCTAGGTATTTTATAAGTTGAAGAGCTGTTGTATAATGACATGAAAATCTTGGTTACCTTTTGATACTTCTCCTTTTTTTGATTAAAAAAATTCCAGATTGTTGCTATCATGCCTTAAATTGCTGCCAAATTCCTCATTTAGGTCTAGTAGCTGTATTGTGGAATCTTTTGGAATTTTCTGAGGATAGACTCAAGTCACCTGAAAATATTATGTTATTTTTCACTTACTGATCTAGACGCTACTATTATCTTTTATTTTTTTATTTCATGAAAGGAGAAAGTAAACAAATCACATTAGTTTTTCTCAGAAATAATTCATGGGCACTAATTATTACAATTAACTTTTTGCAATGCTAAAGCAAACATTTGTTATATATTTTCATTCTCAGGTTTTCTTCCTCCTCTTTTCCTCCCCCTCTCTATCCCATTTAATCTGTAGCACATATGCTGATCCATATTGTTAATTTTAATACACATAATATCATTTAATCTAGCTATCCCACTACTGGAAGTATACCCTAAAGAATTCAGAACTGTGATACAAACAGATATATGCTTAGTCATGTTTATTGCAGCATTGTCCACGATAGCAAAGAGATGGTAGCAGTCCAAGGGCTCATCAACAAACAAGTGGACAAATAAACTGTGGTACAATCACACAATGCAGTACTGAAAAACAATGAACTTGTGAAACACTAAACAACATGAGTGAGTCTGGAAGACTTTTTGCTGAGTAACATATCTCAGTCATAAAAATGACAATACTATTTAAGACCACTGTTATAAAAATAAGATGGTTATGGGCTGGGACAAAAAAAGAAGGACAGAAGTGTAGGAAAAGAATTGATAATTCCTATACTGGAATAAGCAAAGGGATGGTCAATCTGGAATGAATAGACAATCAGATATGACCATATTATAGTTATAAAAAAACCCAAAATTTTAAAAGCTAATAAGCCAAT
>NW_006399789.1:11633368-11634674 GCF_000299155.1 Elephantulus edwardii | reverse complement strand
TTTATTCATGTGCCTCACTTGATGGTCTGCACAGAAGTCAGATTGACTACCTATGTAGAATGAATCATTGGAGAAGCTCAATATCAGCTGTGAAAAGCAGGTCAGTTTGTGATTGGGTTCTTTACCTTTATCTTGCTTAACAAGATCCTGAAGTATTCTGTATTCTATAAATTCTATATTCAACTCCATTGCAAGACAAGTCATTCCGAATATTTCCCCCCCAGTTTATGGCTTTCCTTTTTTACCCTGTTGGAGAAGGTGTTGTTTTTTTTTTTTATGTCCATAGGGATTTGATTCTTAGAAGGTCCCATTCATCTATTTTATTCTGTCCTAGTTGTAGGTTTTTCAGGATACTTAGAAGACTGTTCATGTTGTGGATTAGGGTTTCTAGAGTTCTCCCAAGCTTTTTTCTGATGAAGTTTATTGTCCTTGGTTTTAATCCTAGGTCCTTGATCCATTTTGAGTTGGGTTTTGTGTATGGTGTGAGGTGTGGGTCTTGCTTGAGTTTTCTGCAGATAGTATCCCTATTTTGCTAACACTGTTGTTAAAGGGACTTTCATTTCTCCACTTAACTGAGTTCGTCTCTTTGACAAAAATCAGTTGACTATAGATAAATGTATTCTTGGTTCCCAGTTCTATTCCATTGATCTAATTGTCTGTCACTGCAATAGTACCATGCTGTCTTGACCACCACAGCTCTGCAATAGGTTCTGAAAACAGGGAGTGAGATGCTTCCTACCTAGTTTTGCAAAATAAGCACAGAATACAAACAGACACTTCACCAAAGAAGACATTCAGATGCAAACAAACACATGATGTTCAAAATCCCTAGCTCTAAGAGAGAAGCAAATTAAAACAACTATGAGATATCATCTCATCCCAGTAACAATGTTGAACTTTGGTTCAACAGAGCAGCAAACAACAAATGTTGGTGAGGTTGTGGAGAAATTGGAAACTTTCTTTAGTGTTGATCAGAGTGCAAAATGATGCAATGATGCTATGGAAGGCAGTAAGGTGCTTTCTAAAAAAGCTGGAACTAGAAATACCATTTGATCCAGCAATTGCCTTACTGGGAATATACCCTAAAAAACCCAGAACTGCCACCCAAACAGATATATGTGCAACTATGTTTATTGCTTCATTGTTCACAATAGGAAAGAGATGGAAACAATCTAAGTGTCCATCAACAGAGGAATGGATAGAGAAACTATGGTATGTTTACATAATGGAATAAATACTACACAACACTGAAAAAGAAGGAATTCATAAATTATTAAACAAAATGGGTGACCCTGGAGGACTTTAT
>NW_006399789.1:11631662-11632633 GCF_000299155.1 Elephantulus edwardii | reverse complement strand
AAAAAAGCAACAAACGAGACAATAAATTACTTTCTCTTTCAAACAAATTATATTCTTTACATACAGAAGGTATGAAAATAAATATTGAATTGGGAACAGATTCTAAGCCCTCTCAAAAAAAAGAAAAAAGAATAGAAAACCAGGCCAAGCGCTGACTGGGGAACAGTCCATGAATTACTCATAAGCATATTCAAACAGAAGCTAAATAAAATTAAATTCAATCCAGAAGAACCAAAATTTGACCTTGAACTTATCCCAAATGAATTAAAAAAAAAATCAACTCAGGAACAGATTTGAGAACTTTAAAGCTAAGAAAAGAAGGCCACATGATCTGTAAGAGAATATCAAGAATATTATCCATGAAGAATGCAAAAGGTCGTAACAAAGACAGAAGAGGAAGAAAAGACCAAGAAGAGACTCTGAATACTGTTCTAGAGTACTAAGAAGCTAAAGTAAATGGAAGAAGTAAAAAAGTTAAGAATTCGAATAAAATATTTCAAAGGGCAACACAGGAAGACAAAGCAAAGTATTACAACCACAAGAAGATAAAGGTAAATAATCAGATTGAAAATGGGCACAGGATATGAACAGACACTTCACCAAAGAAGACATTCAGATGGCCAACAAGCACATGAAGAAATGTTTAAAATCTCTAGCTCTGAGAGAGATGCAAATCAAAACAACTATGAGATATAATCTCACCCCAGTCAGAATAACAAAATTTACCAGAACAGGAAGCAACATATGCTGGCGAGGTTGTGGAGAAACTGGAATCCTTATTCACTGTTGGTGGGAGTGTAAAATGGTGCAACCACTGTGGAAAGTGGTAGGTATGGCACTTTCTCAAAAAGTTACAACTAGAGATACCATTTGACCCAGCAATTCCAATACTGGGAATATACCCCAAAGAGACCATAACTGACATCCAAGCAAATATATGCACACCCATGTTTATCACAGCTTTGTTCACA
>NW_006399789.1:11628222-11631237 GCF_000299155.1 Elephantulus edwardii | reverse complement strand
TTTTCAAAGAGCAGAGTGAACTGGAGGGAGGGGTGGGCAGGAGAAAAGTGCAACAATGAAAGAATGGAAATCTAAAATCTCTGTAAATATTCATTAAAATTAATGAAAAAATATTTCAAAACAGCAAAACTACATTTTAAAAAAGACTTGCATATTTTTAAAATCTCTTTATGTTATAATAAAATTTGTAAAGAATTCAAAAAATCAACTTTTAAAAAAACAACAGCAAAGTATTATAATAAAATTTGCAAAGAGCAAGAGTCAGAAAATAAAAAAGTTTGAACTTACTCAGTATTTCTTAAGCTAAAGGAACTGAAGAACAAATTCATGTCTCAAGTTGCTATCCTTAAGAATGCTGTGATCTGGGAAGGGGGTGGGGGCTGTATAACAATGAAAGAACTTTTTATCCAAAGAAAAGTTTCCTCCTGACCACCTGCCCAAAGCAAGTGAGCCAGAGCTTCAAAATTCTAACCTCCATGGAGAAACTTGATTTCACTCTTTCCAAGACAGACATATCTTCTTAGTGGTCTATGGTATGTTCAAGACCCTTCACCAGCACCACAACTCAAAGGCATCAATTCTTCTGTCATCCTTAGTCACTGTCCAGCTGTCTGATACATAGCAAGTAATTGTGATGACCATGGCCTGGATCAAGCACATGTTAGTCTCTAGACTGACTTTGTTGACTCTTCATACTCTGGAGAGGTCCTTGACAGCAGATTTTCCTAGTGCAATTCATCATTTGATTTCCTGACTGCTGGTGACAAGTGTGTTGATTGTGGAGCCAAGCAAGCTGTAATTGTTAACAACTTCAATCTCTTCTCCAACCATCATGGTACTACCAATTGGCCCAGTTGTGAGAATCTTTATTTTCTTAATATTGTGCTTCAATCCTTTCCTTCTGCAGCAAGCACTTCAGATCGTCTTCAGTTTCAGCAAGCAAGGTTGTGTCATCTGCATAACATAGACTGTTGAATCTTCCTCCAATCCTGAAGCCACATTTCTCCTCAAAAAACCCAGCCTCTCAAATGATCTGTTCTGCATATAGATTGAAAGGCACAGAGTCAAGAAATATCTCTTACACACTCCTTTTCTAATTTTGAGCTATGCAGTGTTTCCTTGCTCTGTTCTAACAACTGCTTCATGGTTCAAGTGTAGGTCTTAAATGAGCATAATCAGTTGTTCTGGCCTTCTCATTCTCCTCAAAGTTAGCCACAATTTTTTGTGATCCATGCAATCAAATGTCTTTGGTTAGTCAATGAAACACCGATGGACATTCCTCTGGTACTCTTTGATTTAGGCAAAGATCCATCTGACATTGGCAGTAATGTCTTTAATGCCATGACCTCTTCTAAACCCAGGTTGTATTTCTGGTAGTTCTCTGTCAATGTACTGTTCTAATAATTTTTTGATTACATGACTAGAGGAGATCCATATTTATTCTCATATCACTAATACCACACACAAGCTAATTCTTGCTGAAGATTATCCAGAAGCCATTGACACTCTTGGCATCAGCAGCCAGGAAACCAAAAGATGAATTGCACTGGGAAAATCTGCTTTCAGGGACCTCTCCATAGTGCTAAAGAGCAAAGAAACTAAGATGCATCTGATCCAAGCCATGGTCTTTGAAATTACTTCTTATGAACCAGAGTTGGACAATGACAAAGGATGACAGGAGAAGAATTGATGCTTTTGAACTGTGGTGCTGGAGAAGAGTTTTTGAACATACTATGGACTGCCAAAAGAACTAATAGATCTGTCCTGGAAAGAGTGAAGCTGAGATGATTCTTGGAGGGAAGGATTTTGAGACTCCCTCTCACATGCTTTGGACATGTAACCATGAGGGACCAGACTTTTGAAGAAAAATAACATGCTTGGAATGTTTGAGAAGGATATCATGCTTGGAAAATTCGAAGGGCAACACAGGAGAGGAAGACCTCGTTTGAGATGGATTGACACAATAACTGGTGTAATGAGGGTAGATGTGTCAGAGAGTGACATTAGCTCAGGATAGAGCAGGGTTATATTGTGCATAATGTCACTATGAGTCATAGACAACTCAGTGTCACAGAGCAACAACTACATAAGCTTGTTGTTGGTTTTGATGGTGTTGGATTTAAAAAAAGAAAAATTCAAAAGCTAATTGATAATCACCATTACACTATACTTACCATTACCCTGCCTCTTCTGGTCCCCACTGGAACGCTCTCATCTCCTTCACCTACTCCCGCCTCCCACCAAATTGTACAGCCCTGCAATTTCATCCCTTCCCATCTTCACTCTTCTGCTCCCAACCCTGACCCCATGCATCCCCATATATGTTTTTCACAATAAATAAAATTTAAAAACAAAACAAACAACAAAACTTGAGCTGGGCTTTTTGTTTTTCTCTGTGCTGCAATTCAATTGATAAAACTTTACAATTTAAAGACATCATTTTTGTACAGCATATCAAATCAGTGTCTAACTAACATCATAATTTTAAACAAATGCATAATGGGAAAAAATTGCATATTCTTGACTCAGAAACAATCTTTTCCCAGTCCTAAGTTTGGAATCTTCGAGGTTTTGTGGGGTTTTTTTTAACCCAGCTGTGCATTTTGTATGATTTGGAGGGACTATTTTTAAGAGTCATGCAAAGTAATCATTAAAGGTTCACCATAAAATATGACAACCACTTTAAATAATGTTGACTTAATTAAACTTTAAACTTTATTTATATATTTTATGGCTTTACTGTGAGCTCCTCTCGGATGTTTATTTCAGTGGAAAATCCATCATGTGAGGACCTTGAAAGGAATTAATCCCTCTACCCCTGGCACAGAACTCAGCTCCCACAATTCAGATCTAAATATTTAGTGATGGATGATACATGTTTATGGAACAGTGGGCAGCATGACATTTAAATATGAACTGCGGTTTCCATTGTCAAAAAGAAAATCTCATACTCTGTGAGGAGTGAAAGAGAAAATTTTTCTTTAGGAATAATACAACTTGTCAATTAATTCATTT
>NW_006399789.1:11611328-11627109 GCF_000299155.1 Elephantulus edwardii | reverse complement strand
TTTGTTTATATTGTGTTTCATACTTTTTTATTCACATTGTGTTTCATACAATCATTTCCAGTCATTATATTTTATAAAATCAATCACCATTGGACTATGCTCACCATTACCCTGTCTTTTTAGGACCCCACCAGGTCTTTCCCATTACTCCCTCCCTCCACCCACTAAACTGTACATGCCTGTGACTTCACCCTTACACATCCTCACCCCTCTGATCCCAACTCTTTCTGCCTTGGATTCTCATACATATTTTATTAGTTATTCTTCTATTTTTAAAATAATGTCCTTATACAGTATTTATCCTTATCAGACTGAGTTCACTCAGCAAAATGCTGTCCATTCTCTCCCAAGTTATGCATTATTTTTTTAAATCATTGCTCCTGAGTGTTGCATAGTATGCCATTGTGTGTTTCCATGTTCCTTGTGATGGTGGAAGAAGTTAAAATTTATATTGTTTGCACATATGACCAGACAGAATGCAGAAATTATCGAACAATATCATTAATATCACATGTAAGCAAGATCTTACCAGAAGTACAGGCTGGCTATAGAAGAGGCTGTGGTTCTAGGGATATTATAACTAATGTCAGATGGATTTTGGCTGAAAGCATAGAGGATGAAAGGAGTGAATGTCTATAGGTGATTTATTGACTATGCAAAGGCATTTGATTGTGTGGATCACAAGAAACTGTGGCTGAGAAGAATGGGAATGCCAGAACACTTGACTGTGCTTATGTAAAACCTATACTTGGACCAGGAGACAGTCATCAGAACAGAACAAGGAAACACCTAATGGTTCAGAATTGGTAAGGGTGTACACCAGGGATGTGTCCTATCTCCATACCTTTTTAATCTATATGCAGAACAGGTTATCTGGAAGACTGAGCTATATGAGAAGAAATGTGACATCAGGATTAGAGAATGACTCATCAACAATCTGCTTTATGCAGATGACACAACCCTGCTTGCTGCAACTGAGAAGGACCTGAAATGCTTGCTTCAAGGTCAAGGACTGCAGCCTTCAATATAGATTGAAGCTCAACATCTAAAAAACAAATATTCTCACCACTGGGCCAATTGACAGCATTATGATAGATGATGAAGAGGTTGAGATTGTTAACAGCTTCAGTGTGTTTAGCTACACAATCAACACTCTTGGTACCAGCAGCCAGGAAAACAAAAGATGAATTGCATTAGGAAAGTCTGTTGTCAGAGACTTCTCCAAAGTACTAAAGAGCAATGATGTTAGTTTGGAGACTAAGGTACATCTGATTTAGGCCATAGTCTTTGCAATTATTTGCTATGCATCAGAAAGTTGGTCAATGACTAGGGATGATAGGATAGTTGATGCCTTTGGTCTGTGGTGCTGGAGAAGGCTATTGAATATAGCATGAACTGATAGGAGAACAAATAGGTTCATCCTCAAGAGGGTGAAGCTAGGCTGCTCCTTGGAGGCAAGGATTCTGAAGCTTCATCTGACATACTTTGAACATGTTGCAAGGAGGGACCTGTCCTTAGAGAGGGACATCATGCTTAAAGGGTGGAGAGACAATGCAAGAGAAGAAGACCCTCAATGAGATGGATTGATTCAGTGACTAGGGTAAGGGGGCTAGTTGTGTTGGAGACAATAAGATTGGCACAGGATAGAGAAGGACTTAGGGCTGTTGTTCATACTGTCACTGAGTCACAAAAAACTCAACAGCCCATAACAACTACATATATGCCAAAATCATATATATCATGCTATGCACTTAATTTTTTGGTCCCCTTGCAGCAATTCTCCAAGCTCTGTGAAGGGAAATTAATCAATGTGCTTAACTTGAAGTGACTTCATGGAAAGGCTCACTTATAAGGATTTCATTATAAATTGCAATAACCTTGATGTGAGAACTGGAATGTTTGTGCTTTAAAAGAAATCATTCACAAACAAAACCAAATCAGGATTATTTAAAGGAGTTTCTTTTACATATTTCTGTTGGATTAAAAGTTATTCAGTCATATCTAGACAATCATGTCTAGTACAGTCATTCTTATTAGTTGCAGGAACAAGAGTAGCTGCATTTAAGCAGGATGTGAAGTATAATCAAGAAAAGAACTTCACAGGATAAGAGTCTGCTGACAGAGGCCTAGAAATCCCACAGCCATTTCTTGTTTAGAATATGGATAAAGTAGGAATAGCTTCTTTCCGTTTCTGATTTATAGATATGGCTTGATAGAAATTGTTGTTTTTGTGTACTGTCAAGTCAGAGATAGCCAATCCTCCAGCAGGTTTTCAGAGACAATAAACTACACAGGAAGAGATTTTTCTGTCTTGTCCTGCTGAATGGCTGGTGGATTCAAACTGCTTGCATTTGAGTTGGCATCACAACTATTTACTACCAAGCAATCAGAGCTTTGTAGAAATTAGGTCACTTAATCATTTCACAAAAGATTGAGAGAATTGTAACTTTTCTTTTGGAAATCTTGTTATTGTGTTGTTGTTATGTGCTGAAGAGTAGGAATGACTCATAGATTGCCCTCCAGTGGGTTGTTAAAAATAGTAAATTACACAGGAATTAATTGTCCATCCTTGTCCTGTGAAGCAGCTGGGGGTCTCAAACTGTGTTTGTTCAGGATTTCAGCACAGCTTCTTGCCACTAAGCCATCACAGCACACTTGTACTATTAGGAAAAATTATTATTTTCTTTTGCCTGAGTCTGTCGTTGCTGCAACTGAAATGTCACTAATTTCTCAGGGTTAGATCCCTTGTCTACATCCAGAGTCTTGGAAAACACATCATTAAGTTGTTAATTCAACAATAGAAGGTGTCTCCAAATCTAATGGGCTCCTTTTTACTAAGAATGAGGTCTCTGTTTTAAGACTGGATGTGAAAAAAATTCTTAAAAGCTCTAGGCACAGTCAACTCAAGACCAGAGTGTTCAGAAATTCCTGGAGCAGCTGAATCCAAGAATCATAGCACTAAGATTTTTATTTAGTTTGTAAGAGTGAGATTTTTGTTTAATCAATTAACAGAATAAATGAAAAGTCCACAGGAATATTCTTCACTCCTGCCATGAGAATTTACAATTGCTTGTTGAACAATTTTTTTTCAATATTTAAAGCTAAATCCTTCTTGAGAAGAGTTCTTTTCATTCTGCCTCTTCTGGTCAAAATTAGGCTTCTCTAGGTCAGTAATTATGTGGACATGATAAAATAATCAAGAAGCTCAGAATTCTAGGCTTCACAAATATTTTAAATTATTATGAAGATCTTAAGAGAACTTCACAGGTTTTAGGAAAATCCTTCAAATAATTCTATGTAATTCTAAGAGTGTTCATGGGTCAAAATTATGTAAGGGGAATTATTGGCATCAGTGTTGAGGAATATTTTAAAGAACATTTCAGGCAAGGATTTATTCCCTGGTTTTCATGAAAAAGGAGAAATGCAGATAAAATGCTATCAAAGGAGAAGGAAGGTAACAAAATACACAAAAAGGTGAGATAGAAGGATGAAAACTGAAATTTGACATTACAATTGTTTGTCATCTAAACTAATTTAGAGGCAATGTCCTAATTTAGAAAGCAATTTTACTGTCTCAAAAAATTTTAGAAGTCTCAATATATTAATACAAATGAGCATACACTGGGGCCATTTAGACCTAGAGCCTCAGATCTCTAACTTATTGTGAAGGAAAGCTACCTTAGAGATTTAAAAGGACCCCCAAAAGGCCACTCTTTTATCAAACGCTCTTAAGTTATGGCAGATAAGAATATGCCCAATAAATGGGACATAACAGGTTGCTCCTTGGAGGCAAGGATTCTGAAGCTTTGTCTGACATACTTTGGACATTTTGCAAGGTAGGATCAGTCCTTAGAGAGGGACGTAATGCTTGGGAGGGTGGAGGGACAACGCAGGAGAGGAAGACCCTCAATGAGGTAGATTGATTCAGTGACTAGGGTAATAGGGGTGGACGTATCAGAGACAACAAGGTAGGCAAAGGATAGAACAGGGTTTAGGGCTGTTGTACATAGGGCTGCTATGAATTTCACATGATAGTAACAACAAATGACCTTTTATTTCAATAACCAAAACAAAATCCTCTTACAACTTTCTACCAATGCAAATCTTACTGGAGCTCTCAGACTTCCGAGATTATTTTTTTTAACCTTAAACAGTTTCTGAAAATTTATGGTAGAAACAGAAAGCCTAAAATGGGTTAGCTATGATTTCATCCAGATGTCCTGGTGATTATTGAAGATAATGCGCCATAAGCAAATAAAAAGTTGGGCATTGACAACAGATAAGGATAACTTCATCTTGAAGTCCTTAAGATATAATAGTTGGACAGATGGCTAGAAGAGGCGTCATCATCTGGGTGAGTGATATTATTTTGTTTGGTTCTATGCATTTGAAATCATGAATACATTTTTTTCCCTGGAAATGAATTGTTTACCTCTTGACATAATCTTTTCCCAAACAAATGGTTTATACCCTGTTTGCTTCTTGACAATGTATTGTTGATCCCTCCACTTTTGCATCTGACATGAGTATTTCCAATTCGAAAGTTTTCTGTTTACACCATTACTATATGATTGAAAGCCCCTGGAATATGAAGTTATGCCAACCAACAGAAGTTTATCTGTCTTCTACCGCTTGTATTGTTTCCACTTATTCTTATTCCTTGTGTTTCTGAAGTCTTTTTAGCACAACCTCTTAATCACAGTTGTTTCTGCAAGAAGTCCAAGGCAAAGAGGCTCTGCTCACTCTCATGCATTTGGTAGTTCATCCCATTGTTAAACTAATAGCCTTTCTGGGTGTCAGCCAAAGGTTACAGGACTCTCAAAATATTCTTGGGGGGGAAAAAAAGTTTATCACTAAACTGAAGTTACTCATTAGTAACTTTGTGGTGTCTAATCTGAAATTGCATGATTAACTTCTTTGCAGTCTCCCTTGCTTGGGGTTTGCAATCCCACAGGAAGTTATTAAAAGTATCACCAAGATAATTCCCGTGCTTTGTACTTGGCCTCTAGAGTAAAGGAAATAGATCATTAAATGAGTACTTTATACTAAAGTCATAGATCACTCACAATTATTAAATGACTGTCAAGGAAAATTCTTATTTTAAAAGTTGAGGACAGTGTGTTTGAAAAGCAAATAAAAACTATAAAAGAATTTCTTACTTCCTATACTTTGAGGAGAGAGGCAGGGGGAAGGAAACAGTATTTTCTCAACTGTTCTTTTTGAGTTGATATTTTAATGTCTTTTTTCAAACACAGAGATCTCACTTATGTATGCATATATATTCCTTGAATTTAAAATGTACCTTTATCATCATGCAATAAGATTAGAAAAATATGCCAAAGAAAATAAAATAGATAAATAACAAAATGTGTTAGAAGAAATTTTCTGTAATAGAAAAGGTGAGGTTATTATGCTTAGTTAATGGCCCATTGAGAGGTTAAGAGAAATGATTAAATTCACTCATTCACTACAAAAAACCAAGATTCAATTGGCTCTATATCTTGCCATTGGTGAGAACTCAACACAAAAACACAAATCTTACAGTGAATAGGAGTTCCAGAAAGCATCCTTTAAAAATCCAAATTCACTACACAAAACAGCTGTTCGTAGAAACTTGACTTGGATGTAAGGCTTTCAAATTTGAACTCATAGTTCTGAATCTTATTCTTGTCCAGAAAGAAATTGGTTTCTAAGTCCATTTACTTTTGTACTTTCTAAAGTATTTACTTTGTATAAAGTCTTTAGTTTTTTAATAAGTATCCTTTAAAAAAAATTTACTAATCAAGAAAGTGCAGAATGGCATTAGAAACCAATACTTGAATATCTAACAAAGACCAAAGTGTACCTCATTAAAGCCATGACATTTTCAATGGCTTCCTACCCATAGGAAAGTTAGACAATGAGAAAGATAAAAAGAGTCAGCCTTTGAATATGGTGAATTGTGGCCAAGAATGTGCATGGGCTACCAAAAGCACAAACAAACCTGCTTTGAAGCAAGTGCAATTCAGGTGCTCCTAGAAGCACGGATAGCGAAACTCATCTCATATGATTTGGGCATATTGTCAATAAGGACCATTCTTTGTAAAAAAGATTTCATGCTGGGAACGGTGGAGGGTGAGAGAAAGAGAGGAAGACTCTTATCAAGATGGATTAACACAGTGATTGCAACAGTGAACTTGAGCATGGCAGAGATGGTAATAATGGTGCCAAGGTTCAGACCTGTTGTTCATAGGATCCCTATGAGTCATAGTTGACTGAAAGTCGCCTAACAATAACAACAAATGTGAAACTCAATTAATAAAGGGCATGAGTTGTCATGCTGGCTAAAGTTTTATTTCTTTCTCTTTGTTTTCTAATTTTTGCTTAATTTATTTTCTTTATTATTTTCCTGACCCTTATATGTCAAAGACATGATTGTTTAAAAATTTAATGAAAGGGTAAATGGATGATAGTTGAAAAAGAAACCCAGGATGGCCACTCAAATATAGACAAGTCCTTTGCTTTTTACATAATACACTTCTGCTACATCTTCTGCTCCCTCTCTCTTGTTGCCATAGAGTCAGAACCAAATCATACTTGATACTCCTGTGGGTCTTTAAAAGCTGTAAATTTCACTGGAGATTTCCCATCTTTTCCCTGTGGCACAGCTGGTGGAGTCAGACCACCCACCTTTGTGTTAGAAGGGCAATTTCCTACTGTCTAGATCACCAGAACTCCACAAATAGATTTTTCCCCCATGTCTTAGATCACAAATGTGCATTTTCCATTTTTGTATACAAACAAGTTGAATAAACCTTTAAACCCTCATGTTTCAGGTCAAAACAAACAAAAATGAAGTATAAAGTCCATCAGACAAATATTGAAGGCTGATACAGAGTAATAAGTTGTTATATGCCATAGAGTCAGAAGTGACCCATAGCTGTCCCTCCAGTGGGTTTTCACTGGCAGTTAATTGCATGGGAGGAGATTGTCCATCCTTCTCCCAGGGAGCAGATGATGGCTTCAAACCGTGTGCCTTCAGGACTGCAGTGCAGCTTCTTGTCACTAGGCCACCAGAAGTCCCCTCGGAGTGATATAGTTGTATTATATATGACTACTCGATCTCTGTGAGTCACAGGCAACTCAAAGGCACATCACAACAATAACTCTCCTTATGTAGCTTTCTCATACAGGAACCTAGTAAGGACTCCACTAATCTATGAGGATATGACAAAGTTCAGATCTGTTGTTCATAGGGTCCTTATGGGTCGTACTTGACTTGATGGAACCTAACAACAACAATAACAATGCATGTATAAAAGAAAATACATCTAGTTGCCAGTCCAACAACATTTAAGAGAAGAGCTAAGAAATTAATTCCTGTAATATTATTGGCAAATATGGGCAGTCTTCTGCCCAATACTGTGGATTGTGCACTGAAAGGCAGCTTCAGGAGCCAGAAGAGATCTACGGGGTGCAATTTGAGGACTGCTGATAAAATATACTTCCAAAACATCTACCTCAAGGGTTGGTCATAGTGCTGGGAATTTCCACAAAGTTAATGATTCATTAAGAGTCCTGGTGGCCAAAAAAGAATGTTGATTACTTTTCAAAACATTGGCAGTTTGTACCCAGAGAGGCTTCCATGGACAAATTAACTTGACGCTATCATAGGATTGCTATGAGTCAGAATCAACTCAACGGGGCTGACTTTACAAATTTGTTAATATACAATAATGATCAAATATATAGGGAAAGCTAACCATGATTAGATTAGTACTAACATATTTAATGCTAAAAATGTAACCCTTTGCCATAACTCAATGGGCTTATAGGACACATTAGAACTTCCATAGGGTTTTCAACTAAAAATCTATAGAAGTAGACTATTAAATCTTTCTTCTGGGGAGCAGCCCCTAAGTTCAAACTGCTGACATTTGATTTACCATTTCAACCACGTTCAAATAGTTAGTATCATATACGTTGATCATTTACTATATGCTATATTTACGGCTTTAGTCTTTGCTCTTCTACAACACTTCAACAAGATTATGCCGTCTGCATAATTATGGTTGATTGAAAGCCTTCTTCTAATCCTGATGTAGAGAGTCCACCTCATCAAAGAATTTGTTTAGCATACAGAGTAAATATTATCAAGATTTGATTTAACCCTAATGCACACCTTTTTAAAAGTTTAAACCATTTAGCCTTCCCTTGCTCTGTTTGCACAACAGCCTCTTGGTCTAAGCATAGGTTTCACACCAGCACAATTAAGTGTTCTAGGATTCCCATTCTTCTAAATGATAGCCATAATTTGTTATGATCCACATAGTGAAATGCCTTTGCATAGTCACTAAAGCACAAATAGACATCTTCTGGTATTCTCTGTTCTCAGGCTGGATTCATTTGACATCATCAATGATATCCCCGGTGCCAGGACCTTTTCTAAACTCAGCTTGAACTTGGGCAATTCTCTGTCAATTTACTATTCTAGTCATTTTAGGATGATCTTCAGCAAAAGTTTTCTTGCATGTGATATTAATGACATTGTTTGAGAATTTTCGCATTCTGTTAAATCACCTTTCTTGAGAAGGGGAAAAAATATGGACCTCTTTCAATCAATTGACCAAGCAGCTGTCCTCCAGATTTTCTAGCATAGACTATTGCATGTACAGAGCTGCATCTGTTAGTTGAAATATGTCAATTGGTACCCCACTGAGTCCTAGGGCCTTATATTATTTCCTAATGTCTTCAGTGAAGCTTGAACTTCTTCCTTTAATATTATTGGCTCTTGATCATAGGGTAATTCAGGGTCAAACAACTGTTTTGGTACACTGGCTCTGTATATTTCTTCCAGGTTCTTTTAATGGTTTCTGGACCATTTAATATTTTGCCTATTGCATCTCTCAGTATTGCAATTTGAGCCCTGAATTTGTTATTTTGTTCTTTCAGCTCAAGAAATACCAAATGAATTCTTTCCTTTTATTTCCCTACTTCTAGCTCTCAGCAGGTTCTAATATTTTACTTTGTCTTGTTTCACTGCTCTTTGACATTGTCTGTTAAGCTCTTTTATTTCAGTATCTCTTCCCTTTATTTTGGCTTTTTAATGTTCTAGTGTAATTCTCAGTTTCTTTTCTGAGATGCATTATGGCCTTTTTTCCCTTCTGTTTTTTTAATGATCTTTTGCTCACTTCATGGATTATGCCTGTGATGATATCCTTAAAAACCAATCTAGTCTCCCATCATTGATGTTCAATACCTCAAACTTATTCTTAAAATGATTATTTTTTAATTCAGGAGGGATAGTTTCTAGGTCATATTTCAGCTCTTGTGGAATTGTTTTACTTTTCTTTGAAGATCAAAGAATACAACCTTCCATATGGATTATATCCCAACATCAAGAAAACAAATATTCTTACCCCTGGACTGATTGGAATCATCATGATAGAAGAAGAGACTGAAATTGTCAACCATTTCCTTTCATTTGGATTCACAGTCAACACCATTGATACAAGCAGTCAGTAGATCAGGAGGTGCCCTGCATTGAGAAAGTCTGCAATGAGAGACCGCTTCAAGAACCAATGGCATTAGTCCGAGGACCTATTCAGGCCACGGTCATTTCAATCACTTGCAGTAGACCTGAGAGCTGAACAATAAATAAAGATGGCAGAAGAAGAATTGATGCTTTGAAGCTGTGATGTTGGAGAATACTGACTAGCATATGGACTACCTAGAAGAAAAATATGTCGTAGAGAAGGTGCAGTGAGGCTGCTCCTTGGAAACAAAGATGATAAAGCTTTGTCTCACATGCTTTGGGCATGTTGTTAATAAAGGCTATTTATCAGAGCCGGACATTATGCCTGGAAAGGTGGAGGAATGACAAAAGGGAGAAAGACTCTCAACCACAGGGATTGAAACAGAGACCGCTGATTTGAATTTGAATGTGTCAGAAATACAGGACTCAGCTATATTGTTCCTAGGGTTGCTGAGTTTGACACTACTTAACAACAGCAGCATATACCACTTTCCTAAATATTTTTACATGTTAATCTATAGAACATGTTTGTGAGGTAAGCACTATCACTTTCCCAATTATAGACAAGACAGCTGAAGTAGAGAAATGTATTTTTTTAAATCACATTGTTAAGTGATGAATATTCCACAGTTGAAAACCATACAGCCTCAAACCAAGGCTTTATTTACTTTGCAACACACCTTTTAGATGAGGCACATAAAATAAAGGTTTCATTGCATAGTGAAAAGAAAGTAAAGGGATGTTAGAAAACTTTGTAAATAGAAGAAGCAGATGGAGAGGAGATGGGGCAAATGGGGGAAAAAGTCTATTTTACTTTGTTAGGTGCTTAGGGTCAGGAAGAAATGGATAGAGAATGAAGATTCTCAATGTCTTCTTCTGCATAGGTGTCCCTGTCCTGCAATCTTTCAGAACCTTGTCATAGCCATATCTCCACTGCACTTTGCTTCTTTAACAGATTAAAATAAAATAGAGAGAAAAAAATAAAATAGAGAAATATCAGCAAGATACAACATGATGATTTAAGAGTGTATGGGAACTTGCACGTGGTTTTCTGGTTTGGTTTTTATGAATGATATAACGTGGCAGCTATGTGTTAATGTAGTAACCATGTGGTCTGATATGATCAGTACTTATCCAATATTAGGGTTGGATCACATCCTTGATCTGGTCTCATCCATAATTCTCTAGATCCAGCATCTAGCTAGTCACCTCCAGAAACTGATGGGATACCAGCTGACATTCTTCAACAAACAGGATCATCCCTGAACATGATCACCAACCTGTGCTAGGAAATTTAGAAGACAGCTACCTGGCAAACTGATTGAGACATCTATATTTGTTCCCATTCCCAAAGAAGGTGTTCCAACAGAATGATTATCAGGCAATATTATTAATATCACATGCTAGCAAAATATTTCTATAGATTATAAAAAAACCCCTAGAACAGTGTATTGACTGATAATGACCTGAAGTTCATGTTGGGTTATAAGAGGCTGTAGCATCAGGAATATCATTGCTTATGTCATATGGATCCTGGCTTATAGAAGAATACCAGAAGACTGCATATATGTGTTTTATTGCAAGGTCCTTTGACTGTATGGGTCATAACAAATTGTGGTTAACATTGAAATGAATGGGAATACTAGAATTGTGCTCATGTGAAAATTATACCTAGACCAAGATTCTGTTATGCAAAGAGAGTAAGGAAATGTTGTTGTTGTTGTTGTTGTTTGGTGCCGTCGAGTAGTAGACAACTCATAGCAACCCTATGAACCAATGGCCTGAGCACTGTTCATACATAGTTTCCGGAGGCAAGCCATTTTGGAAGTGGATGCCGCTCCTGCTTCCAGGAAGGAAATATTACATGATTTAAAATCAAGAAAGATATGTGTCAGGGCTGTATCCTTTCTCCATACCTATTCAATCTGTATGCTGAGAAAATAATTTGTGAATCCAGACTTTATGAAGAATTCTATGCTATGCATATGACACAAATGTGCCTACTTGCTGAAGGCAAAGAGGACTTGAAGTACTTGCTGCAGAAGAGCAGAGACCACTGTTTTCAATATGGATTACATCTCAATATTAAGAAAACAAAAAGTCTTGCCACCGGGCCAATAGGCATCATTATGATAGAAAGAGAAAAGATTTAAATTGTCAATTATTTCACCTTGCTTGGATCCACAATCAACACCATTGATACCAGCAGTCAACAAATCAGAAGATATATTATAATGGTGAAAGTCTGCTGTCAACGACCTCTCCAAAGTGCTAATGGTATCTCGAAGGCACTAAGGAGCAATGATGTCTGTTAAAAGACTCAAGCATCCCTGATCCACCAGTCTTTTCTATTACTTGCTATGCATGTGAAAGTTGGATAACGCATAAGGATGACAGAAGAACAAGCAATGTCTTTGAATTGTATTGGATAAAAGTACTGAATATCTCATGTACTGAAAAAGAACAAACCAGGTTGTCTTGGAGAATGTACAATCTGGGTGTTCGTTAGGGGAGAAAATGGTAACGTTTCGTCTCACATATTTTGTGCATGCTTTTAGGATGGGCTAGTCCTTAGAAAAAGGTCTTTTTCTTGGGAGTGTGGAGAGTCAGGGGAGGAGATGAAGGCCTCAACAAGATGGACTGACATAGTAACTAATAACAGACCCAGAGGTCAGAGACGATGAGGATGGCACAGGATAGTGCAGGTTTCAGCTCCATTCAGAGGGTCACCATGTGATGCACTCGATACAATAGCATATAATAACAACCACCTATCCATCCCTGATCATAAGTTATAATCTTCAGTTTCTACATTTGCTTGTTTAATATAAAGGAGGTCATAGAATATTTGTCTTTTTTGCAACTGATTTCATTTATACCGCACACTTTTTCCATTTTAACCGTGTTGTGACATACATTAGTGCTTCATTTTTCCTTAGGGTCAGGTAGCATTCCATTGCATGTGTATTATTTACCAATTTATTTGTTGTTGAATATTTCAGTTTAGTACATGGTTTTGGCTGCTGTGAAAAGTGATACGGACTTTGCTGGCTTCTGTTTGCATTCCTGCCTTCAGTTCTTCTGATCCATGAACTGAATTCTGGGTCACATTCTAATTTCGTGTTCAACTTTTTTGTTTGAGGGCCATTAAACTGTTTTTTACAATAGCTCCATAGTTTCATATAACCACTACTGACCTTGAAAACCCTGGTTTTGTTGTTATTGTTTGTTCATTTGTTTGTCATATCCATTGTATTGGAGTAAGATGATATTTATGGTTTAATTTGCTTCTCTCTTCTCATTAGAAGAAATTGAGCATCTTTTCATGTGCTTGTTTCCATTTGTATGGGGGTCTTTGATGATAATCTATTTCAGTTTTATACTCTTCTCCACACTGGAAATTTCTTCCAATTTGCAAAGTGAATTTTCACCTGTTGTTGACAGGGGACAATTTGGTGAAGATATTTTCCATACTCATAGAAAGTCAACTTTGGTGTCATTACTTTCAGTTAAAATATTTGCATCCCTCATCAACTTAATGCAAGTAAAACATTACTACCATCTCAGGTAATGACATGACTGATGAGTCTGTTCTGTGTTCTGCAGCCAAAACCGTATTTGAAAAGTCTAAAGACTATTTAAGTATAACTTGAAGACAGGAGAAAATTATTTCCCATGAGCATTTCCAAAGATCATTTTAAAAAAAGTCTTTCCAAAGAAAAGACATATTTTATAAAATTGATAAAAAGGCAGTGAACACTGGAGAATGATAGGAGCTTAATATTCTCTAGGAAATAGTTGTCATTCTCTCAGTGGTTAGTGCATTCATCACTATCTGATTTATGTTTAATCCTGACTGACTTTTCTACATGGATTCTTTTTCCCAGGCTCTACAGCTAAGTGCCTCACCAGAAATGTTCACCCATTTGTCTATATCTTAAGCTCCCTTTTTTACTTTATTCTTTCAAGAAGCCTCTCTGGCCACTACTGCTAAAGTAAAGTTTTCCTCTTCTGTAGCACAGATTGATTTATAGGATTCATCTGGTTTATGTACCAAATGCAGCTTTTCTAAGCATAAGTTTATGTAAGTCTGTATATACACATACACACACATTGAGACATCTATTATCCTACTGGTATGACTTCTTTTAAGGATTTTGTGTCATGATTTCTTTTTGCTACTCCTCAAAATCTAAATTTCTGGGGAGCAACAGCATTGGTTTAGAGATTATTGTGCACCTGATTCAGGCCATGGTCTTTTCAGTCACTTGCTCTGCATCTGAGAACCGGACAATGACTAAGGATGATAGAAGAAAAATTGATGTCTTTGAACTGTGATACTGATGAAGAGTACTGAGTGTCCCATGAACTGACTAAAGAACAAATAGCTATATCTTGGAGAAAGTGCAGCCAGAGTGCTCATTGGAAACAAAGTTGACGAAGCTTCAGCTCACGTATTTTAGACAACTTGTTAGGAGAAGCTGTTCCCTTGAAAAGGACATCATGCTTAGAAAGGTGTAGGTTAGCGAGGGAGAAGAAGACACCATTTACATAGTGTCTACAGCAATGGACTTAAATATGTCAAAGATGATAAAGATGGTGCGGGATAGGACAGAATTCAGATATGTTCTTCATAGGGTCACTGCAAGTTGTGACTCGATGGCACTTAACAACTTGTTAACTTAAGAGAAGCATAACTAGAAAAAGATATATTCTTTCTTTTAATTTTAACCTGTACTATCTCACTTTGATCATGTGTATATTCAAATCTTTGTCATTGACAGTTTTTTAGTAGTAGATTAATATCACATATAAATGAAGCTGCCTTTCAAAGATACATATGTATGTATGTTTATAACCAAGAGACATCAGATTAAAACAAAGTTGTTTCTCACACAAAATATCAAAATTTGCCTAGAAAACAGACTACTATATATAATTTCTAGAGAAATAAGAGGGCATTCACAGTTGTCACTTATACAACAAAGCATGAAAGTTAAATTCTATAAAATAGTTGGAAGATGTAAAGATACACTGACTTCAGGAACAGAAGAATATTGTATACCTCACATAGACCACAATCCCTTTTCTCTCCCCACTATACCAATAAAGGTGGAGCTCCGGTAGCCTAGTGGTAAGGAGTTATGCTACCAACCAAAAGTCATGTGGTTCAAATCTACTAGCTGCTCCGTAGAAGAAAAGTGGGCAATCTCCTCCTTTGTGATTTGTTGCTTCTGAAAACCTATGGCAGGTTCAGTACTATCCAGAAAAATAACTGCTATCAATTTATTGACCCCACATGTGGCCAATTAGAGTTGTAACCATAGGGTTTCAAGAATGCATTTTTTTCTGAAGTAGATTTCCAGATCATTCTTACAAGGTGCTTCTGGGTAGACTTGATTTTTCAGCCTTTCAGTCATCCACTCCAGGACTCTTTTTTCCTTTTTCCGTTTAATGATGGGTGCAATATCATCAGAGTATTTTCTATTCTATAAAATTCACTTCAATAGTGTGTCATTTGGATATGGTCACTAAGCCAGAATTGGCTTGCCAGATTTCCATTGTCTATAGAACGTACTGATGCATCTCTGTAAAGAATGCCTCTAGGGTTAAGGGACTTGGATTCTCTTAAGGACAACATCAGTGCAAGATGAAAGATGCAGTGGATGCTGTGGTTAGTTGGCCAGCTCACCTCTTCCTGGCTGACACACTCATTCCCTCAGAGCTGGAGTGCTGACTGTTGACAGTGCACAGCTGAGTTCTTCTCTGGACACCTTTCCTTGCTGAAAGGAGATACTCAAGGTTACATCCACTCCCTGTGGGCAGACCACCTTCAAGAGGCCACGTATCTCTCTTGGCACAAAGTATGTGTGACGGTGTTTCAAAATCCTAGCCTCAAAGAAGAGACTTTGTTTCACCCTCTCCAAGACAGAGCCACTTGTTTTCTTGGCAGTTTATGGTATGTTCAAGGATCTTCTCCAGTACCACAATTTGAAGGCATCAATCCTTTTTCTGTCTTCTTGTAAAGCTATTAAAAATATCATGGCTTTGATAAGGTACGCCTTGGTCCTGAAAGTGATATATTTACTTTTCAAGACTTTAAAGTTGTTGTTGTTGTTGTTGTTATGTGCCGTCGAGTTGCCTAAGACTCATAGCGACCCTATGTACAACAGCCCTAAACTCCGCTCTGTCCTGTGCCAATCGCACCATCTCTGACACTCTCATCCCAATTATCCCAGTCACTGAATCAATCCACCTCATAGAGGG
>NW_006399789.1:11594953-11609234 GCF_000299155.1 Elephantulus edwardii | reverse complement strand
TGCAAAATTCGATCATTCTCTCTCCAGCTCCATTTCTGTCACCCAGTCCATGTTTTCCAACTACTGAATCTTCTTCTTTGTTCCTGACTTTTGCATTCCAGTCACCCATTATTACCAATGTATCTTGATTGCATGTTCGATCAAAAGGGTCTTTTGTAGCAGATATATATACCCAATACTTCATTCTATTTCTTGACTGCTACTTCCACGGTCATGATCTCTAGCATGTTTAAGTCCAATGTTGTAGTCACTGCATCAATCTGTCTTCTTAAGTGTCTTTAACAAAGATCATGACAATAATCCAAGATAGAACAAGGTTCCAATTTGTTTTTCATAAGGTTGTTATGAGTTGTAGTTGACTCAATGGCACCTAGCAACAACAATACCAACACCACTTTGATGGGTGTTCATTGCGGAAGACACAAAATTTCCTTTAATATACTCAGCAATATTATTTAAATAATACAGCATTTTCAAGTTCATTGTCATCCAGTCAGAGCTGTCTCATGGTTGATCCTCGGTAGGGTTTTGGAGGCTCTGAATCACACAAGGAGAGATCTTTCTCCCACAGAGCCACTGGTGGATTCAAACTGAGAGGAAGGTGCTGCCTTTAAGTGACCAGTGCAACGTCCTATGGACTATACCATCATTGCTCTTTAAAATAGTCAATGATACTATTTTTCTTTTATGCTTCATACCTAGAAATAACATTATATTTTACTGATCAAATTTAGTAGCAGAAGAAGCAAAGGGGATTAGATCACAAAAGAATTTAGCTCACTGACTTACAAGCTTTATTAAATTATTCATTTTAATTGTTGCTGTTGTTGTGTGCTGTCAAGTCAGAACCAACTCATGGTTGACACTCCACTGGGTTTTCAGAGGCAGTAATTAACACAGGAGGAGACTGCCTAGCTTTCTCCCATGGGGCAGCTGGTGGATTTGTACATGCATTCAGTTGGTGTAGCACTTCCTTAATACTCTGCCACAAAGAAGTCAATTAACACAAGCATAATTAATAACAAAACCCTAATTAATCAATACAACATAGCTATTTGGGGTAAACATTGACTTTCTCTCATTTCAAGTTTAAGATAACAGTCTAATATCTATTTGTTTTGCTGATTTAATCTTATATATTTCTTGAATATAATTTTTTGCCACATTGACCAGAAAATGTGTGGGTTAGCATAGCACATAGGTGACATTTCCTTCAGGCTGGCTGGCTATTTTTAACAGGCCTTGCTTCTTTCCATCCCTAACAGGTTGTTTTATATCCTGAAAGGTCAGTGGGAATGTAACAACACTCTCTTTCTGGACATACTCCCATCTTTAAATCATGTTGCTGCAGGTGGGTGTAAGTCTGGAAATTTTATAACTGCTCTTTATCAGGAAGTTGTAGAGTAAAAGCAGAATTGGAAAGAGATGGTGATACAATAAAGTAACTGAAAGAGAAGTTCTTTCCAAGTTGCATTTCAAAGAAACTTGTTCCTGTCTTGCACTGTTTACTCTCTGTGATTAAATAATAACATGTAATATAGAACCAGAAGCATGGGATTTCAAGCAAAGCTTTCTCCTAATCTCCTTGTAGAACTGGCCAAACCATTTTAGAATATTCTCCTTGAAAGTTTCCAAAGCACTTTGCTAACCATCCTCTCATTTGCTTTGCTCCATTTTTATTGTATATTGCACGTTAATTGTAGATAAAGTCTATTATTCATGGTTTCATGTTTTATTTGGTAGAACATCAGGCTCACAGATGATCAGTGATAGTTTATAGAATAAACTTTCTTAGAGGTTCAGAGGTTTTATATGGAGCTGAATTTCTGAAATCAGTGCCTTTGATGTTCCCTGAGTGCAAATAGTATGGTCAAAAATGCCTGGTCTGTCAAAGACAAGAAAATTTGCCAAAGCCATTAAATGAAAATGCAGGTTTCTTCTTGATCACTATTGATTTCATAATCTGAATTTTGCAAAATTGTTTTTAGATTATTACAACAATTTTGTTGAATAAACAAGCTTTTTTAATAGATGCAGTTAATTAATTGCGATGACAATTTTAATCATAATCAAAATGTTGTTGTAGTTATCAAATGGCATCAAGTCAGTTACAGCTCATGGCAATGTTATTTAGACTTTATCTACAATTATTGTGAAATATATCAGAATGAGACATTGCCAATCCTGTATCATCCTGACCAATTTCCTGTGTTTGAGCCCACCGTTGTAGTGATTGTGTTACTTCATCATATAGAAAGTCTTCCTCTTCTTCAATGACCCTCTAATTTACCAGGTATTAATGGTCTTCCAGAGGCTGGTCACTCCTGACAACATGCCCAACAGTAATGAAACTAAGTCTCTCCATTCTCATCTTAAAGGACTCTCTTTACTGTACTTCCTACAAACCAGATTTGATCCTTTTCCTGGAATCCATGTTATAATCAATATTGTTCACACATACCACAGTTCAACTCGTCTTTGGTTCTCTTTAATAATTGTCCAGATTTTACATGCACATGAGCCCACTGAAATGGCCATTCCTAAATTTGTCTCTAAGTCTGATTTATATGTAAGTAGAAAAAATAAGTAGGGAGCTCTGAGCTCTGCTGGCTTAATGTTAAGGAGTTGATCTACCAACACAAAGGCACGTGGTTCGAATCCACCAACTGCTCCACAGGAAGAAAATGAGTAGCCTCCTCCTATGTGATTTAAAGCCTCTGAAAACCCTTTGAAAGGTCAGTTTTAAGTCCTTTCAAATTTGGCAGTACGTAACAACAGAAACAACTATAGAGTATATGTAAATTGAAACCTGGAAACTATCTGTGTATGGTTACAGACTTTATTATGTGACTTCCTACAAACAAATTTATAAACTACAATAATTAAGTACACGTTTGCTAGTTTACAATAGTGCTGGGGGAGAGCACCGCCAGTAGCTTGAATAACAGGACATTGAAGGCTGTGGAAAGTAAAAAGTAAAATGACAGAAAAATCATGGCGATAATGCAGAACTTAAGAAGTATACAGGCTGTGGCGGAAGGCAACAAAGAGCTTGAAAATCTCATTGGCATCTCTCTTGAAACAGTATAAAGCAACTTAATTTTGTTTCATTGTAGTTGGGTTGGGCTTTTCAGATTTGTTACTGCATGATTTTAATAAAATCTAGTCAACATCCCGTACAACAAATAAATTAATAAAAACAAATGTCAACATCATCTTATAGTCAAAATAATAAAGGGCATAAACCTATGGATGTTAGTCCAGAAACAGAGAGAAACTAGAAAGTTTGACTCAGAGAAGAATCTTCACTTGCATTCAATGATTTTTTATACTAATCTAAAAAATAAAAACATGGTTGTAACAGAAACAAATAGCTTTGTTACTTGAAGCTAGTATAGGCTGACATTTAGTAAAAATAAAACTACCCAGCCACCACCAGAATATGTTCTCCCAAAAGGTGTGTTGATATTCTAATATCTGCACCTATAAGAGTGACCCTGTTTGGAAAAGATGTTCCTTCTTCTTGCCACTCCCCCATTTTTTTTTACTAATTATGTCATTGTATTTCCATACTTAGTTGCCCTTTCTGTCATTCTATGTGTGTTCTGTTGTACATAGGGTTTTCAGAGGCCTGCTATTTTGTAAGTGGATGGCCAATCCTTCGAGATTGTTCACAGCTTTAGTCTGCTTGGCTCCACAATCAACACTCTTGGCACCAGCAGCCAGGAAATTAAAAGATATATTTCAATGGGAAACTCTGCTGTTAGGGACCTCTCTAAAGTACTAAAGAGCAACAGTGTGTCTCTGGAGACTAAGGTGCATCTGGTACAGGCCATGGTCTTTTCAATCACTTGTTATGAGTCAGAGAACTGGACAATAACCAGGGAGGATAGAAGGAGAATTGATGCTTTTGAGCTTTGGTGTTGGAGAAGAGTGCTGAGAGTAAATGGACTGCTAAGAAAACAAACAGATTCATCCTGGAGAGAGTTAAACTGGGCTGCTCCTTGGAGGCAAGGATTCTGAGGCTTTGTCTGACATACTTTGGTCATGTTGTAAGAAGAGACTGGTCCTTGGAGAAGGACATCATGCTTGAAAGGGTGGAGGGCAGCCGCAGGAGGGGAAGGCCCTCTGGGAGGTGGATTGATTCAGTGACTGGGGCAATTGGGATGAGTGTGTCGGAGACAATGAGATTGGCACAGGACAGAGCAGAGTTTAGAGCTGTTGTACATAGGGTCACTATGAGTCACAAGCAACTCGATGGCGTATAACAACAACAACAACAATGATATCGTAGTATCTGGTACAATGGGAGGTGATATGTTGGAATTAGTGAGACAGGCTCAGGACAGGGAAGGGTTCAGAGCTGCTGTACATAGGGTCATTACATATTGCAGGCGACTCAATGGCACATAACAACAACACACTATTTTGGTTGTTTTTTAAATGAAGCCTCTTGTTTAGAGTTAATATGACCTCGGGACGACCTTTTTATTTAATGTTGGTTGTTACTATATTTTGGAGGAACATTCTTCTTAGTGGTACAGCACTCTTCTGTCAGTATGCTGTACTGAGGTAACCTGGGGTTGCTGTGATGTTGAACCTTGTGCCATTGGGGCATTGGGGTGTCAAATGCCATAATGGTTACCAATGGTGGACCGTATTTGGTGAAGCGCCCAATTTAAGACTGGTTTGGAAGCAGGAGTGGCATCCACTTCCTAAACAACATGTCTCTGGAATCTCTATGAACTTTGATAAATGTTGATAGTTAGAGAAAGACTTCAGGCCTTTTGTGGCAATCAACAACAACAGCAATGACATCATAATGACGGAGGTTGTGTCCCTTCTGAGCAAAACTTTCAAAGCAATATTTTATAAAGAGGAGTAAAGATATCCAGGAAAACTCACAGGAATATAATTAAAAGCTGAGGAACTACAAGAAATTCCTAGGACTTCCAGAAGAGATAAGGAGTGATCTTCTAAAGTGGACAATACATAGACTTGCCAAATTTCTGAATTTAGACTCTTCACTTCAAATAATAATAAATTCCAGTTCTTTAAACCACTAACTTTTGTTGCCTATATAACGCAGGGAGGGAGGGAGTGTTATAGTGGTACAATGGTTAAGAATCAGGCTGCTAACCAAAGGTTTGCAGTTCAAACTCACCAAACACTCAGTGGGAGAAAATACCTAGCATAAATATTATAACCTTTAAAATCCTATAAGGTAATTTTTTTTCTACCAATAGGGTCAATACCAGGTGAAAAGCATATGCTCCTTAAAAAAACAAAACCCCAAACCATCTCATTACTCTGGAGTCAATTCTAATGCCATTGAGTGTGTCTAAGAGATCCTCTATTGAGTCAGGAGCTAATCAACCTTCATTGGAGGAGACTGCCTCATTTTTCTGTCACAGAGCTGCTGGCAAATTAAAATTGTCCACTTTTTTGTTAGCAGGAGGTCAACATACAACGCATTACGCAACCAAGGCTCGCGCTCGTGATCTCTCTCTCTCTCTCTCTCTCTCACACACACACACACACACACACACACACCTCTCTCTTCATCGATTTTTTTTGTTTTGTTGTTGTTGTTATATACCATAAAGTCAACAATGAGTCATAAAAATCTTATGAACAACAGATCTGAACCTTGCACCATCTTCATAATCTCTGGCATGCTTGAGTCCTTTTTTTTTTTTACAGTCATTTTATCATTATTTATTGTTAGGCTGCAAATCTCATGAGAGTTTTTCTTCTCCAGAAAAGCTGTTAGTTGATTCATACCACCAGAAAGGCCCAGTCTTTGAGTTAACAGAGAAATTCCCAATTAACTAAGTACATTCAATACTCTTCTCCAGCACCACAGCTCAAAGGCATCAATTCTCCTTCTATCCTCCCTAGTCATTGTCCAACTCTCTGATGTGTAACAAGTGATTACAAAAACCATGGCTTGTATCAGGCAGACCTTAGTCTCCAGAGAGACACCGTTGCTCTTGACTACTTTAGAGAGGTCCCTAACAGCAGACTTTCCCATCACAATACGTTTTTTTATTTCCTGGCTGCTGGTACCAAGGATAGGTCTTGAAAAAAATTTATAGTGGATGCCACATATTCTCCTTCAACTTGTCAACATAGTCAATCATCTTATTGGTTACAAATGGCCAATACCCATCCATCTCAGCTTACTAGTACCTAGGATGCCAAACTTTATGCATTCCTTTTCATTTCAAACAACTTTTTATTTTCCTTGATTCATACTTGGTATACTCTGTGTTCCAATTATTAATAGATACCTGCCACTTGTTTCTCCTCATTTTGAGTCTGGGAGAGATCCATACTTGCTCTTATTCTTAAGAATGGGGATCTTACAAATGGCAGAAATTATTGAACAATATCATTAATATTCCATGCAAGTAAAATCTTGCTGAAGATTGCTTTTAAGTGGCAGGAACATACATCAATAGGAAATTACTAAATATTCAACCTGGATTAACAAGAGGCACAAGGGTATCATTGCTGATGTTAGATGGACCTTGGCTGAAAGCAGAAAATACCAGGAAAAAAATGTTTACTTGTGTTTTATTAACCATGCAAATGCATTGGACTGGTGTATCGTGCAAACAATGACTAGCATTGAGAAGAATAGGAATCCTGGAACATATAATTGTGCTAATGAGAAACATATGCCAAGATCAAGAAGCAATTGTCAAAAAAAAAAAAGAAGGGAACATTGGATGGTTTAAAATAAAAAAAGATGTTCATTGGGGTCATATACTTTCTCCATATCTGTTCAATCTGTATGCTGAGCAAATAATAAAAGTAATATTAAGAAGTATATGGCATCAGAATTAGAGGAATACTCATAGACAAGCTGCATTATGCAAATGACAAAACCTGGTATATAGTCAGTATAGAACATGAAGTGCTTGCTGTAGACAATCAGAGACTGTAGCCTTCAATATGAGTTATGTCTCAAAATCAAGAAAAAAAACAATCCTCATCACCTGACCAATAGGCAGCATCAAGATAGATGGAGAATAGATGGAAGTTATCAATTATCTCATTTTACTTGGATCCAAAATCAACATCCATGATAGTGGCAGTCAAGAATTTAAAAAAACACATTGCAGTGGACAACTCTATTGATAAGGACTTCCTTAAATTGCTAAAGAGCAAAAGTGTAAATTTACAGACTAAGAAGTAGGGAATCCAAGTGATAGCACTTTCAATTGCTTTGGATGTGCAGGAAAGCTTGATGGTTAATAAGAAATACTGAATAAGAACCTACACCTTTGAATTGTATTGTTGGCAAAAAGAATTGAACATACCATAGACTGCCAATGGAATAGACAAATCCATCTTGGAGGGAGTGCAACAAGCGTGCTTCTTTGAGGCAAGGATGATGAAAACTCATAAACTTTAGGCATATTGTCAGTAGGGGACACTCTGGAGATGGGTAACCTCTGGGGATGGTTCAAAAATCAGTGAAAGAGAGGTGGGATCCATCCTCAGTGAGATGGATTGACACAGGGACTGTAGCAACGAGGTTGAGCATTGTGGACATGGTGTATCTGAGGCAGGACAGAGCAACATTTGTCTGTTGTTAATAGTGCCACTATGAGTCTTAGTTACTGGAGGCCACCCGATAGCAACTTCATGAATCACAACTGACTTAAAAGAATTTATGTTCAGTGCAGGTATTGAAATGAATGTGATAAAGCAAAATTTGTATCATAGATGAGTGTAAAATGAGTTTGCTTTGTTAACTTCTATTCAAATCACAATTTTAAAAATTAACAGTATTACCATAGCAAAAGATAAGTTGTATCTTAAGGTGGAAAGGATAAATTAGTGATGGACAAGGAATCATATCATAATGGAATTCGTGGAAACAAAAATAAAAAATATCATTCAAGTAAGGTATGTCTTTTTAAAAAGTGAATTTATAAAACAATCGTTAGCTCCACTTGGTGTAATATCATGCTTACAAAAGAACCTTGTAATTGTTTTCTTTCTGTCATACCTTCCTAGTCCCATATAGCCAGCAAGTATATTCTAGAACATTGCCATTCTATATTTTGTGAATCTGAAAATAGCATGTCAATTATTCTGAGTCCTTTAGCTTTCTGCAGGTAGCAGTCCAGTTTTGCAAGCACCATTTGTTGAAGAAGTTGTTGTTTCCCTCTTTGACAGATTTTGTTGCCTTGTAGAATATCAGTTACCCATAGATAGATGAGTTAATTTCTGGGTTCTTGATTTTGTTCTACTGGTCTATGTGCCTGTCATTGTACTAGAATAATGCTGTTTTGATTATTATAGCTGTATAGCACCATGAGGGATGGAGAAGAGATTGATGTTGTTAACAGTTACAGCTTGCTCAACTCTACTAACAACATTCTTAGCACCAGCAGTCAGGAAATCAAAAGATTAATTTAATTAGGTAATTCTGTTGTCAGAGACCTTTCCAGAGTACTGGAAAGCAGCGATGTCAGTCTAGAGACTAAGTTGTGCGTAATCCAGGACATAGTCTTTACAATTACTTGCTATGCATCAGAGTGCTGCATAATGACTATGAATGACAGAAGAATTGATATCTTTGAGTTGTGGTGCTGGAAAAGAGTCTTGAACTTGACACGGACTGCCAAGAAAACAAATAGGTCTGTCTTGGAGAGTGTGAAACCAATTTTGTCCTTGGAAGGTAGGATTTTGAAGCTCTGTCTCACAAACTTTGGACATGTGATCAGGAGGGACAGATCCTTGGAGACAGACATCTTGCTCAGAAGGGTGGAGGAACAGTGCAAGAGAGTAAGACCTCAGATGAGATCAATTGATACAGTGAGTAGGGCAGTGGGGGTAGGTGTGTTGGAGTCAGTGAGACTGGCTCAGGACAGGGCAGCCACTCCTGCTCCCAAACACATCATAGTATGTTCTAGTTGCCATTGAGTCACCTGTGATGTATAGCGACCCTATGTACAGCAGCTCTGAACCTTTCACTGTCCTGAGCCAATCTCACTAATTTTGACACACCAACCCCCATTGCCCCAGTTACTATATCACTCCATCTCACCCAGGGTTTCCCTCTCCTGTGCTGTCCGTCCACCCTTATGAACCTGATGCCCTTCTCAAAGGACTGATCTCTCCTGGCCACTTGCCAAAAGAAGTGAGGCAGAGCTTCAAAATCCTAGCCTCCAAGGAGAGACTTGGTTTCACTCTCTTCAAGACAGACCTTTTTTTTTTTTTTCTTGGCAGTCCATGGTATGTTCAAGACTGTTCTCCAGCACTACAACTCGAAGGCGTCTATTCTTCTTCTGCCATCCTAGTCATTGTCCAACTCTCTGAAGCACAACAAGTAATTGAGAAGACCCATGACATGGATTAGGTGCACCTTTGTATCTAGACTGACATTGGTGCTCATCAGCACTCTGGAGAGGCACAGAGAAGGAAACCAAGAAAGCAATACCATTTACAATAGCCAACCATGAGTTGAGACACTTAAGAACAAAACTTAATTGGAGACACAAAAGACCTTTACAAAGAGCACTGCAAAACACTTTTGTGAGAAACAATAAAAGACCAAAATAAGTGAAAAAATGCTCTCTGTTCATGGGTAGGAAGACTCGTTATAGTGAAAATGACAATCCTACCAAAAGCAATGTACACATTTAATGCAATCCCAATGGAGATACCAAATTCCTTTCTCAAAAAGATATAAAAGGCAATTGAAATGATAAATTGTTAGGGTCATTGTTAGGTACCATTGAGTCAAGTATGACTCATATTGACTCTATGAATAACAGATCTGAACCAAGTTCCGTCCTGTAACATCATCATTAATCAATAGTATTTTTCTCTTTCAGGCAGCATCCACTCCCTTGTTGTTGTTGTTATCTTCAAGTTGAAACTGACTTATAGGCACCCCTCCACCAGGTTTTCAGAGGCAGCAAATCACATGGAAGGAGATTGCTCATCTTTCTCCTACAGAGCATCTAGTGGACTTTAACTGCATAACTTTGCATTGACAGTACAAAATCATCTCCAGAATAGGCTTGAGGCATTGAATACTAATGATAGAAGACCAGATGATTTATGGGATGGCGTTACACATATAATCCATGAAGAAAGAAAGATGTTGTTACAAACACAGAGGAAGACAAAAATAAATGACAGAAGAGACTCTGAAAAATTCATTAGAGCATAAAAAAATCCCCAACAAAGGGGAAAAACAGAAATAAAAGCGACGAGCAGATTTCAAAGGGCAGGTCGAGAAGACAAGGCAAAGTATTATAATAGAATGTATAAAGAACTGGAGCTGGAGAATAAAAACAAAATAACTAGCTCAGCATTTTTCAAATTGAAAAAATTATAAAACAAACTCAAGCCTTGAGTTGTAATGCTGAGAGACACTATGAGCAAAACATTGAATGATTCAAGAAGCATCAAAAGAGGGAATACACAATCACTGTAAGGAATTGGTTGACACTGAACAATTTCAGGAAGTAACACAAGAGCAAGAGCCAGTGGTAATGAAGAAAGTAGCTCAAGCTGCACTGATGGGATTGGAAAAAATTAAGGCCTCACGAATTGACAGGATAACAATTGACATGTTTCAAATATTAGAGGCTACCCTGGGCTTGCCAGGAAATTTGGAAGACAAACATTTGGCCAACTGACTGGAAGAGATCCATTTTTGTTCCCATTCCCCAGAGAGGTGATTCTACACAATATGATAGTTACAGAAAAATATCATTAATATCACAGGTAAGCAAAACCTTGCTGAAGATCATCTAAAAACCACTAAGAATGCATTGAGAGTGAACTATTAGAAGTTTAAGTGGGGTTTATTAAAGACTATAGCACCAGGTATATCATTGTTGATGTCAGACTGATCCTGGCTGAAAGTGGAGAATATGAGAAAAATAATGCCTATTTTTATTCTATTGACTATGCAAAGGTATTTTATTGTATTGATCATAATAAATAATGACTAACTAAATAATGAGAATCCCAGAACACTGAATTAAGCTCATATGAAAACTATACCTAGACCACGAAACTGTTATCTGAATGGAATAAGGGATACTGTATGGTTTAAAATCAGGAAAGATGAGTGTCAGTGTTGTATCCTTCCTCCATATCTATTCAGTATGTATGGTGAGAAAGTTATCTGAGAAGCTGTACTATATGAGTAAAGAATTTGGGTTCTCAATCAGAAGACTAATCAAAAACCTGTGTTGTGTGGCATAACCTTACTAGCTGAAAACAAGGGCGACTTGAAATACTTCCTGCAGAAAATCAAAGACTACATCAAGACGACAAAATCCTCTAGATCCGTAAGCAATGTCATGATAGATGAAGAAAAGATTGAAATTGTCAATTATTTCATTTTACTTGATTCCACAACCAACACCCTTGACACAAGGACTCAGGAGATAGGAGACATATTGCACTGTGCCAGTCTGTAGTCAGGAACCTCTTCAAATTGTTTGATGCTTAAGGATCATCTGACCCAACACATCCTTTTCATCACTTGCTATGCATCTGAAAGCTGAACAATGAATAAAGATGACTGAAGAATTTATGACTTTGAGCTGTAGTGTTGGAGAAGAGCACTGACTATCTCATGGGTTGCCAAAAGAACAAACAGTTACATCTTGGATAAAGTGTAGCCTAAATGCTCATTGGAGGCAAGAATGACGAAGGTTCATGTTACATGCTTTGTTAATTTTACTGTAAGAGGCTATTATTTTAAGAGGGACATTATGCTTGCAAAGGCAGGATCAGCAAAAGAGAGGAAGACCCTTGATGAGATGGAGTGACACAGTGACAGCAGCAATAGGCTCAAGTGTGTCAGATATGATGAGAATGACACAGCATAGGACAGGATTCAGATCTGTGGTTCATAGGATTGCTATGAGATATACTCAAATCATGAGTACCTAACAACAAGCCATCAGAGCTCCCTTTCCTCTCCCTAGACCTTTGCAATCACAATGTAATTCCCTTTAGCAGCTTAAAAGCAAGCCTGTTTATACATTTCATAGAGCTGTTATTTATGTTTTGAAGTTGATCAGAATCAGAAAGATTGATTCATACTTTTTAAAATTCACAGTATATTTACTGTGACTTTGAACTCTGCCTCAAGTTCTAATTCACCAGTGGCTCTCGGGAGGAAAATAGACAGTCTCCTCCTATGTGATTTGCAGGCTTTGAAACCCAATGGAAGGTCAACTATGTATCAGTTCCAACAGGAAGGCAATGAATTGAGTTTATCATAAAAGGAAATTCCAGGAATGGCAGCAGGAAGCTTATAAGAGGAGCCAGCTGTTCATGGTTAAGCTTCTTCATTTAAGTGCCATACTTACGAAATTAAGTGTACATAGGCTAGGATATGCCCTATAAAGAATTTTCTAACATTTAAAACTAGAAACTATTGAGGGTCATGTTTGAGCTTCCCAATACTAAAGGTTCAAAAGTAAAGTAGAAGAACATTATCTGGGGCATCATGAAGGAAATCCTCACACTGTGTGAGATGCAATTGTTCCTGATCTTGAAGGTGGTATTAACTCAGAAGTACTGATAATTTTTTTACAAGCTTCATCATAATATGGACAATTATAGTAATTTTTATATCTGCATTACCTCACACTATTCTTATAAGATAGTATTATTTCATTTTGTCCTATTAGTACTCCACCACAGAGTGGATGAACCAAACAAGATGGACATTTCTGGACAGTTAGAAAGTAAAGGTATCTATTCTTTCTCTCTTCCTAGCTGTTGTCCTCATGTACTGTTGAATTGGAACCAACTCATAGCTAACTCTCCAATGGGTTTTCAGAAACAATGAATAGTATGAGAGGAGATTACTAATCTTTCTCCCACAGGGCAGCTTGTGGATTTGAAATGCCTGTCCTTGGATTGGCAGTGCAATTCCTTACTATTCTTGCTTATTACATTCAGGTTTGGGGTTAGTCAATCATCATTTCATAACTGACCAGCACTTTCTTCCATAAGAATATTTTCTTTGTTCACAAGGGTGGGTATATCCTGCAGGATGTAACAATAAAAATTATGTTGGTCCAACATGTTTGCCTAGAGAGTGGATCTCTATTCCAGATCACATAGTTATACCATATATAAATAAACTCTTTGACTTGCTCATTTTAGCCAGCTTGTCTAAACATAGCTGAGATGTGACACAGATTTCAGGAAACTGGGTATTACCTATATCACACACATGTACATATTAACACATATATGTAGATACACACAAAGCCAGGAAATGTGCTGGCCTTTTGCACCCTCCAGTCAATGCCTAAGCACAGGCCTGTCCTCTGTGGAGAAGACACCAAGTGGAAGATCAACACAGGTAGAAAGAAAGATCCTATAGGTTTGTTCTGTTTTGTTTTGTCTCTAAGCACCTCTGGTTCAGTAGGCAGTAGAGTAAAGAATAGGAAACTACCAGGTTTAAGGTGATTGACTGTTTAGTTTCCAGCTGAGAAAATGAAAAGATAGAAAGGGAGTACCTGTCACTAAATGTCTGGGATGACTGGTGGGCAGGCTTCCCGGGACATTGACCTTAACTTTGTTTTATCAAGGTTCTTCCCAACTTACTATTAAGAAGAATTTTCAACAATCTCATTTTTATTAGCCTTTTGCGCCCATTATAGTTTTCTAGTTGCTAGTTTGTTATGGTTTTAACATAAATATGGTTCTAAAAATGTCTCACATGAGTAGTTGCAGTGCTGGGTATGCTATTTAGACTACATAAAAAGCCTATGTAAAGGACGTTCCTTGTAATGGGACTATTTTATATTTAATAGACCTGTCATATAAACATATACTCGCATTTAAAATGCAGTTTCTGGGCCATAAAATAAACACCATTTCTAATATTGCTGTTGGCTTTCACATGCACAGAGCTCAAATCATTAAATGGAGAAATACATGTTCACCAGCAGGTTTGCACGGAGTACACTGTGCCTTGAAACAAAAGCATTAGCAAGGCATATGAAATTGTGAAAGCCACACAGATAAAATGTTTTCTGCAAATTATAGTTTAACATTTTATACCATACCACAAACATTGTAGACTTCCAGTAAATGATTATTGATGATTAAAAACACAAAGGAGGAGGAACAGTTGTAAGCAGACCCTAGTGATTGGAACATGGAATGTGAGAGCCATGAATGTAGGAAAATTAGAAATTGTTAAGAAAGAAATGGAACGCATAAATATTGACATATTAGGCATTGGAGAGATGAGATGGACTGGCATGGG
>NW_006399789.1:11536618-11592473 GCF_000299155.1 Elephantulus edwardii | reverse complement strand
GTCTGACATACTTTGGACATGTTGCCAGGAGGGACGGGTCCTTGGAGAGGGACATCATGCTTGGGAGGGTGGAGGGACAGCGCAGGAGGGGAAGACACTCTATGAGATGGATTGATTTGGTGACTGGGGTAATCGGGATGCGTGTGTCGGAGGCAGTGCGGTTGGCCCAGGATAGAGCAGGGTTTAGGGCTGTTGTGCATAGGGTTGCTATGAGTCGAAAAGGACTTGACGGCACATAACAACAATAACAACATAGAGAGGTTATTTTTTATTTGGATGTGGTAATGCATAAGATTGATTGTTCCAAATAGCTTTCTTAGCCATTGGCTTTGGCTTTCACCTCGTTATTATGCTGATAATATGAGACAAATAGTATCTCTTGGATTGGAACATGCAAATGGGGTGTCTAGACAACCAATGAAAAGATTGGGCAGTCTTCTCCAATAAAGCTTAAATCAGGCATGTTCCAAATGGAAAATTCACTATAATTTAAAAAGTAAAAACAAAAACACACGCCAAAAAAAAAAAAAAAAATGGAGAGTACAACATATCCTTTTCAATCAGAGATTCTTGTTTGAGATCGACTTGGATGAAGATCAGTGTTGTGCTGTTAGCTCTAAAGTGGCTCTTCCCAGGCAGTAGCAGAGGTGGTAGAAAAACAGATCAACATGAGAAAGAACTGAACGGGAGCTGCCACCTCACAGAGCCAGAGCCAAGGGCCTTTCCCTAGGTTACTAGAGGTTTGGGGAAAGATTCCATAATTGGAAGGACTAAAAGAGCTATGTAACATTGGCCCATCACAATAAAGTTAAAGGTCAAAAGAAGTGTGAACACAATTAAGAAGCTGTCCTGACTGTTAATGGAACCCTGCTTCTAAGTTTAGTCGTAACTGCTCTTTTCCTTGTTAACCTTCTAATTGTAAGTACTACTTGTGAGTTCTATGTGGCCATTGCAATGAATTTGTGGATCCAGTAGTACAGCAGCAAGAGTTCGAAGAGGAACAGTTGGTGTTCAGATTGGTAGAAAGAGATGCTAGATTGTGGCAGCAGGTTTGACCTTATAGGAATTGGATTTACGATGTTCATGTTGTGGATGGGGACTATTCTTGCAGCATTAGTACAGGTCGGGTGCTGTCTCCACTGTTTTTATACATACATATTTGGAATCTATACTTAAAAAGTAAGGTTCATCTACAAGTGATGTAGTGGTAACATCATTTTTCAAGTTAAAGTGAATCAAAATACAGTACTTTTGACTTGACTAACTTCACAAAGTTATTTATCACAATATACTTAATATTTCTTGTTTGAAAAATATCGATAATTTTAGTTACACTATTTAAAATTTTCTTGTAAATTAAATAATACATACAAAATTACTGGCATTTTTTTCAGCTACATATTCTAAATAAACCTCAGACTCATTGTTGCTGATTCATTAATGACTCATAGCAGACCCTCCAGTGAGTTTTTGGAGACTGTGAATCACAAAGGAGGAGATTGCCAATCTCTCGTACGTGGAGCTGCTGGTGCATTTAAACTACCATGATGTGCCACCTCTGGGTTGGCAGCACAGCTCCCTGTGGTCCATCACAACACTATGGCACAAAGATTAATGTTAAATAAGCATTAGCAAGTACAGCTTTTGGAAACAGGAGTGGAATCCACGTCCTGAACACCAAGCCTCTGGAAACACTATGAACTTGGAAAAACAGTGATAATTATAGAAAGGCTTCAGGTCTTCTGTTCATAAGGTCACCATAAGTTGTGCTTGACTTGATGCAATCAACAACAACAATACTGATTTTATTGTTTTTCTAGAGCTGTACTTTTAATTCACCAAAAGTACTTTTTTTCCCAGATGTTGGCATTTTTTTTGTTAGTATTAATAGAAATTGTTGTTGTTATTGTTAGGTGCCTTCAAGTATGATTCATTGTGACCTATGAATAATTGAACTCAACCTTGTTCTATCCTGTGCCATCCTCACAATCTTTGACACACTCAAGTCTTTTGCTGCAGTGACTTTGTCAACCCACCTAGTTAAGGGTCTTCCTCTCCTTTGCCATTCCTCTACCTTCCCAAGCATGAAGACCCTCCACAGAATAAGCTAGCAACATGTCCAAAGTAAGTAAAAAGAAGCTTCAATCATCCTGGGCCCTAAGGAGGACTCTAGCTGCTGCTTCTCCAAGATATATCCATCTGTTCTTTTGCCAGTCCATGGGATCTTCAAGCACTCTTCTCCAACACCACACTTAAACGTATCAACTTTTCTTAAGAAAATAAATTATGAAGCAGAATGTACAATGTCATTAATCAATAAAAGCATCAGCTAATCTACGGAGTGGCTCCAAGAGAAAGATAGGAAGTCTCTTCTCATGTGATTTACAGCCTCCACAAACCTACTACAAGGTCAGCTTTGAGTCAGTTCTGACCTCAAAGCAATGAGTTTGAGGGTTTTTTTGTTTGTTTGTTTTTAATCTAGATTAATGTATCCACTAACATATTTTCCTTCATTTAGTTTTTTATGAAAGTTAGAATGCTTAAAGAAACATAAAATTATAACTACCCTTAAGTAGTTTAAGTGAACATGAAAAGAAATTGATATGTTAATTAGTAAAATATTTTTAAAAATATAGGCAGTAACACTATCATGTGGCACTTTGCTACATTGATAGAATACTTGACTAACCCTATGCAAACAGCTCAGGAAAAAACAATTTCTGTGAGTTAAAGCCCTAAATTTGAAAAAGGAAATTTTAGGTGAAAATCCATGATGATCTTTTTATGGCATCAGGATAACGAGCAATTCATTAAACCAGAAACTATAAAGCCACAAACTATAAAGGGATAACTATTAGATTTATCTACTAAAATTAAAAATTTCCATGTGACAAAAGACAACACTAAAAAAGTTAAGACAATTCACAGGCTTGGAGATATTTGCAGGTATATTGACATCCCTACCCTCAAATGTATCTGGAGTTTTTCATATATTATAAACCAAAAGACAACTCAATAAAAAGTGGGCAAGGGGTTCATAAAGAACACAATGTCCGGTAAGGAGATAAAAATACACTCCACTGCGCAATAAAAATGGGATGTACAAATCAAAATATCCAGGTTTTGTTGTTTGAGCTTTAAGACTAACTTGCATAAGATTAAGTATTTAAATATAAAATAGAAAAATGTGAAAGTTTTTAATATCTGTATTTAAGACATCAGGGAGAAATTTTAAAAAAAAAAAAAAAGACCTGGAGCCAAGAATACAAGAATATGAAGAGAAGTGAAGAAGAGAGAGATTAAGTTCAGCATATACTCTTGCCTGTTTGGTTCAGTTGTTTGTCAATTTTTAATGTCCAGCAAGATGCAAACAATGAAACAGAGAGTAATATCTAAGCAACTGAGAAATTAAGCAGAGTTAATCTCAAAGGCTAAGGAAACAAAAATGGAAGCTCAGGCTTCATCACAACTCTAGTAAAATGACTAGAAATTTAGTCGAGTCTGGTGTCTAGTTCATAAGAAGACCCACTGCTAGCCCAAAAACAATGCCTCTCATGCAATTCAAATCCACCAATGGCTCTGAGGCAGAAAGATTTAGCAATCTGCTCTCACAAGCTATACAACCTCAGAAACCCAATGGAGGATCATCTACGAGTTGGCTCTAATCAATGGTTTGAGGGGTTTGGGGTTTTTTTGTGAGTAGAAAGGTTATATACTTGGACTAAACAAATGGAAAGAAACTTTTACGTTTATTTCATCAGAAACATGCTAGTTTCTGTTACTGAAACTTGAATCGGTTTAATGCAAAGGGGATTATGGTTATACACTTCTTTTCATCTAACAAAAGCAAAAGTTAGATCACTCTGCAGGACATTCACATCATTATAAGCCACACATTACCTTTAAATAATTCGATACACAATGCCTGACATTTGGATAAATATTTTAAGTCCTCTGAAAAACCAAGTTATCCAAACAAAGAAGAAAACTGGAAAATATAAAGCCATCTATAGTTGTTGTTAGGTGTTCTAGAGTGACTATGATGCATAGTAACCCTATAAAACAGATCAGAACTCTATCCTATCATGTACCATCTTCATGATCTCTGCCATGCTCAAGTTCATTGTTAGTGTCACTGTGTCAATACTTAATCATCTTCCTTTCATTCCTCACCCTTTCTCAGGAGAATGTGTTTTTAAGAATTGGCCCCTCTTGACAGCATATTTAAGTATGTGAAAGAGAAATTTCACCTTTATTCTCTCTAGAAGCATCCTAATTGTACATCTTCTGAGACAGATTGGTTTGCTCTTTTGGTTGGCCATGGTATAGTCAATCTATTTCTTCAACACCACAATTCAAAAGCAGAGATTCTTCTTTGGTCTTTCTACAACCATTTAAAACTCATTGCTATCTAGTCAGAACCAAACTCATAGGTGAGCCTCCAGTGAGTTTTCAGATGCTGTAAATTGCACAGGTATACAGAGTGCTCACCTTTCTTCCACGGAGTGGCTAGTGATAAGACATACATATATTAGAGTTACAGACTTTAAAACAATTGTACCTAGACAGGAACCCAGAAGAGTTAGATGGTTGGTTGCTGGCTACTTTTGCTTGCTCATCATGTAAACAAAGTGGGGGGAAATGTGGAACAAAACTCAAAAAATATCAAAAGGCTGCACTTTAATCCCAGAGGTTTGCAGTTTGAATCCACCAAATGCTTTGCTGGAGAAGGAGGGGCAATCTGCTCCTGTACCAGTCAGGTCCGATTTGATGGTACACACAAAAAAAATAATAAAATTTTTTTAAAAATCAAAAGGCCAGGTAGAAACTGGTGAAACACCCTAACACAAATATCCACTAATCATATTTTTGAACATAGAACAAAACTCATTCCAATGGCTTAAACTTCAGTCAAATAACTGACAGGCTTAACAAGTGGCCAAGATTATGAAGTAGATTAGGACTGGTGGCCTAGTGGCAAGAAGCTACACTGCAATCCCAGAGGTGTAAGGTTCTAATCCACCAGATGCTCTGCTGGACAATCCCCTCCTGTACCGGTCAGATCTGATTTCACGGTACACACACACACAAATAATAAAATATAATAAATTTTAAAAAAGGAAAAGAAATATCTAACCAAGGCAGCACTTGCTCAAAGGTAAAGCTTAAAGGCAGGAAGGAGTAAATAGAAGGTTTGATGGAAATGAGAATCATAGGAAGGAGGAGAAAAGAGTTTTATTACACTGTTGATGTTTTAATTGTTAGATACTGTTGAGTTGAGTATGACCCATAGTGACCAACCTGAACTTTGTTCTAACTTGTGTCATCTCACACTTTCTGAGATACTAGGGCCCATTGCAGTGGTCACTGCTTGAGTGTCTTCCTCTTTTTGCCAACCCTCCACCTTTTCAAGCATGATGTCCCTTTCTAATAAATAGCCTCCTTTGCTTTATCATCTTTGCCTCCAACGACTACTCTGGCTGTACTTTCTCCAGGACATATCTTTCTTTTGGGAGTCCATGGGATATTCAGTACTCTTCTCCAACACCATGGCTCAAAGGCATCAATTCTTCTTCTGTAATCCTTATTCATTGTCTTGCTCTCTGCAAATGATTGGAAAGACTATGACCTGAATCAAACATACCTTAGTCCTTAAATTGGCATCATTTTTACTCAATTATTTGGAGAAGTTCCTGACTGCAGGCTTTGCCAGTGCAGTATGTCCCCTGATCTCCTGACTGCTGGTACCAAGGGTATTGATTGTAAATTCAAGCTAAGATAAAACTATTGATTGCCGCAATCTTTTCTCCATCTGTCATGATGTTACCTATATATCCAGTAGTGAGAATTATTGTTTTCTTACTATTTAAAAGCACCTAATATTGAAATTTGTAGTCCTTGATCTTCTACAGCAGGCACTTCAAGGCTTCCTCACTCTCAGCAAACAAGGTTGTGCCATCTGTCCACTGTAGGTTATTGCTAAGTCTTCCTCCAGTCCCAGCTTAATGAATAATATGTTTTGCATACAGAGTTTGGAAAATATAGGACAATATCATTGATTTCACATGCAAGCAAGATTCTGCTGAAGATTATCCAAAAACAAATGGAAAAGCACATCAGCAGAGAACTGGCAGAAATCCAGGCTGGGTTGAGAAGGGATTGTTGTACTAGGGATATTGTAGCTAATGTTAGATGGATCTTGAATGAAAGCAGGGAATACCAGAGAAATGTCTATCTGTGTTTCATTGATTATGCAAAGGTGTTTGACTGTGTGGATCACAACAAACTGTGGCTGACTCTGAGAAAAATGAGAATTCCAGAATACTTGATCATCCTAATGTGAAATCCATACTTAGAACAAGAGACAGTCATCAGAACAGAGCAAGGAAACACTGCATGGTTCACAACTGGGAAGTATGTATGCCAGGGATTTGTCCTAATTCCATACCTTTTTAACCTGTATGGAGAACAGATTATCTAGGAGGCTGGACTGTAGGAGAAGTGTGGCATCAGGATTGGAGGAAGAGTCATCAACTATCTGCATTACACAGATGACACAACCCTGCTTGCTGAAACTGAGGAAGACATGAAGCTCTTGCTGCAGAAGGTCAAGGGCTGCAGCTGTCAAAATGGATTTAGGCAAAATATCAAGAAGACAAAGATTCTCACCACTTGGCCATTTGCAGCATCAGGATGGAAGGTGAAGAGATAGAGATTGTTCACAGCTTTAGTTTGCTTGGCTCCACAGTCAATGCTCTTGGCACCAGCAGCCAGGAAATTTAAAAAAAAAAAACATATTTTGATGGGAAAGTCTGCTGTTAGGGACCTCTCCAAAATACTGAAGAGCAATGCTGTCACTCTGGAGACTAAGGTGTGCCTGATACAGGCCATGGTCTTTGCAATCACTTGCTATGCGACAGAGAGCTGGACAATGACCAGGGAGGACAGAAGAAGAATTGATGCCTTTGAGATGTGGTGTTGGAGAAGAGTATTGACTATACCATGGACTGCTAAGAAAACAAACAGGTTTATCCTGGAGAGGGTTAAACTAGGCTGCTCCTTGGAATCAAGGTTTCTGAAGCTTCATCTGACATAATTTGAACATGTTGCAAGGAGGGACCAGTCCTTGGAGAAGAATGTTATGCTTGGGAGGTTAGAGGGACAGTGCAGGAGAGGAAGACCCTCTATGAGGTGGATTGATTCAGTGACTGGGGTAGTGGGGGTAGGTGTGTCAGACACTGTGAGATTGGCACAGGATAGAGCAGGGTTTAGGGCTGTTAGACATAGGGTCGCTGTGAGTCACAAGCAACTCCACGGCACATAGCAATAATATACATATTAAATAGTAATGGAGAAAGGATAAAATCTTGATACACATCTTTCTTAATTTTAACCCTATAATGTTCCTTATACTAGAAGTCCAGGCTGGGTTTAGAAGGGGGCGTGGTACTAGGGATATTGTAGCTAATGTTAAATGGATTTTGGCTGAAAGCAGGGAGTAACAGAGGAATGTCTATCTGTGCTTCATTGATTATGCAAAGGCGTTTGACTGCATGGATCATAACAAACTGTGGCTGACTCTGAGAAGAATGGGAATCCCAGAACACTTGATTGTGCTAATGCGAAACTTATACTTGGACCAAGAGGCAGTCGTCAGAACAGAGCAGGGAAACACTGCATGGTTCAAAATTGGGAAGGGCGTATGCCAGGGATGTGTCCTGTCTGCATACCTTTTCAACCTGTATGCAGAACAGATCATCCTGGAGGCTGGGCTCTATGAGGAGAAATGCAACATCAGGATTGATGGAAAATCTATCAACAGTCTGCATTATGCAGATGACATAACCCTGCTTGCCGAAACTGAGGAAGACCTGAAACACTTGCTAGAGAAGGTCAAGGACTGCAGCCTACAATACGGATTGAGACTCAATGTCAAGAAGACAAAGATTCTCGCCACTGGGCCAATTGGCAGCATCAGGATGGATGGTGAAGAGATTGAGATTGTACACAGCTTTAGTTTGCTTGGCTCCACAATCAACACTCTTGGCACCAGCAACCAGGAAATTAAAAGACGTATTTCTATGGGAAAGTCTGCTGTTAGGGACCTCTCTAAAGTACTGAAGAGCAACGGTGTGTCTCTGGAGACTAAGGTGTGTCTGGTACAGGCCATGGTCTTTGTAATCACTTGTTATGCATCAGAGAGCTTTACAATGGCCAGGGAGGATAGTAGGAGATTTGATGCCTTTGAGCTTTGGTGTTGGAGAAGAGTGCTGAGGGTACCTTGGGCTGCTAAGAAAACAAATAGATTCATCCTGGAGAGGGTTTAACTGGGCTGCTCCTTGGAGACAAGGATTCTGAGGCTTCATCTGACATACTTTGATCATGTTGTAAGAAGAGACCAGTCCTTGGAGAAGGACATCATGCTTGGGAGGGTGGAGGGCAGGCGCAGGAGGGGAAGGCCCTCTGGGAGGTGGATTGATTCGGTGACTGGGGCAATCGGAATGAGTGTGTCAGAGACAATGAGATTGGCACAGGACAGAGCAGAATTTAGAGCGGTTGTACATAGGGTCGCTATGAGTCTCAAGTGACCCAACGGCACATAACAACAACAAACAACAATGTTTCTTAGCTCTCTGTTCACACAACAGCCTCTTAGTTTAGCTATAAATATTATACAATTAAGTATTCTAGGATTTCCATTCTTCTCAATATTAGACATAATTTGTTAGGACACACACAGTCAAATGCCTTTGTACAATCAATAAAGTGCAAATAGACGTTTTTCTGGTATTTTCGCTTTCAACCAGGATCCATCTGGCATCAGCAATGATATCCCTGTCTTCTTCTAAATCAAACTTGAACCTCTGGAAGTTTTTGTCTATGTATCATTACCACTTATCAAATAATTAACAGGAAAATAATTAAATTCACAATGAATGCCCCCTTTTGTGCATCAGAATGACCAAAATAAAAAAAGACAAAAAATGTCAAGTGTTAAAAAGAATGAAGTGCAAATATAATACACTGATTTGGGGAGTGTAAATTGGTAAAACTACTTTAGAAAATATTGAGGCTGGTATTACTATAACCAAGCGGTATATGCAGATACCCTGATTCAGTAATTCCATGCCTGTACCTTTACTCATTAGAAATCAAGATATATACACATGTTAGTCAAATGAAATACAAAAATATTCACAGGCCTATATAACAGAGAGTCAAACACTGGGAATTACTTAAACGCATTTCAACATTAAATGGGTAAATGAATTATCTCATGTTCCAAAATGAATTATATAGAGTTTGGGGAGTGAGCAAACAATATGTTAAGTGCTATAATAAATCTCAATAAAACAATGTGGAGTTCTACTACAAAGTCTTAGGGATATTATTGTGATTGTGATAGAACTATTCTGAGATACTAGTCTATTTTTGTAAAAAGACATGATGCAATTACCTTTGGGAAGTCTGGTGCTAATGACTGAGAAGGCGTGAGGAGCTCTGGAGCTCTGGGCACTGACTATACATGTAATGTGCACATCATTAATAGTCATTCATCTAGATGTATGTAATTTGCACTTTCCTAAATTTGGGTTATGCATCCTTTTTAAAAAAGCTTAATAGAAAAAAATAAATCCAGAAAACAAAATTCACACCCATTCAGCTGTCAATACGAAGCTTCCATCTACAGGATCAAGATAGTTCTCTGTCTTACTCGGAAAACAGGAAAAGAGAAAGAGCAGGGGCACACCAGAGAGATGCCTCACTTCCACACACATAGTTTCAGTCAAGATGCCTCATGGACACATATATCTAGAAAGAATGCTGAGAAATAGAACATTTATTTGTGTGTCTCTGTACTCATTGCATATCACTGTCTATGAAAAAAGGAAAGACGGATATGGAAGTAAACAAGCAGTCTGTCAGAGAAAGTTATTATTACAGTTACTCTTTTAGAAATGAGATAACAAAGATGTGAAACTATGTAATTGACACACATAGTGTATGATTCACTGCCTCGCTGTATTTCCATAAGTTAAACATGTATGCACTGTAACCCAATAATGTGTTTCCATGTATTCACTGTACAGTATTTCTAGCATATTCCTGTAGAGATATGCCCTAAGATGAGCATTGTCAAAGTCATGGAGTTGTCACAGAATAGAGCAAGATTGCAATCTATAGTGTGCAGGGCCACTACGATCTGAAGTCAATTCAGCAGCACCTAACAGGAACTTGCAGGTAATGCTTTACTCAATTAGCTTAAAAGTCTAAGTTCACATTTAATTTCTTTTAAAAAATCACATATGAGGTAAACCATTTTTCTGTTATATAAATTATATCCATTTCCAAGTTTCTAATTCTCCCATATTTTCAAAATTTTCTTCTCATTCAAATAAAAATATACCTGATTAATTCTAATGAATGGAGCTCTGGTAATTAAATAATAAGAAGTTATACTGCTAACACAAAGTCAAAGAGTTCAAATCCACTAGCTGCTCTATGGGAGAAACATGGACAATATGGTCACATGTGATTTACAACCTCTAAAAAACCCTCTGGAGGGTCAACTTTGAGTTGAATCTGACTCAGCACATGACTACAACAGTTCTAATTGATGAAATATTTTAGGTGAGAGCTGACTCTTTAAGCAAGTAATATTTTCATAATTAAAAAAACCAGAACAACCCAAACGCTCAACAGACATCATCACATTGAAACAAAATAAAATTATTTTTTAAGTGAAACAATGACTTGAAATTGAGTTTTTGTGATAAAGACGAGATTGTGCTATAGCTATATACTTTGTACATGGGCATGGGAGATGAGAAATGAACCAGAGAAATGTATTTTTAGCTTTGCTTTGAAGAGTAAGCCGTGATGTAGTATAGAGATTATAGACTCAAGATACTGAAATAGAATTTTCTAATTATTCTTAGGTCTTAACTCTCTTGGACAAATATAAATTGAAACCAGACACACTGCTTTTGTTTAAATCTATTTGGGGTAACCGTAAAGCAGAATTATTAATAGCTTCATCATTCTTTTTTCTTATCAAATGTTGACATGTTCAAGATAGATTTTGGAATTATTAGTACCTAAGCACTCATCTCTCATCATTTAGAGCTGATAATTTCTCTAAATTAAGATATAACTCTTCTTTCATGAACTAGAAAAAAAGGAGAGTGAGTGTTTTTCTTGGGTTTGCGTTTTTTTGGTTTGTTTGTTTTTTGGGTTTTTTTACTACAATTGCTTTATTGCTTAGCACAGTTAAAATCACCAAAGACAGGTTTCCAAGTTTAACAATGGGTTCTCAGCAGTTTATAGGGATATTGTTCTACAGAGAAAAAACAAACTGATGACTTTTATTAGGGGGCATTCTTAGTTCAGTATGCGCAATAAGTGATGTACTATCACTTTCATACCTAACTAAGAAGAAAAGATAAGATTTTGATATTAAAAGATTGAAATGGATTTATTAGTATTATGACTATGAAATAGAAGCTTTTTATAATGTTGGTAAGGTGAGGCTAGAATTTAATTTGGCCATAGATGGTTTCTTATGTAATAAAATTACAGAAACAATTTCTTGAGAGATCTGAGTAGTGAAATGAATTAATTTAGCCTAACTAGAAATTTACTGAAAGACAATAATGGCCCTGTCTCTTTCAAGCAATTATGTCTCTTCACTTTCTTATTTAAGTATTCACATAACAAGTACATTATAACCATGCCTTCTAAATCCACACCATTTTGAGGGTAGTGAAATAAAATTTTTATCTGTTTTATTCTCCAATTACAGTCCCTTCTCCCATCCGCTCTAGCCTGTATTTCCCCAAAAGATCCCTGAGATAAAGCCTTATAAACTTTTTATTTGAAAGGTCATCTCAGGGATAAAAAGTGGAAGATATGGAGAGTACAACAGGGAAGAAAAGAAACTTAACAAAGGATATATACTGAGTTAGCTATTATGATCATTACGGTGATTGCTTGTTTATCCCATCAAGAACATATCAGAATTCTCATAAAATGTATCTGAAAAGTGTTCATCTAAGAGACAAAAAGTGTAGTAAGAGGTGTTCCTAAATGGACTCCATTTCACACATTTTTTTCAAAGGCGATGCCACTACCATTAACCCCTCTGAAGCACTTCTTTATGTATGCACAAAGGTCAGGTATATTTTGTGATACAGATCTCAATGAGCTGCTAGCACCCGAGAAAAGTTGATTGAAAATTCATTAGAGCCTAAGAAGTGGTAGGTGTACAGGAAGAGCAGCTTACATCTGTTTAGATCTGTTTGTGCCCTTCATTCAGTCAAAACCATCCCAGAGCCCCCTTCTGGGGCATGGTTGGTTGTAGTATGTGTATTGATTTATTGCACTTAGTGAAACAAGCTACGTATTTCCACCTTCGGAGTTATTAATATTAAGAATGAAATGAATATTTAGTATTTCACTCTTCCCTCTGAAATCCTGCCCAAGGGTCAGATATGGGTCGCTTCCAACTCAATGTTACACAACAACTATCCATTCTAGATTTCTTTCATGCTGACTGGAAACTAAGCTTTTCTAAGATGCTTGTTACCAAGTAGTATAAGCTCTAAATGTCTTTTGTTTTAAGTGTGGTTCTAATTTTGCCAGTACTATTTACTAAATAGCCTGTCATTTAACTGATTTAATCTCCCTTTCAAAGATCAGCTGACCATAGGTAGATGAGTTGATTTGTGAAGTCTCAATTGTATCCCATTGTCTATGTGCCTGTCCACAGGCACAAAACAGAAGCAAGAACCACACTTCAAGCCATACTAAAAACCAACTCAAGGTAGATCAGGGGCCTAGGTGTATAGCCAAAGACTATAATGTTCACTAGAGGAAAAACTATGAAGAACTCTAAAAGTCCTAACCTATATAGCATGAATATATTTCAAAGCATAATGAAATACCTACAACCAGGAGAAAACAAAATAGATGAATGAGACCTTCTAAAAATCATGTATCTATGCACATCAATGAATATCACTATAGTGGCCTAAAGGTAAGAATTTGCACTTCAATCCCAAAGGCACACTGTTCAAATCTCCCAGACGCTCTACAAGAAAAGAATGGACAATCTCTATCTATGCAATTACTGCATCTGAAAACCACTGGAGAGTGAGGTATGCATCAGCTCTGACTGGACAGTACAACAACAACATCTACAACATGCACATTAAAAAAAACAAACTTCTCCAACAGAGTAAAAAGGTAAAAATATATGACAATGATATATCTGACAAGTGACTCATATCCAAAATGTATAGACTTATCCAATACCTCAATAATAAAAAGGCAAACAATCCAATCAAAATGGGCATAGACACTTCATCAAAGAAGAAATTCAGAAGGCAACAAACACATGAAGAAATGTTCAAAATTTCTGAGTATTAGAAAGAGAGATACAAATTAAGACAACAATGAGATAACAGTTTACATCAGCAACAGAGGAAAGTACAACAGTACAGCAAACAACAAATGCTGGGCAAGATGAGGTTAGGTTGGAATTCTCATTCACTGCTTGTGGGACTGTAAAATGGTATAACCACCATGGAAGATGATCTGGAACTTTTTCAAAAAGTTGGAAATATAAACACCATTTGACCCAGTTATCCCACTAAGTGGAATATTTATTGCAGCATTGTTCACAGTAGTAAAGAGATGGAAGAAGCTCCAGTGTGCATCAACAAGTGAACAGATAGAAAAACTGTGGTAGATCCACACAATAGAATATCATACAGCACTGAAAAAAATGAACTTGTAAAACTCTACACAACGTTGATTATACTGAGTGAAATATCTCAGTCACAAAAGGACAAATACTGCATGGGTCCATTGTTATAAAAATCAGATGAACACAGGGGAGGGGCATGCAGGGAAAGACTGGACAGATAATGAACACCATGCTGGAATGGGGAAAGTGAGGACTAACTGAAAGAAATGGATTATTAGACATTGTGTGTATGGCATTGCCACTCTGCAACAAGACATTCGTTACAAAGTGAATTAAGGGAAGAGGGAGGGAGGAAAATATGTATCAATGAATAAATGGAAACCCATCCTTTTTGTAAACTTAAACTAAAATCACAATTTTTTAAAAATCCATGAAGTTAACATAATAACATTTATTATGCCCACATGCAGATTCATCATCTTTATTGAGCACAGAAAGCTCAACAAACATTATAGAATTGTATTTCGGTCTACATAGGCATCTTTCTGCTCCTATAGTGTAGCAGCAACCAGAAATCGTCAGGGAAATTAAAATAATTTAATTATTTTTCTTTCCTAGTTGAGTTTCCCAGGAAGAGAACTTGCCTTGCCTCTCTGGTCCTTCCTTTCTGGTCTTGCCTTAAGCCAATTTCTAATTAATGATGGAATTTCTTTTTGAAGAACTTCCTTGGCTGGTATTTGTGGATCAAGGTATTCCTGCATATGATCTGGTCATTATCTGTGTATTAATTCTCTCAGTCCTCATTATCAGTATTACTATCAATTTTGTTATCGTTAAGTGTTTTTGAGTTGAGTATGATTATAAGTTGGGTCCAAGAGATTATCTTTTAATGCTTTGCTGCTATGTTTTGAAGGAACATTCTTCTAAGTCATACAGCACTCTTCTTTCGATTTGTTGTGCTGAGATAATCTGGCTTTACTGTGATTCTGAACCTTGTACCATTGGGGTTCAAATGCCATAATGGCTGCCCAAGGCGGACAGTGTTTGGTGGAGCTTCCAGTTTTAAGACAAATTGGGAAGTAGGAGTGCCATCTACTTCCTAAACCACATGCCTCAGGAAACTCTAAGAACTTGGAGAAACGATAGTTATGGAAAGGTCTCAGGTCTTTTGTTCATGGAGTCTCTATGAGTCATGCATGACTTGATGGCAATAAGCAGCAACAACAATAATAGTTGGCAAGAGAAGCCTAAAATGGCCAAGTAGTTGTTGGAACTTTAGAGAAGTTTCAGAAAACTCTCAGAAGCCTCTGAAGAAAGTTCAGTGGTTGTAACCTTGTGTTTCTCTTCATAATGTTCTCTTGTAGAAGTGTTCCTTTCTTGGAAATAGGGACTTTGGGTCTCGCAGAAAGAAAATTGGAATCCAAAATTTCAAAAGAAAGTCACTATGATTGTGATCTAGATCAAAAGGATGTATATTTGCGTTTTATTGACTATGCAAAGACATTTGACTTAATGGATCACAACAAATGGTGGCAAATATTAAGAAGAATAGGAATTCCAGAACACTTGTTTGTGCTCATGTGAAACCTATATATTATGCCATTCTTATCACATTTTTTTCCCTAATGTGGTTTACAGTTATGTGGGAAACCATGAAAGACTGGCCAGTTATAATTTGTCAGATAGTGTGGCTGGCTGAGACAGTGCAGGTAAATAACACAACATAAACTCATGTCCACTGTCAATGTTAGTCTAGTAGGGATATATTACTGCCCTGTTCAGACTGTGATGGGTCTAATAGAATCAACCTGTAGCCAAAGAACTGACACTTTGACAGCTACAAGATTATATACAGTCAGGGTTCAACCAGTTGTTCTTTGTATCACAATCCCTTGTGTCCCAAAGTCAAACTCTCAGAAGACACTTAAAGGTGGAATTCGTTTTAAAACAGCAAGTAGGTAGTTCCAGGGCGGTAGCAGACATGATCCTACTCTGGAAAACCAAGAGTCTGCACTGGAACTCTTCTAATGGAATGTGCTTGACATTCCACTTTATACACTTACCTGCCATGAATACCCCTAGCACTATCAGATCTACTGGGACTAAAGTGTCAAGACAACTGTCATAGTCTGATAGTGGGGCAAACCTTACCTTGTTTTGACTCCCACATACAACCTGGCAGTCTTATATTCAGATCAGAGTTAGAACATCTTCCCCAAGTACAACACAGGTAGTGTCTAGGTTTCCATTGTCCAATTTTTGGACAATTCCTACTTGTTCTTAATCAGCAATCAAAACCACAACTCACACCAAATTCATTTGCTCTGTGAGCAGGCATAATATCATCAAAATATCTTAGTATATTTTCTTAAATTGAAGTGAGGCTAAACAAGAACCATAAACACCTTTTCCAACTAATTAAAAAATTCCACCTTAAGCTGCAGTTGGAAATGTGCCTCATTTGTAATCTAGGGGCTTCCTGTGCCTACTGCCTCCAGAAGTCCGCGCTTCATTCTTTGCAAGAAAGACAATAAGAAACAAGAACTTGTTGAACTTCTAGAAGAAATTTTCCAAGTACTCTTTTAGACCATCGGACTCATAAAATGCTTATCGATATAATGTTCTTGTTGTTGTTGTTAAGTGTCATCAAGTTGATTTTTATTCATAGCAACTCCATGTGACAGAAAAGACCTACCCCATAAAATATTCAGAACAGCTGATCAGGGAGGCTGGGTCCCATCTATGAAGATATGTATGACATCAGGCTTGGAAGAAGACTCATCAACAACCTGCTTCATGCAGATTACACAAAACTGAGGAGGACCTGAAGCACTTGCTGCAGAAGGTCAAGGACTCAAACCTAATATGGTTTGAAGCTTAACATCAAGAAAACAAAGATTCACACCACTGGGCTGATTAGCAGCATCATGATAGATGGTGAAGAGATTGAGATTGTTAACAGCTTCAATTTGCTTGACTCCACAATCAACACTCTTAGCACAAGCAGCCAGGAAATCAAAAGACAAATTTCATTGCAAAAGCCTGATGTCAGGAACAACTCCAGAGTACTGAAGAGCAACAATGTCAGTCTGTAGACTAAGGTGCACCTGATCCAGGTCATGGTCTTCACAATTACATGCTATGCATCAGAAAGCTGTACAATGAATAATTAGGGATGATAGAAGGAGAATCTATGTCTTTGAGCTGTGGTGCTGGAGAAGAGTATTGAATATACCATGGTCTGCTAAGAGAAGAGACAGTGTCATCCTGGAGAGGATGAAACCAGGCTGCTCCCTGGATGCAAAGATTCTGAAGCTCTGTCTCACATATTTTGGGCATGTTTCAAGGAGGGACCCATTCTTAGATAGGGACATTATGCTTGTAAGGGTGGAGGTACAGTGCAGGAGGCTAAGATTCTCAATGAGATGGATTGACTCACTGGGATAATGGAGCAGATGTGTCCGAGAAAATAAGGTTGGCTCAGGATAGAGCAGGGTTCAGAACTGTTGTACAAAGGGTCGCTATGAGTCACAGGAGACTTGATGGCACACAACAACAACAACAAAGGATTTTCTAAGCATTTCTCTTTAGACAAAGAAGATATTAACTGCTTTCAAAAGACTGGAAGTTCAACCTATCAACCACTTCTTTAGAAAAATATTATGAAAGTTTGCTCATGGAAAGTTCACAGCCTAAGAAGTTCATAGGGCAGTTCTACTCTGTTCTACTGGATCATCACTATGAGTTGGAGTTGATTAGACAGCAATGGAAAATTTTATGGAAGCAGATTGCCATGTTTCTTCTGTAAAGGAGCTGTGTGGGTTCAATCTGTCAAGTTCCTGGTTAGCAGCTGAGCTTTTAATCATTGTGCTACTAGGGCCCTTTATCCACGTGATCAACTTAACTCAAGCCCTTGAGTCAATTCTAAACCTCAGTTGGGTCCCCGAGGCTATCTATTTTAATGAGAAGAGCCAACCATCTTTCTTCTGAGAATGGCTTGTGCCTTTGAACTGCTGGATATGTGCAATCTTTTTGGTTCATAGCGCACTGGGATTATATGTATAGGAAAACAAGTACAGGTGAGGAGTCAAAGAAAGTAGAGAGAGTCTGTCACTGTGGGGCCAACAGAAGAACTCTGCTCAGGGTGGAGTAAGGAGTTGATAGTCTAAAGGAGAAAGCTGTTTCAGTTTATTGATTTTGATGAGACAGCTTTGATATGATTATTAACCCTCAGGGTATGGAGAATAAAACCCAAACATCAGATAAAGTGAAACAAAAAAAATATATATATATAGTTTTTGTTGTTGCTGTTGTGATATATATATATAATTGCACTAGATGGAGAGGAGACAAAAAGATAGCAAAGGGGGCAATCAGGAGGAGAGGTAGGAATCCAAGAAGTGGTACGTACTCAGGGACTTTTTTTAAAGAGATTATTGTTGTTGTTATGTGCCATCAAGTCCTCTGTGACTCATAGTGATAAGGAGGCAGGGAAGAGAAAGATAAGTAGAGGATTAGGGTAATGGACAAAGAACATAAAAGTTAAATTTTATGCTTAAGCTTTACAATTCTGTATGTTTTAAGCCATATCATCATCTGTATAAGCATTTTTCTTTACTTCATATTACCCTAAATCACAAGCAAAAGTCCATTATTTATATTGCCTTTCTAAGAGTGTTTGGAAAGAAATATTTGAAAAGAGTTTGTGTCCCACAGGCTCTATAAGGCGGAATGTGGCATCAGTGTTGGAAGAAGACTCATCAACAACCTGCATTACTCAGATGACACAACCTTGCTTGCTGAAACTGAGGAGGACCTAATGTTCTTGCTGTAGAGGATCAAAGACTGTTGCCTACAATATAGATTGAAGCTCAACATCAAGAAAACAAAGATTTGCACCACTGGTCCAAATAGCAACATCATGACAGATGGTGAAGAGATAGGGATTGTTAACAGCTTCAGTTTGCTTGGGTCCACAATCAACACTCTTGGAGTCAGGAAATCAAAAGACGAATTGCATTGGGAAAGTCTCCTGTCAAGATCATCTCCAGAGTACTGAAGAGCAATGGGGTCAGTCTAGACACTAAGGTGTTCTTGATCCAGGCTATAGTCTTTGCAATTACATTCTATGCATGATAAAACTGGACAATGACTAGGAATGATAGGAGAATTGAGACTTTGAGCTGTGGTGCCAGAGAATAGTGTTGAATATTCCATGGACAACTAAGAAAACAAACAGGTTTGTCCTAGAGAGGGTGAAACCAGTCTGCTCCTTGGAGCCAAGGATTCTGAAGCTCCATCTGACATACTTTGGGCAAGTACCACTCATAGCAATCCTGTGAACAAAGATCCGAATCATGTTCTATTCTGTGCCATCTTCAAACTTCCTGACACACAAGAGCCCATTTCAACGGTCACCACATCAGTCTACCTGGTTGAGAGTCTTCCTCTCCTTCACTGCCCTCTACCCTTCCCAGCATCATGTCCTTTTCCAAGGAATAGCCCCTCCTAGCAATATGCCCAAAATATGCAATGTGAAGCCTCTTTGTTCTTGCCTTCAAAGAGCACTCAGCTTCCACCCTAAGACATATTTGTTCTTTTGGCCATCCATGGGATGCTCAAAGGCATCCATTCTTCTTCTGTCATTTTTATTCATTGTGCAGCTCTCATATGCATAGCAAATGATCAGAAAGATCATGGTCTAAATCAGATGTACCTTAGTCCTCAAACTTACATCATTACTCCTAAATAATTTGGAGAAGTTCTTAACTGCAGATTTTCACAGTCAATTTGTCTCCTTATTTACTGAGTGCTGATATCAAGGAAATTAATTTTGGATCAAAATAGTTTCAATCTCTTCTCCATCCATTTTGATGTTGCCTATTGGTCCATTGGTAAGAATCTTTCTTTTCTTGACACTGAGATACAATCTATACCAAAGGCTACTGCGTCCCTTGATCTTCTGAAACAAGTGCTTTAAGTCCTCCTCACTTTCGGCAATCAAGGTTATGTCATCTGTATAACACACGTTGTTGACGAGTCTCCCTCCAATCCTGCTGACACACTCCTCCTCATAGAGCACAGTTTCTAGAATAATTTGCTCAGAATACAGACTAAATAGATATGGAGAAAGAATACAACCCTGACACACTCCCTTCTTAATTTTAAACCGTGCAGTGTCCCCTGCTTTGTTCACACAACAGCTTCCTGGTTCAGGTATAGGTTTTGGGTGAGCACAATTAAGTGCTCTGAGATTTCCCTTCTTCTCCATTTCAGCCAAAATTTATTATGATACACACAGTCAAATTTATTTGCATAATCAGTAAACCACAAATAGACATTCTTCTGGTATATTTTGCTTTCAGTCAGCATACATCTGATATCAGCAATGATGTCCCTGGTGCCACAGCCTCTTCTAAATCCTGTTTCAACTTCTGATAGTTTCCTTTCTATGTCCTGTTCAAGTTTTTGAATGATCTTCAGCAGTATTTTGCTTACATGTGATATTAATTATATTCTTTGATAGGTTACACATTCAGTTGGACCACCTTTCTTTGGAATGGGAACAAATACGGATAATGACAAACAATTATTAATGATATACCTCTTTACAACCTGCCAAGCAGTAGATGAAACTTCAGTTTGCTCTGCATACTGAACAAGAATCTATTTTCTCAACATTTTAATATCAAATTCTGAGTGAATATTACATTACTTTGGTATTAATTTGGATAATTTTGGTGATTCATAAAACTATGCACATTTCATACATTAGTTAACCACTTCAGATCCTATTAACCACATCCTCTTTAATAAAGTGTCTTTTCAAATCTCTTGCCTACTTTTTCATTGGTTTTATTTTAGTAACTGCCAAGTTAGGTTAGTCTAGATCATACTTCTGATATTTACATATTCCGTACTGTGACATTTTTTTCTTGTTTTACATTTCTTCCTGATGAAAGAATATCATTCATAGTCTTGCCAAAAACAGCAACAACAAGAAAATTGACATCTGATCAAAACAGCCCCAGATATAGCTGCCAGTTTGCAAAAACAGAGTAACATATTGAACAACACCATGAATAGACAGCAAAATCCAGATTGCAGGAACTCTATGGGTTAAATGGCCTTGTTTTTTTTAAAATAATAATAATTGTACAAGAAGAAAAGTGGTAGACAAGGGATCCGTAAGTTAAAGAATATGAAAAATCCATTCCATTTTAAAAAGTGTAGACTAAACAATATATTCACATTTCCCTCTTCTATTTGGTAGTCCACTTCCTGAAGGCCGATTTTTAATTAGGAGCTAATAGTTCCAAGTAGAAGAGTTAAGGTTTATTGCATTTTGTTTGTTTGTGTTTTATCTTTCTAGTGATAGGATGGAGGGACTTCTAGTGGCCTAGTGATAAGGAGCTTCACTGCCAACCCAAAGGCATGTGGTTCAAATCCACCAGCTATTCTGTGGGAGAAAGATGGACAATTTCCTCCTGTGCCATTTACAGCCTCTGAAGACCTGCTGTAGGTTTAGCTATGAGTTGTATCTGACTCATTGACACATAACAATGATAATATTTATGGTCCATACTCAGTTTTTTCAGAAGGGGACATATCGTAAAACTAGAGTGTCCAACATCTGATGGCCTTTGAAAAGGCAGTATTGATCACTGTATCTTTGCTGTGTACTTAACTATACCTCTGGCTCAATCTTTTCCTTAGTGCCTGCCAGTTTCCTGGGCTTTACATTTCCATCATTGATTTTGTAATGACCTCATATTCATCTGGATTTCATTTTTGCTTAAATCTGTAAGCTTCTGTTTCTTTGCTAATAAACAAGAACATCTTGGAGCCTTGCTAATGTGTTGGACTGCCAAATGAAAGCTCAGTGATTTGACTCTACTGGCTGCTATGCAAGAAAAGATGGACATAAGGTTTTTTTTGTTTTTGTTATGTCCTGTGGACTAGGATGTACAGAGACTCCATGAACAACGGCTCTGAACCCTGCCCTGGCGTGAGCCAACTCCACCCTTTCTGACAAACATGACCCCACTTGTCACAGTCACTTCGTCAATCCATCTCACCTTGGGTCTTCCTTTCCTGTGCTGACCCTCTACCCTTTCAAGCTTTATGTCCTTCTCCAAGCACTGGTCCCTCCTGGCAATATGTCCAAAGTCTGTGAGACCGAGTTTCAAAATCCTTGTCTACAAAGAGTCACCTATTTTCACCCTCTCCAGTACCGATCTGTTTATTCTCTTGCCAGTCAATGATATATTCAATAGTCTCCAACTCCACAACTGAAAGGATATGAGTTTTCAGTCTTGTTTATTTATTGCCCTGCTCTCAGATGCACAGCAAGCTATTGAGAAGACTGACATCATAAAGGTTTACAGTCTTGAAAATCCAGCAGAGGGTTGCCACAGGTCAAAATCAAAGCAGTGGATATGGGTTTCATGGCTAGTGTTTGTTTTGTTTTTTGTGGGATTTTTTTATGTGATCCTTGATTTTTAAGAAAAGCAACTATTTGATCTTTTAAAAATAGATGAAGATGTTCCTAAAATACCTATAGGTTCAGGACAGCATCACTAAATTAATTGAGAAAACATGACAAGAGAAACTGGGACATCTAACTTTGAATATGTTATACAGATAAGACAACTGTTACAGAAACTTGGAATAGAGAAATTCACGAGATACTGAGATCAACATGCTCATCCATTGCACTCAAGGTCACATGGGCAGCCCAGTTTCTTCACTTCTCCTCATGGGGTTGGCTGGGAGGACACAGCAGTTTAAAGACATCACATTTAAATGGCTGTCATTGGAACTAGCATAAAGTACAAGGCCAGCGCAGGGAGAGCCCCAGCATAGGTCCATATGGTGTGTGCTTCTTCCTCGTGACATTTTTATGAAGGTTATGGATATGCCTCGTTCATCTTCATTCTCCTGGTGCTAATTGCTGTCTGCTAGGCCTTGCTACTGTCTGCAGAGACCACATGCTTCCGCTGACACCGCCCTGGCTGCAGTGTGCCACATGGCCCTGCTGTCCTCAGATAAGAACCTGCTGCTCTCTGACCACAACAGCTGGAAAGATTCGGCCTTGAAGAGCTTATCTTGTTGAGACTCAATTCGAGCTATGACACAGCCCGCAAGCACACAGAGGGAGCGGATTCTCTGGGGCCCATAAAGGCAGCGGAAAAACCTCCCACGTGCCTCGGGTGTGGACTTCATGCTTGCGTTGTTAGTGATGCTTCTTGTGAATAAAGCACTGTGTTAAAATCAGTAAAAGGTTCCAAAGAGACAGAACACAACTTCTTTAACAATCTGATTTTCTCTGAGCCCCTCAGTCATTTAGTTCTTGATTATGAGAAGAAAGAAATGGAAAGAAGATAACCCTTAAGGGGTTTTTTTTCTTCCTCATTCATCCCTTCAATATATTTATGTGTATGAATCGCAAGCGACTCAAGGCACGGCATGAAACAACAACATACTATATTGGTTGTTTTATTGTTGTTGTTGTAGTTTTTATTTAAGCCTCTTGTTTGACATCAACACGACATCTCGAAGGACCTTTGTATTCAGAGTTGGTGGTTATTATGTTTTGGAGGAACATTCTTCTTAGTGGTACAGCGCTCTTCTGTCAATATGCTGTACTGAGGTGGCCTGGGGTTGCTGTGATGCTGAACCTTGTGCCGCTGGGGTGTCAAAAATGCCATGATGTTTACCCGAGGTGGACAGTTTGGTGGAGCTCTACCACACAGGTGATACAGCGGCAAGGGCTTTCACCAAGAGGCAGTTCAAATCCCCCAGCTGCTCCACAGGAGAAAATGGACAATCTTCTACCACGCTATTTACTGCTTCTGAAAACCCACCAGAGGCGGGCCAGTTAGTTCTAATGTGAAGGTACGTAACAACCACATATAAATTATAAAGCAAGAAAGTATAATGAGTAACTTTCTTGACTTTATGGTCCAAGAATTGCAACATTACCTATGACTGGCCTCAACTTTGGTGCTCTCACACTTCCCCTGCCCCACTCTGACTTAACCAAACCAAACCCCACCCTCTTCAAGTTATTTCTGACTCATGGTGATCCTCCATCACTCTTCCAAGACTGCCAGTCTTTATAGGGAGGCACCCACTCCTTAGAATAACCAACCAGATGAGAGCAAAACAGGAATATTTGTCCAACGATGCATTTCAAAAGGCTGGAAAGATTAATAAAAATGAGAAGTATAGGGAGGGAGTGAAAATAGTGAGATTGATTACATTATAGACATTCTGATTAATGTTATAAAACAAAACGCATATAACTGGTTGAGTGGAAAACAAATTTGCTTTATAAACTTTCACTCAAATCACAATAAAAATAGAATTAAAAATATTTATAAGAATATAGACTATCTTTCTCCTGTGGAGGGGCTGTTAGATTTGAACTGCCAATCTTTCAATGTCCTATGTTTTTGGAAGGCCTTTATCTAAGCATCTATGATTTTTTTTTATAATATCCTTGGCTTAAAAGACATACATACTACACAACATACTGCTTAGTTTCTAAGTTCATAAGATTGGTATCGTGTTATCAAGTGTTTGGAGATGCACTTTAAAAAAAAAAAATTAACACCCCTTACCAAGATTCATCCTTGCTATTCTGTAGAGTAGAGGTAAATTGCTTTCTGCCATATACTAGACTTTTGTTTGACAACCAGAGTTTTAAAATTTGTAATCCTATTGATATTTGCATTGTTTCACATTTTCAGAAATTTGAAGATTTTTCTCTGTATCTTGGTGCTTGTGCACTAAACTTTGTTTGATATGAATATCATAGAAGTGGTTTGTTTTGTTAGATTTGTCTCATACACTCATTCTTGCTGGTTATTTGTATATTGCACGTCACCAGACAATATCAAATAGATTTTTGTCCAACATGATTATTCTACTTTACCAGTTATGACTTTCTATTGATTTCACATTCTCTTACTACTTTGTATATTTGAAATATCAGGAGGTTTCTTTGGAGAAGGAGAAAGAGTTCCTAACGTGAATGAACTAATAAATGTCATTCAAGGGGAGAAAGATACTGCTGCTTACAGGGCGTGAACTTCCTAGTATCATTCCTTTGCATTCAATATGCTTTAGTCATACCTGACAAGACAGTTGTTGCTTAGGAACAGGATCTGGAAACAACCCTCTAATAACAAGGAATAAACAAATCATCAGAAAGAAAACACATACTTGGGTCTTTCATGTGTCATTCCAGGGCTGCCTGTCGTCTTGTGAAACACAGTAATTCTTGGGCTCCCTCAGTGATAGACAGTCACAGAGGGGTTGACGTTTGTCCTCTGCGCCCCCAGCACTCGTAACTTCCCTAGCACCTCCCTTGATGATGTCTGTGTGCTGAACACTCCGTAACTTGTGTCTGCCATTTTAAATACTTGGATTTGGTTCTGATTTTTGTTTCCTCATTGTTTCTTGTTTTTCTGCTGGAAGGGAGCGGTGACTATATTAATTTCAATTTAATCTTCTTCACGACATGTTGTTGTTCTTTTTATATGCCATTGAATGGGAACCAACTCATAACTGACCTTCCATCAGGTTTTCAGAGGCTTTAAATCTCACAGGAGAAGACTGCCCATCATTCTCCCTTGGAGAAGCTGATGGATTCAAACTGCTTGCTTGTTTTGTTTACAATACAGTTCCTTACCATTAGGCCATCAGAGCTTCCAAGGAAGAGTAAAAAGTGTGAGTTCTAGCCCTCAGACTGACCCTCATAAAGCATAAGAGTTAAGGTAAGTCATTTGACCCTTTGGAACTTTAATTAGTCTATTAATTGGCTAGTTTCTCTTAGAGACTTTCTCTAAGAACCAGTTGATAGTGTTCTTATAAAATCCCTTAGAAAATACTATGAAAAAGCTGATGTTTCAAAGTTTGCATCTAAATTATCTCCTTAGTTTTCAAATGCTTAGTATCTATCTGCTCTTTGCAAATGAAGGAACTGAATAATTGATTGAGTGAATACTTTTAGAAGTCCTTCAAAGTCTTAATCATTCTGGATTTAAATACATGTATTTACAATCAAGAAGTTTACTGAAAACAACTGTAACCAGCTTTTACAAATAGCAGCAATTCATCCAAGAGGAGAACCAGCAGAGATACTACAGGCAGAAAAAAGTGTGCCTTTTGAAAGTGCTGTTGCCTAATTTTACTTCCTGGATGCACTGTTCTAAGAAACAGTTAACTCCATTATACTAAGACCAGCATATTTACATCATCTTCTGAAGCAAAGCATCAACGTGGTATTGCCATAGTCTGCTGTTGGTGTTGTTATGTGCAATTGAGTTTCCTGTGACTCAAGTGACCCCATGTACAACAGTTCTCAAGCCTGCCCTGTCCTGAGCTATTCTCACTGACTCAGGTACACCTACCCCCATTACCCCGGTTACTGTATCAACCCATCTCCTCCTGGGTCTTCCTCTCTTGCACTGTCCCTTCATCCTCCCAAGCATGATGTCCTTCTCCAAGGATCCCAAAGTATGTGAGACAGAGCTTCAAATCTGAGCCTCCAAGGAAAAACTTGGTTTCAGCCTCTACAAGACAGATCTATTTGTTTTCTTGGTGGTATGTTCAAGACTTCTCCAGCACCACAGCTAAAAGGCATCAATTCTTCTTTTGTCATCCTTGGTCATTACCCAGCTCTCTGATGCATAACAAGTAATTACAAAGACTATGGCCTGGATTAGGCGCATCTTAGTCTCTAGGTTGACATCATTGCTTCTCAGTACTCTTCAGAGGTCCCTGACAGCAGATTTTCCCAGTGCAATTTGTCTTTTGATTTCCTGACTGGTGGGGGCAAGTGTGTTGGTTGTGGAGCTGAGCAAGCTATAATTGTTAATAACCTCAATCTCCTTTCCATCTATTCTGCTCCTACCAATTGTTCTAGTGGTAAGAATCTTTGTCTTCTTGATGTTGAACTTTAATCCATATTGAAGACTATAGTCCTTGACTTTCTGCAGCAAGTGCTTCAGGTCCTTCTTAGTTTCAGCAACCAAGGTTGTGTCATCTGCATAATGTAGGTTGTTGATAAGTCTTCCTCCAATCTTGAAATCTCCAATTTCTCCTCATAAAGCCCAGTCTCCAGAATTATTGCCATGGTCTGCTGTATGCTAATTGAGAAGGTCCAACACTCTTAGTTATACAGAGACATTTCATAGGAGCCCCAGAGGTTACTATTTAGGTCACTAATGACTAGAATACGGAGCTAGAAGATTAAGCCAGAAGGAAGGAAGGAAGGAAAGTAATTTGAAAGATAATAGTTGATGGCTTACAGCTTTCAAACTAATTATGCTCCCAGCTAAGCTACTATCTATAAGAAAATGAAAATCTACAAATTTCTCATTTATGAGAAAATTTAGGTTAGAGTTGCTTTGCTAACTCACTTGTACAAATTTCATTTTCTTCTTCCCAGAAAAATTCAAAAATCTCTCTCACTCTCTTCAGATATTTGGATTCTGTCTCCACAATAAACCTTTAAATTTTAAAATAAAGTATGAACTTTCCCCCTACAACATCAATTATTTCTGTATTTGCAAAATCTACACTTATGACTGCATTTTTTAGTGATCAGCTGACTGTTTATAATGGGGAAACATAATCTTGAAGTTTAGTGAGCAATCTGCTTCAATTTTTTTAACAGAAATTCTGGAAAATATGTAATATATTCAAGGTTTCAGCTTACTTTTAGCATTTCTGGATATATTTTTGTGTGCTGATTTGTTACACATTGACCTTTCCCATGTAGAGATTATCTTGTTCATTCAAAGAATACTTAGACTAAGATGTCTTTTTTCCTCCCATAAAGTGGAAAACTTTATCCTGAAAATGTGGAGTACAAATAAGAAAATAATGGACTTTGCTAGCTCAAAGTTATTCTAAGTTGGAAAAATGCAATGTGTAGGCCAAAAGACACTTCATGTCTTGTACCCTATCATTAAAAGTATACATACATACATACTAATTTATTATATTACTCTTTTTCTCTGGAAATGAGCTTTTCAGTTTACTTCATATTTTCCAAAGTATGCAAAGGAAATTGGAAAATAACTTTATGACTATAATTTCAGGGGAATAAATCTAGGTCCAAATGGACATTGGCCTCACTCAAAGGAAGTGAGGATAGTGCAACTAACCAGTGGAATCAGAATAGTCTAAGTAGCCAGTAAGGATGAATCCCTGCATAACAGAATGGTTTGAAGAGATTATAAAGGTCATATTGTGCAGCAATATTATTTGCAGTGAAATGGGGGTTTTGGTGGGGTTTTAAACAATATAAAGCCAAAATGGCATAGTTTGTTTCATAAACCAACTCACATTTCAGCAAGATCAGACTTACCTTGCATCTTTATGCTAAACTCGATCTATACTAGAGATTCTTATCCTTGAAATTTACAGTATGCTCAGGAACCCAAAAGTTCAAGAGCCCCAAGGAATGGAATGCAAAACTCTGGAAGGCTATTGTGGGGTTATGAGTTTATTGTTCATAATGGCATTCCTAGCTATTTGACTTTGACTTTACCATGCGAACTCGAAGGAATATGGAAATAGGGTATGTTAACCTATCTGGGAGGGAATTGACTAGCCACACCAATCCACACTCAGAGTGGCTAGTCTGACCATTAAAATTAGCAGATTTAGAAGCCTAATTAGAGAATGTTCCCCACCAGCAATGAAAAAGCAAGAGAATGTAGCATGAATGTAGCAGGCCAGAGATTCTTAGACCAGCCAGAACAGCAGCCATAGCAGCCGGAGGAGAACCAGAGACCCGGCACGAGAAGGAGTAGACCTTGGGATTGCTGCTCCATGGAACTGGAAATAAGACCCTTTTGCCTACTTTTGTTGAAGGACTTGGGAAAGAGAGTAATAATTTGCAGGACTGAAAGATTCGTTACACTAGCCTAAAGCCACTAGGCTTAAGGTTTAGACACCCGAGAGCACATTTTGAATGCTGTCCTGACTATATTCTGCTATTAAGTTTAATTATTTACCTTTTGACTTCTTCAGTATGGTTCTGTGTGGTCTGTGAGCTATCAGTTTTGGACCAAATAAATCAGTAAGACTGGTGTTGCGATGAGTAGAAAGGGGAACATATCTGACCACATGGGAATTGGCTTTGTGTTATTGAGGTTTTTGGTGGGGACATTTCCCCTTTGCGAAGTTGATAAATTTTGGATATGGCCATCCTCAAGTGAATCTTGCTCTTTTTACAACTACATAGATTTGTTCCTCACTCTAAATGACAAGATCAACCAACATAATTCAAATGAACAAAAGTTCTTTAAGAGTCTCAGGAATTTTTAAAAGTATAAAGGGGTCTGGGATCACAGTTTGAGAACCATTGTTTTATAGCCTACAGCTCTCTTTCATTACTTCCATAAAATTAATAACTCCACCAGATATTTCATTCCAAACTTCTATATTAAATTGTTGTAGTGCTGTAAGCCTCCAAATAAAAGTTTGATCTTTTATGTCTTTCTTTCCCATTGCCACATATTAATTATTAGTTATTTAGAGAAGAAGAGAGGTTTGGTTCTCATTTTTCAGAGACATAAATGACACTTTGATGAACATTCTCATCTGTGTCTCTTGATTTCTTAACTACTCCTTCAATGAGTATTGATTATGGATCCAAGTAAAATTTAACTCTTGATAATTTCAGTCTTTTCTCCTTCTAACATGATATTTACTGTTGGTGGAGTTGTGGAGATTTATAGCTTGGTGGGTTTTGGAGTTTGGAGGTTTTGTGTTTTTTTTTTTGGTGTTGGGATTTTTTGTGTTGTGTTTTTTTTGTTTGTTTGTTTTTTTTGGGGGGGGTCTTTTTTTTTTATGACTGAGCTGTAATCCATAGTGAAGATCACAGTTTTGGATCTTGTGCTGGACCAAAAGGGAACATCTTCATTGATGGAGAAAAGATTGAAGTTGTTAATAAGTGTTTTAAGTCTTCTTCATTTTCTGCAGGTGTCATATGCATAAAATAGGTTGTGTGTGAGTTTTCTTTTAATCTTGATAGCACATTATTCTTCATAAAGTCCAGGGCCTCAAATCATAGCATCCCTATAGGACAGAGTGTAACAGTCCCATAGTATTTCCAAAATTGTAATCTTTATGGGAACAGACTACCACGTCTTTCTCTTCTAGAGAGAGAACAGCCTTTTGATTAGCGTCAGAGCTTTTTGAAAAATGAAAGTTGTTGTCCTTGTTAGATGCCATTGAGTCAATTACAACTCTAGTGAGCCTATGAACAAGAGATTGGAAATATGCCCTGAGCTACACCATGAACACGATCTCTGCCATGTTCTAAGCTATTGTTATAATCATTGTGCCAACATCTGATTTCTCCTGAAAATAGTCCCCAAGTATGTAAGATGAATTCTCTACATCTTTTCCTCTAAGGAGCACTGTGTTCCACTTCCTCCAAGACAGATTTGCTTATTCTTTTGATAGCCTATGGTATAGTGATTATTGTTGGCCAACACCACGATTTAAAGTCATTAAGTCTTAAGTCTTTCTTATCTTTTGTCCAACTTTCAGGTACACTGGAAGTAATTAAAATTACTCTTTAGAACTTTGGAGAGGCCCTAGACAGCAGATTCTCCCAATGCAACACAACTTTTGATTTCTTGACTGCTGGTAATATAGAGGTCATTGTGTATCCAAGTAAATTAAATTATTAACAACTTCAATTTTTTCTCCATCAAGATGATGTTCCCTTTTGGTGGTGAGGATTTTGTTTTCTTGATGTTGAGATGAAACCCATTATGAAGGATAGCTTATAAAAACCAAGAAGTCTGAAACCAGTCACTAATGAACCATGGGTTTCAAAGTAGAACTCGGATCCATTGGATTTTTAAAACATTATCTGTCTTCACTACCTAGTTACTCCAGAGTAAACAATCAGGCCTTGGACTACTCACTGAAGTTAGTGTTTCAAATCCATCAAGAGGATTCTCAGAAGACAAGTCTGCAGACCAGTTTCTAAAAAGATCCAAAGCTAAAATTACAGAATAATATAAGTCAAGCAAAATGTAAGAAAAATCTTGCTGAAGATAGTTTTTAAATTTAGTAGTATTTCTAGGGAGCTTTGGCAGCCTAATGGTAAGAAGCTGCACTGCAATCCTAAAGGCACGCAGTTCAAATCCACCACTGCTCCACAGAAGAAAGATGGGCAATTCCTCCAGTGTGAATAGCTGTCTCTAAAAACCCATTAGAGGGTCAACTATGGGTCAGTTCTGACTCAATGGTACAAAACAACAACTGTAGTACTCCCACATAAAATTACCAGAAATTTCAACTAAATTTAGAAAAGAATGTGGAATGGGGCATACTGTTGCTGATGTCAGGTAGCTAGACCTTGGCTGAAAGCAGAGAAAATCAAATTATCTATATTGACTATGCAAAGATATTTGACTGTGTAGATCTTAACAAATTATAGATAACAGTACAGCAGAGGTAATTACAAAACCCTTAACTATGCTCTTGGAGGACTAGTCTGGAGATCAAGCAGCAGTTGTCAAATAGACAAGAAATTTCCTCATGGTTTAAAATTAGGAAGGGTTTGCAGCAGGACTCATTCAATTGGTATGCTAAATAACTGAATAAAATTCTGATAAATTGGACTATAGGAAGGAGAGCATGCATCAGGATTGGAGAAAGAAACATTAACCATTTCTAATAAACACATAAAACACAGTCTTTCTTGCTGAAAGAGCAGAGGGTTGGAATATTTTGATGAAGATCAAAGCTATAGTCTTTAGTATGTATTAAAGCTAAAGTTAGAGAAACCAAAAATCCTCATTTCTTGACCAATAGATGGCATCATAATAAATGGAGAAAAGACTAAAGTTGTCAAGGATTTAATTTTACCTGGATTTACAAGTAATGACCATTAGATCAGCAGCAAAGAAATCAAATAGCATATTACAATGAAAAAAAGCTGCTTCAAATGAACTTTTTCAAATGTTAAAAAAGCAAAGAACCCTTATGGACTAAGGTTACACTGCAAGTCATATTGTTTTTTAATTGTCTCATATATGTAAATAGGTTTTCAGAATTGGGAAGGGCATAAAACAGGGATGTGTCTTGTCTCCATACCGTTTCAACCTGTATATAGAACAGATCATCCAGGAGGCTGGGCTCTATGAGGAGAAATGTGGCATCAGGATTGGTGGAAGATCTATCAACGATCTACATTATGCCGATGACATATCCTGCTTGCTAAAACTGAGGAGGACCTGAAGCACTTGCTGCAGAGGGTCAAGGTCTGCAGACTTCAGTATGGATTGAGGCTCAGTGTCAAGAAGACAAAGATTCTCACAACTGGACCAATTGGCAGCATCAGGATGGATGGTGAAGAGATTAAGATTGTTCACAGCTTTAGTTTGCTTGGCTCCACAGTCAACACTCTTGGCACCAGCAACCAGGAAATTAAAAGACCTATTGCCATGGGAACGTCTGCTGTTGGGAACCTCTCCAAAGTACTGAATAGCAATGGTGTCTCTCTGGAGACTAAGGTGCATCTGATATAGGCCATGGTCTTTGCAATCACTTGTTATGCATCAGAGATCTGGACAATGATGATAGAAGGAGAATTGATGACTTTGAGCTTTGGTGTTGGAGAAGAGTGCTGAGGGTACCATGGACTGATAAGAAAACAAAGAGATTCATCCTGGAGAGGGTTAAACCAGGCTGCTCCTTGGAGTCAAGGATTCTGAGGCCTCGTCTGACATACTTTGGACATGTTGTAAGGAGAGACTGGTTCTTGGAGAAGGACATCATGCTAGGTAGGGTGGAGGGACAGCGCAGGAGGGGAAGACCTTCTATGATGTGGATTGATTCAGTGACTGGGGTAATTGGGATGGGTGTGTCGGAGACAGTGAAATCGGCACAGGACAGAGCAGAGTTTAGGGCTGTTGTACATAGGGTCGCTGTGAGTTGCAAGCGACTCACTGGCACATAACAACAACAACAACAACATATATGGGAAAGCTGGACAATGCATAGGGAAGATCAAAGAAAAATCAATCAATGCTTTTGAATTTTGGTTCTGGGGAAACATTTTTAATATACCATGGACTGCAAAATGAAGAAATGAATTTTTGTCTTGAACAAGATACAGCCAGAATAGTCTTTAGAAGTTATCAAGACTTATCTCACATACTTTGGACATGTTATCAGGAGGAGCTAGTCCTTAGAAAAGAAGATCATACTTTGCAAAGTAAGGAGTCAATGAAAAATAGACATACTTCCAATGAAATGGATTCACACAAGGGGCCAAAGCAATGGGCTCAAATGTAGTAAAACTTGTGAAGATGACACACAGTGTTTCAGTCTGTGGTACCTAGAATCATACACATTAGAACTGACCAGATGGCACCTAACATTAGTAAACATAGAATCCAGCTTCTCAGCATACAGACTCCATTAGTATGGAGAAAGGATACAATCCTGATGCATACCTTTTTTAACTTTAAACCATGGCATGTTCCCTTGCTCTATTCATACAATGGTTTCTTGGTGTGCATACCAGTTTCACATGAACACAAGTTAGGGCTCTGGGATTTCTATTCTTCTTAACATTAACCAAAGTTTGTTATGATCCACACAAATGCCTTTGATTAGTCAATAAAGTACAAAGAATTGAGTTTAAATTATTACTAAAAAATATGTACTTTACTTAATGTATTATCATCAAGGACTGCAGCCTTCAATATGGATCGAAGCTGAACATCAAGAAAACAAAGATTCTTACCACTAGGCTGATTGGCAGCATCATGATCAATTGTGAAGAGATTGAGATTGTTGACAGCTTCAGTTTTCTTGGCTCTACAATCAATACTCTTGTTACCAGCAGCCAGGAAATTAGAGACCTCTTCAAAATACTGAGAGAAACAATGTCAGTCTGGAGGCTAAGGAGCACCTGATACAGGCTATGGTCTTTGCAATTATTTGCTGTGCATCAGAGAGCTGGACAATGACTAGGGATAATAGAATGAGAGTTAATGTCTTTGAGCTGTGGGTGCTGGAGAAGAGTACTGAAAAAACCATGGACCGCTAGGAGAACAAACAAGTTTGTCCCAGAGAGTGTTAAAACAGGCTACTCCTTGGAGGCAAGTATTCTGAAGTTTTGTCTGACATACTTTGGACATGTTGCAAGGCAGGATCAGTCCTTAGAGAGGGATGCCATGCTTGGGAGAGTGGAGTGACAGCGCAGGAGAGGAAAACCCTCAATAAGATGGATTGATTCAGTCACTGGGGTAATGGGGATAGGTGTGTTGGAGACAATAATATTGGCACGGGATAGAGCAGGGCTTAGGGTTGTTGTACACAGAGTTGCTATGAGTCGCAGGCAACTCAACAGCACATAAAAACAACAATAAAATTGTCATTTGCAGTTGTTTATATGCCATTAAGACAACTACAATTCATAGCAATCCTATGAATAATGACTCTGAACCTTGCCCTATTCTAAGCTAGCCTCATCATCTCTGACATGTCTAACTCCATTACCACAGTCACAAGGTCAACCTATCTTGTCGTGGGTCTTGCTCTCTTGAATAACCAACTGTCCTTCCAAGCCTGATGTCCTTTTCCAAAGACTGGCCACTCCTAACAGCATGCTAGAAGTATATGAGAGGAAGCTTCACCATCCTAGCTTCTAAGGAGCACCCTTTTCCCACTTTCCCAGATCAGACCTGTTCTCTCAACAATCCATAGTATGTTCAATACTCTTTTCCAGCACCACAACTGAAAGGCATCGATAGTTCTTCTGTCATCTTTAGTCACTGTCCAGTCTTCAGGTACAGAGCAAGCAATTGAGAAGGCCATACCTTGGGTTAGGTGCTTGTTAGTCTTTTGACTGACATCATTGCTCTTTAATACTCTGGAGAAGTCCTTGACAGCAGACTTTCCCAATACAACACGTTTTGATTTCCTGTCTGCAGCTGCCAAAGATACTGATTGTGGGTCTGAGCAAGATAAAATAATTAACAACCTCAATGTTTTCTTCATCTATCATGATGCTATCTATTGGCCTAGTGGCGAGGATTTTTGTTTTCTTGATTTTGAGACACAATGCATATTGAAGGCTGTAGTCCTCAATCTTCTGCAACAAGCAAGTCAAGTCCTTCCGACTTTTGGCAAGCAAGGGTACATCAACCACGTAACACAGGTTGTTGATGGGTCTTCTTCCAATCACTCTTCATAAAGTCCAGCCTTTCCAATGATAGGTTTAGCATATATTGAAAGGGTATGGAAAAAAGGATACTTTCCTAATGCCCTAATGCACTATTTTCATAACTTTGAACCATGCAGTGGCCCCCTGCTCTTTTAAACAACAGCTTCTTGGTCTAGGTATAGGTTTTATATGAGTACAATCAAATGTTCTGGGATGGCAATTACTCTCAATGTATAGTACAAATGTTTATTATGCATTAAAATATGTTACTATTTATAACAATGATAAGTTCTTTTTAAATGTCATAGCAAAAAATGTTTTAAAAATAATATAAAAACTTTAAAAGAGCATTTCTGTTAGATTCCTTTATTTGATTTACAGTCATTCACCTTAACCTTATGTACTTTCATAAAATATATCATTGCATATTGTTGTTGTTGCTATATGCCATTAAGTCACCTGCAACTCATACTTTATGCACCATAATAGCACTGCATCCTACCCAATCCTGAGCTAATTGCATCATTACAACACACCTAATCCCATTATCCCGGTCACTGAGTCAGTATATCTCATCCAGAGTCTTCCTTTCCCACACTGTACTTCAACCCTTCCAAGCATTGATGTCCTTCTCCAAGAACTGTTCCCTCCTGGCCACATGCCCCAAGTATGTCAGTTGGAGTTTCAAAATCCTTGCCTCCAATATCAGCTTGGTTTTACCCTCCCCAGGACGGATGTGTTCATTCTGTTGGCAGTCCATGGTATGTTCAATAATCTTTTTTAGTGCCACCACTCCAAGGCATCGATTCTTATTTTATCATCCTTAGTCATTGTCCAGCTCTCGGATGTAATCAAGTAATTGTGAAGACTTTGGACTGGATCAGGTGTACATTACTTTCTAGACTGACATCTTTACTCTTAAATACTCCAGACAGGTCCCTGACAACATATTTTCCCAGGGCAATTAATCTTTTGATTTCCTGACTGCTGATGCCAAGAGTGTTAAACCAAGCAAGCTGAAATTGTGAACAATCTCAATCTTTTCTTTATCTATCATGATTCTGCCAACTGGCACAGTGGTGAGAATCTTAGTTTTCTTGATGTTGAATTTTAATCCATATTGAAGACTCCTGTCCTTGACCTTCTGCAGCAAACAGCCTAAGTCCTCCTAGGTTTCAGCAAACAAGGTTGTGTCATTTGCAATATTGATGAGTCTTCCTCCAATCCTGATACCACATTTCTCGTGAAATCCAGCCTCCAGAATTATCTACTCCTCCTACAGATTAAAAAGATACGGAGATAGGAGGCATCCCTGACACAAAACTTTCCTGATTTTTTACTTATTTAAACAAGATTCACAGGTGAAACCGCACAAATATAGTAACTTTAATTTGGTTTCATCATCTAACTCTTCTTCCTGCAAAAAATGTCTTTATGTTAAACACTAAATATACTAATCCTTCTTCGTTCTAATTTATACAACACAATATTTTTTATTAAGTGATTCTTGATATACTGAAGCAGTAACATTCAATTCTTTTTTATTTTCAAATTGTAACTGCAGATGACCATTTATCAGTTACATATTGTAGGATGGTGTGAGTTTTAGAAATTCCATTTGCTATGTGCAAATGTAGTCTTTTGCAGAGGATTTTCATATATCAGGGGATTTAGTCCTCAGCTGTGTTTAGTTTTAAGGTCTGAGAACAAGTCAATTCATAGTCAGACACTTAATAATATCGTTTGGTTAGTGGGGAAGACTTGACTGCCCTCTACCTACCCCTTTGTAGACAAGGCTTTTGAATGTATGTGTTGGCAAATCTCAAAGTTTCTTAAAAAGCATGACTCTATAACTTAAACTTACAGGCATTTGGCACAATGTCAGAACCTCCTAGAATATTCATTTATCTGACACTAACTCAAAATAACCAGTGTTTCAATGTGTCCATTGATTTGTTTTGAAATCTCTTCAAAATTGAAAAGTTGGAGACTGGCAGGCAATCCTACATTCTACAAAATGAGAAAAATCCCATGACTTACATGACCAAAAAGCCAGAGTCTTCCATAAGAAACTTGACCCTACTACAAGAAAAATACTATTTTAAAGTAACAAACTGTGTCTTATATCCTGTTTAGCAAAATGATTTTAAAATAAATGCAATTTAATCAGAGGATCATCTAACACTATTTTACTGTCATGGTTGTTTATATATTGCTTGAATGTATAATAACTAATTTTTAAATTTAGACCTTATTTTGTCTCATTAAGATTTATCTCACTGCTTTAAAAACTGGTTTTGACACGTCATCCATTTACTTATGAGTACTACAGAGTGCCCAGATCCTTTATTTTGGAAAACTAGAATGCAATGCAAATAATAATCAAGAGAAATTTGGAGTCAATTTGAAAGTATTATCCTTTGAAGGCATATCATAAAGGATATAAAGAACATTTTGTAAAACAAAGAAATAAATTTGTCAAGAAGACTTAACAATCTTAAAAGTATATGCACTCAAACAGAAAGGATACAAAAATGATACAAATCAGTACTGCCAGAGTGAAAGAAGAAACAGACTCATTATCTTGGTGATAACACCCTTAACAAATAATAGATAAAAAAGGATGAGTTTAAAAGGAACTTAAAAAACACTGTCACACAACTTGACTTTTTAAGCCTGTTGTTTATAGGCATTGCTGAGTCCACTACAACTCACAGAGACCCTATGATCAACAGATCTGAACCTTGCTCTATCTTGCACCATCCTCACAAGAACCACCTTGATCTAGCCCATTATTGAGGTTAACATGTCTGTCCATCTAATAGAGGATCTTCCTCTCTTTCACTGAAGTTCTATCTTTCCTAGCATGATTCCTTTTCCCAAGAACTGGGCCCTTTTAATAACCTAGCCAAGTCCATAAGATGAATGTCACAATCCTTGCCCCTAAGGACCATTCTGTTGTGCTTCATCCAAGACAGACTTGTTTGTTCTTTTGGATGTCTACGGCATGTTCAATACTCTTAGCCAATACCACAGTTTAAAGGCGTTAATTCTTCTTAGATCATCCTTATCCATTGTCCAACTTTCAAAATCACCTAATAAAAGTCCTAAAAATTACTCATTTATACACCAACTTTGGTGATTTATTTGCAGCTCAAAGACAGTACCCTTTAGTATGGATTCCATATCAGCATCAAGAAAATTAAAATTTTGACAACTGGACCAATAAGGAACATCCTAACACACTGAGAAAAGATTTAAGATATCAATGTTTTCATTTTACTTGAGTTCATAAACAATACTCACAGAAGCCACAGTCCGGAAATCATCGGATGTACTCCACTGGGCAAATCAGCTGCCAAGGACCTCTTTAAATTGCTTAAGAGTAAAAGCGCCATTTTAAAGACTAAAGTTCACCTGATTCAAGGCATAGTATTTTAAATTCTTCATATAGGTTTGGCTTGGAGAGGGTGAAACTAAGTTTTTCCTTGGAGGCTAAGATTTTGAAGATCCATCTCACTTACTTTGGGCATATGACTAGGATGGACTGGTCTTTGCAGAAGGACATCATGCTTGAAAGGGTAGAAAGACAAAGCAGGAAAAGAAGACCCTAGATTAAATGGATTGATTCAGAAGCAAGGGCAATGAGAGTAAATGTGTTGGAGCCAGTGAGACTGGATCAGAACAGGGTAGTTTTCAGAGCTGTTGTACAGAGGGTAGCTATGAATTGCAGGTGACTCAATGGCACATAACAACAACAACAACAACAACAACAACATGTGTATGAAAGTTGGACGATGAATCATGATGTTGGCAGAGAGTATTTAATGTGTACATTTATTGCCAAAAGAATAACCTTATTTCTTTTGGAAGAAGTACAGTCAGAGTGCTCCTTATAAGCAAGGATGGTAAGACTTTGTCTCACTTATTTTGAGTGTGTTATTAGAAGGGCTTGGTCCCTGCAGAAGAACATCATGCTTGGAAAAGTAGAGGAAAAGCAAAAAAAAAAAAAAAGAAGACCTCAGTGAGATGGATTGACTCAGTGGTTGCAGTAAGAGATTGTAAGGAGGAAAGAGGATCAGGCAGGATTCTCTTTAATTGTGCTTGATCATACATAACAACGCTTAACAATAGCCATGTATAAGCTTCCTATGACTGCTGAAAGAATTTTAAAAAACCCGATGGTTTAAAACAATAGGATTCTCATAGTTCTAGAAGTTAGAGGTCAAACTTCGGTAAGACAAAATCAAAATGCAAGCAGAACCAACCATACTTCCTCTGGGTACTACAGAGAGGTAGCCATGTCTTTGCTATTCCAGCTTCTGGTGTCTTATTTCCTCATCACTCTGATTTCCTCCTTTCTGGTCAACTTGTCCATTCTTTTTCTGTCTGTGTCAAATCCTACCTCTCTTTTATAAGGACATTTGTGTTCATTTAAGACCCAACCAGAAAATCTGGATAGCATCTCTATCTCAAAAGACTTAACTTGATCACATTCACAAAGAAATTTTTTTTCCAAATAAGGTAACATTCGCAGGTTCCAGGGGCTAGCACCTGATATCTTTGGGTGCCATTATTCAACCTACTACATGTAGAATAAACATTCTTTTTAAGTGCACATGAAACGCCCATTAAAGTAAACCACATGCTGGGTCATAAAACCAGTCTTAATAAATTTGAGAGAACTTGAATTACACAAAATAGCTTCTCTTACAATAGACAGTTAAATAAGAAATCAATACAAGAAAGCTATCTGGAAAAAATTCTAAATAGCTCATAGCTAAAAAAACACTAATTAGAGGTCAACATTTGCACCAGAAGTGATAAGGAAATATTTTGTATACTTAATGAAAATAAAAACACAACATACTCAAAATTTTAGGATGGTAGTGTTTTAAATGTTTACATTAAGTAAAATTAAAAGTCTAAAAAACAATAACCTACATTGTTTTCCACAGAACTGTACCCAAACCAACAAACACAAACACATTACAATAAAAACAAAACTAAAAGCCAGTATTTCTTGTTACTTAGACATGAAAATTCTTAACAAATTATCTGCTAATTGAATTCACCCATATACAACAAGGATAAGAAACTGACCAGATGGATTTACATTGCTGTGTCAATCCATCTCATTGAGGGTCTTCCTCTCTTCTACTGACTGCCTACCTCCCCATGCATGATGTTACTTTCCAAGAAATAGCCTCTCCTAGTAACATGCCCAAAGTATGTGAACTAAAGCTTGGCCATCCTTGTCTCCAAGGAGCACTCTAGCTGCACTTTTCCCAAGTCATACCCATTTGTTCTTTTGGCAGCCCAAGGGATTTTCGGTGTTCTACTCTAACACCATGACCCAAAGGCAGCAATTCATCTTTTGTCATCTTTATTAATTATCCAGCTCTCAGATGGATAGTAATTGACTGGGGGTAGCGGGAGAAATGGCCTGAGTCAAGCACTCACTAGTCTCCTGATTGACATCATTGCTCCTTATAATGTGGAGATCTTCTTTACAGCAGACCTGCCAAATGCAATAGAATTCTTTATCACCTCACTGTGGGTAATAAGAGTTGGCTGTAGATTTAAGTAAGATTAAATCATTGACAAATTCAATTTTTCCTCTATCTATCAGGATAATGTTTATCATCATCATCATCATAATAATAATATGATTTCCTGCAGTGAGTATTTCAAGTGGCCTCCTCACTTTCAAGCAAGGTTGTGTCATCTGCATAATGCAGGTGTGGATAAGTCTTCCTCCTATTCTGATATCACATTCTTCTTCATAGAGTCCAGTTTCTCAAATGATTTGCTCTATAAACAGATGAAGAGGCATGGAGTCAGGATTCAACCCTGACACATACCTTTCATTATTTTAAACCATGCAATATCTCCATTTGGACAACAGCCTCTTGGTCTTGGTATAGGATTCACATGAGCATAATTGAGTGTTCTAGGACTTCCATTCTTCTCAAAGTTAGCCATAGTTTGTTATGTTCCACACAATCAAATGCTCTTCCATTACCCCAGTTATTGTGTCAATCCATTTCATCTGGAGTCTTCCTCTCCTGTGCTGTCCCTCCACCCTTCCGAGATCTGTCCTTCTCCAAGGACATCATCCTCCTTGCCACATGCCTAAAATATGTGAAATGGAGCTTTAAACTCCTTGCCTCCAAGAGATATTGGTTTCATCCTAATACAGACTTGTTTTCTTGGCAGTTCATGGTATGTTCAAAACTCTTCTCAACCACCACAAATCAAATACATTGATAATTCTTCTATCATACTGGTCACTGTCCTGCCCTTTGATGCATAGCAAGTCATTGTGAAGACCATGACCTAGATTAAGCTCACATTAGTGATTAGACTGACATCATCGCTCTTTAGCACTTTGGAGACATCCTGCACCGCAGACTTTCCCAATGCAATTTGTCTTTTGATTTCTTGACTGCTGGTGCCAAGAATGTTGATTGCAAAGCCAAGCAAGGTAAAACAGTTAACAACCTCAGTCTCATCTCTATCTACCATAGTGCTGCCCATTGTCCAGTGGTGAGAATTTTTGTTTTCTTGATGTTGAGTTCAATCTATATGGAAGAATACAGTCCTCAGTTACCATTAAAAATCTTCTTTGTTTCATTTTTATCTTTCTTGTTGAACAAAATTTTCAACCAAAATTTACATATATATTATAAAAATTCATCAATGACAAAAGCAACTTCTTTGCTACACTGGATAAAAAGAAAATATTTTCTATGGTAAAATTTGCCATCAACTTATATACATATATGTATGTTGTTGTTGCTATGTGTCATTAAGTCACTTGTGACTCATGGCAAGCTGAAATTGTTAACAACCTCAATCTCCTCTCCATCTATCATGGTTCTAGAACCTTTGTCTTCTTGATGTTGATGTTGAATCCATATTGAAGACTACAGTCCTTGATTTCTGCAGTAAATGCTTCTGATCCTCCTCAGTTCCAGCAAGCAAAGTTGTATCATCTGCATAATGCAGATTGTTGAGGAGTATTTTCCCAATCCTGATGCTATATTTCTCTTTATAAAGTCTAACCTCCCGATAATCTGTTCTATATAGTTTGAAGAGGTATGGAAATAGGATGCATCCCTGATGTACACTTTTCCTGATTTTGAACCATGCAGTGTTTCTTTGCTTTGAAAAACTACTTCCTGATTCAAGTACAGGTTTTATATGAGCACAATTAAACAGTATATGTGTATGTACGTGTGTGTGTGTGTGTGTGTGTGTATAGAGTGAATTGTTATAGAGTTACTTCTGTGTTGTTGTTGTTATGTGCTGTTGAGTTTAGTACAATTCATAGCAACCCTATGAATAACAGATCTGAATCCTGTCCTTTCCTGTACCATCTTCACTCTTCCTGACACATTAGAGTCCATTTCAGCAGTCACCATGTCAAACCACCTGGTCAAGGATCTTACCCTTCTTTGCTGACCCTCTTTCTTTCTAAGAATCATGTCCCCTCTACAAGGAACAGCCCCTTCTAGCAACATGCCTGATAAAAGTGAGGCAAAGCTTCATCATCCTTGCCTCCAAATAGTACCATGGCTACACCCTCTCTAAGACATACCTATTTGTCCTTTTGACAGTCTATGGGATGTTCAGCGCTTTTGATGCCTCTGAGCTGTGGTGTTGGAGTTACTACTACACCACTGTGTTCTAAAAATTCAAACTTAATTTTAAGTTTAATAAGTGAAAATCACTCAACTTTATTTGACCTGCTGCAAGAAAGGGACAATCATATTTTTATTAATAATTTTTAAAAACCCTTGAAATCATTGCCACTGAGAGGTGGAATTGACCCATTGCTTCCCTCCATGGAATTTTCAAAATCTAGATAGGATGGGGGGGGAATATTCATCTTTCTCCCAAAGAACAGCTTGGTGGATTCTAACTGCATGCCTCTGAGTTGGCAGCTCAATTCTTTATAACCAAGCCACCAACTCACCGTTAAAAATAGACAACCAATAAGAGGTATTACAAACAGCGTACTAGCCTATGGAGAAAGGAAAAATAAAATCACATTAGAACCCATGTGGACTGAAGATGAGAATGCTACAGGTTAAGAAACACGATTAATGCAATTATTTGCTTTTACACCTTGAGAATGAAAAGGGGCAAAAATTAATGAAGTGTTCCTAATAAATGTGCTTTCACTATTTTCCAAGAATAGAGAGATAGATTGGTAAAGGTGACTTTGATAAGTTGAAGCAGATTTGCAAAGTTGGGAAGTCTCCTGGATGGCAAAGGAATTCAGGGAATGTGGGTAATAATTTTTCCTTCTCCTTAAAAATGTACAGTTATTTAGGGACTGACCCATAATGTGAGTCTATTACCATAACAAGACCCATGTACCTGCACCAAGGATAGATAACAGTAACAGAAATAAAGACCTATAATCTATGTCTGTGGTTGCACAGGTACCTAGGTACCATCAGACTCTTCTCGGGGTCACTATGAATATAAAGTATTCAGTATCATGTAACTCATTGCTATCAAGTTAGAACCTAATAATACCTGATCTTCCATTGGGTTTTCAAGGCTGTAAATCACATAGGAAGAGATTATCCATCTTTCTTCTGCAGAACTACATACAGATGGATTTGAACTTCCAGAGAGGCTCAGACTTTGGGTTAGCAGCTCAATTCCCTATGAACTACACCATAAAATCTCCCTTTATTATTGTATACTGACATTATACATATGACACAACCTTACTTGCAGAAAGTGAAGACAACTTGAAGCACTTGTTGCAGAAGATCAAGGAAAGCTGCCTTGGGTATAGATTTCATCTCAATGTCAAGAAAACAAAGAGTCTTACCACTGGACTGATAGGCAACATCATGATGGATGGAGAAGAGATTGAAACTATCTACAGCTTCATCTTACTGAGATCCACAATTAACCAGCAGTCAGGAAATAAGGAGATGCATTCCAGTGGGAAAATACGCAATTATGGCTCCTCTACAAGGCACTGAGGAGTAATGATGTCAGTTTGAGGACTAAGGTGTGTCTGATTCGGGCCATAGTCTTTCCATTCACTTGCTAAGCATTTGAGGGCTGGACAATGAATAAGGATGACAGGAAAAGAGTTGAAACCTTTGAGCTGTGGTGCTGGAGAAGACCACTGAATGTGCCATGGATGTTCAAGAGAACAAACATATATATCTTGGAGAGTGTGCTGGCGGAGTGCTGTTTGTAGGCAAGAATGATAAAGCTTCACCTCACATACTTTAGGCATGTTACTAGAAGAGGCTATTCCTTAGAGAAAGAAATGATGCTGGGAAGGATGGAGGGTCAGTGAAGGAGAGGAAGACCCTCAACCAGGTAGACTGATATGGTGGCTACTGCAATGGGGTCTTGTGTGTCAAGAAAAGTGTGGATGGCACAGGTTAGAATAAGGTTCAGATTTTTTGTTCAGAGTCATCATAAGTTATACTCAACTTGAAGACACCTAACAATTGACAAATATGATTAGTTGTTGATGATGATGATAATGATTGCCATTAAGTCAAGCACTGCTCATAGTGACCCTATGAACAAAAGACCTGAACTTTTTCTATAATTTCTCAAAGTTCATATAGTTTCCAGAGGCAGGTTGTTTAGGAATTGGATGCCACTCCTGCTTCCAAATTACAGCATTACCAAAAATGCACCCTCTGCACAGAAAAATAATATTTGCTATGATAGGATCAACAACTTTGCTAAGGAATCAGCTATATGCTGAGTTTACTTAAGAGCCAATGCATGGCTTTCTTCTCATTGCTGTTGTTATTGTTAGATATCATTGCGTTGACTCTACTACATGATGACTTTGTGTACAACCTAAGAAATCTTTTTTCTTCTCTCTCTCTCTTTTGTGTGTGTAAAGTCAAATTAGATCTGACTGGTACAGGAGGAGGTTGTCTCTCCTTCTCCACAAAGCATCTGGTGGATTTGAACCGTGCTCCTCTGGGATTGCTATGCAGCATCTTGCCACTAGGCCACCAGAGCTCCCTAAGCTAAGAAATCTTGATCTAGATCTCTAGCATTCTCACAAGTGCCAGGGCATTCAAGCCCATTTTTTACTATGGTGGCAATCGTCTCTTCTAGAGTCCTTTATGTACTTATTGGCCCTCTATCTCATGAAACACAACGTCCTTTTTCCAGGAATTGAACCCTCTTGGCACCACACCAAAGCAAACAATTTGGGCAATGTTCTCATGTTACTGATTACATGACATTAATTATGTGTTAATTAATTATAAAATTATATTACAAAGTAATTTGTTAATTTTTAGAAATGGATTCCCAGACTTTGCATCCCAGTATAACTTGGTTTGGAAATGCTGATGAAACCTTTCCTCTGGCATTATAGCAATTTTCAAGCCACCACAGTATGAGAAACTAACAGAGAGGTGGCAGAGGTCCCTTTGTTGCTATTGTTGTTAAGTGCCATTGATTCATAGTGATCCTATGAACAGCAACGGATCTGAACCTTGCCATGTCCTGTGCCATCTTCATCATCTCTCACACCAAGACTCATTACTAAACACACTGTCACTGTGTGAATCCATCTTATTGAGGTTCTAGCACTCTTTCAATGATCCCTCACTTGGTGTCTTTTTCCAAAGACTGACCAAAGAATGTGAAATAAATTTCCACCATCTTTGCCTGAGGATTAAGGGTTATTGCACTTTCTCCTGGACATATTTGTTTGTTCTCTCGGCAGTTCATGGAATGTTGTTTTTGTTAGGTGTCATCAGGTCAAGTGTGACTCATCGTGGCCCTATGAATAGTCGATGTGAAACATACCCTATGTGATATCCTCCTCATCTTCAACACACTCAAGCCCACAGCTGAAGTTACTGTGTCAGTCTATCTCATTGGGAGTCTTCCTTTCCTTCTCTGACTCTTCACTTTTCCAAACATGGTATTTCCTTCCAAGGAATGCCCTCATCTAACTACATGTCCAAAGTATAAAAGATGAAGCTTCACCATCCTTGCCTTCAAGGAGCACACTTTCTGTACTTTCTCCAAGACATATTTGTATGTTTGCTTGGCAATCTGAGGGTTTTTCAGTACTCTTCTCCAACGCCACAACTCAAAAGTATACAGTACATTGACAGGGAACTACCAGAAGTTCACACTGGCTTTACAAAAGGCTGCAACACCAAGATCATTGCTAACATCAGATGGATCCTGGCTGAAAGCAAAGAATACTAGAAGGAGATCGATCTGTGTTTTATTGACTATGCAAAGGTATTTGACTGTATGGATTATAATAAATTATGGCAAACATTGAGAAGAACAGGAATCCCAGAACACTTAATTGTGCTAATATGAAATCTATATCTAGATCAAGAAGTTGTTATCTGAACAGAGCAAGGTAACACTGCATGGTTTAAAATTAGGAAAGGTGGTCATGAGGATTGTATCCTTTCTCTATACCTATGCAATTTGTATGTTGAACAAACAATTTATGAAGTCAGACTCTATGAAGAAGGATGTGGCATCAGGATTGGTGGGAGACTCATCAACAACCTGTCTTACACAGATAACACAACTTTGCTTGCTGAAAGTGAGGAGAATATGAAGCACTTGTTATAGAAGATTAAGGACTGCAGCCTTTGGTATGGATTACATCTAAACATCAAGAAAACAAAGGTCCTCACCACAGGAACAACAATCAAGATTATGATAGATAAAGAAAGGAATGAAGTTATCAATATCATGAGATACTTGGTAATTTCATCCAACATCATAATTTAAAGGCATTCATTCTTCTTCTGTAATCTTAATTCATTGTCCAACTTTTCTGAATTATAATGAGTACTTAAAAAGACCCTGTATTGGATCAGGAGTGCCTTAGTCTTTAAACTGACACCATTACTCTTTAGTACACTAGAGAAGTCCTTGAAATCAGTCTTTCCCAAATGTAACTCATCTTTTGAGTTCTTGAATGCTAGTACAAAGGGTGCTGATTTTCGTTCCAAGTAAGATAATGGGCAACTTTAATCTTTTCTCCATCTATCATAATGCTGTGAATTGGACCAGTAGTGAGGATTTTTGTTTTCTTTATGTTAAGATGAAATCAATATTGAAAGCTATAGTCATTGATCTTCTGTAGCAAGCTTTTCTAGTCCTCCTTGCTTTCAGCAAGCAAGGATATATCATCTTCTAATGCAGATATTTGATGAGCCTTCATCCAATTTTGATTCCATATGCTTCTTTATATATAGCTCAGCTTCTTAAATTATTTACTAATCATACAGATTTAATAGGTGTAAAGACCCACACCACTGTTGATTTTAAAACAATTAACTATTCCCTTGCTCTGTTGAAACAATAGCTTCTTGGTCTAAGTATACGTTTCATACAATTAAGTGCTCAAGGAGTCCTCTTATTCTCAATGTTAGCCATAATTAATTTTTTATGTATAGTCAAATGACTACATACATAATTTCAAATGTGGACAAGTTCCTTTAAATAACTATGTTTTTGTAAAGTGTAAAGAAACAGATGACACTTTGTAAGTAAATTTCCACTTTTATGTATATAACAGGTTAACCATGAATGAACCTATGCATCAAGATGCTTTGAAGCACCCCAGTAACAATAGCAAAGTTTAGAAGGGCAGCAAACAACAAATGCTGGTGATTTTGTGGAGAGATTTGGACTCTTACTCACTGCTGGTGGGGATGTAAAATAGTACAACCACTATGGAAAGCAGTCTGGTGCTGTCTAAAAAGGTTGGAAATAGATACACTATTTGATCCAGCAATTCCATTACTGGGTCTATACCCTAAAGAAATCAGAAGCGTGACTAAAACTGACGTATGCATATCCATGTTTATTGCTGGGTTATTCAGAAGAGCAAAGAGATGAAACAAACCAAGTGCCTATCAACAAAGGAATGGACAGAAAAATTGTGGTACATTCACACAATGGAATATTATGTAGTATTGGAAAACAATGAACTCATAAAACATTATACATGGGTGAGTCTGGAAGGCATTATGCTGAGTGGAATATCTCAGTAACAAAACAGTAAATAGTGTCTGAAACTGTTATTATAAAATAAGACTGGCATGGGAGGTGGGGGGACATAGGAAAAGAGTGTATAGATAATGAACACTGCATTGGAACAAATGCAAGGAATGGCTGTCTGAAAGGAACATATGATTAGACATTATAAGTATGACAACAATCTGGAAAAAGAGCTGCTTTGCAAAGTGAAGTAGGGGATAGGGAAGGGGGAGGAAGGGAAATGTGCAACAATGCATGAATGAAAATCCAACTTTTCTGTAAACTTTTGTAAAAAAAAACCACAATAATATATATATGTGTATATGTTGTAAATGGACATCGTTGCTTCTCAGTACTCTGAAAAGGTCCCTGATAACAGATTTACCTAATGCAATTCATCTTTTGATTTCCTGATTGCTTGTGCCAAGAGTGTTGATTGTGGAGCCTAGCAAACTGTAACTTGTGCAACCTCAATCTCTTCTCCATTCATCCTGGTGCTGTCAATTGGCCCAGTGGAGAGAATCTGTCTTCTGGAGTCTGGTTTCACCTTCTGGGCCCTCTATTGCATCAGGATCACCAGCACGTTGCACACGGCAGGAAGTTGAGACCATCATCTTGCCTCTATATCAAATACCCCTATTCTCCCAGGATCCCATCAGTTTTGTTTAACAACCAGCCACCCTAGTCCAGACAGGACATTCAGGCCCAGTTCTGCATAGGGCCCTTGGGCCTGCAACCCTTAAGCTAAATAACACTAACATGCGAGATCTAAAAGAGATACAATCTTAACCTTGGAAATGAGCATATTGTGACAGCCATGTGATGCAAAAGGAAGAGCAGAGACATTATGCCACAAGACAGCAGTCCTGGAGCAGAAGCTCAGCGACAAGAACCTTTGCCCAGTACTACCTGAGACAAAAATCCCTCCCTGTAACTCATACATGGAACTTAAATCCTTCTAAGCATGAGATATAAATCAGCATGAGAGACCAGCAACAATGTGAGGTGCAAGACATCACAAAAGTGATTTGCGTCCTAAGCCATATCAAAGGGTTGCTGGGTGGGGAGAGAGGTGCTGGATGGTGTAGGAAGGAGTTCAAACGATGCTAATATTCAGCGAAAGGGAAGGGACAAGCCACACATGCAGGGGGAGGGCACTGCATGTTTGGTTATTTCTGTAAGGGGAAGTGTCTTTTCTTTACTCCTTTCACTAAAATGCTTGTTTGTCAAATGTTGTTCCAAAGCTAACTATCCAGATTAAGACAGACTAGGAAGAAGAACTGACCATCCACTTCTGAAATATAACAGGCTTTCAAAAATCCTATGGATAATAGAACAAAATAGGAACATACAATAAGGATGTGGAAGGCAAATCTTAATTTGAAGTGAGAATAAGTGTGCCCTCTTTTCTAGGTTCAAGAATCATTCATTCTAGGGCCATATAAATACCTACTGGTTCACAGTGGTGGCTTAGTGGGTAGGGAACTGTGCTGCTCACACAAAGATGGCTCTTCTCCTGGAGTTCGAATTGACCAGCAGTACCACACAAGTAAAAAGTGCTACTTCCTCCTGTGTCATTTACAGCCTCTCCACACCTGCTGTAGGGTCAGTTATGCATTGGTTCCAACTCAATAGCAATGAAGGAGTCATGCTGGGGAGAAGACAGACACAATGCAGCCAACTCAGAATGTTGTTATCAGGTACCATAGAGTCGAGTATGACTCTATGAACAATAGATCTGAACTCTGTCCTATACTGTTCTATTCTCATCATTTCTGACATACTTGAGCCCATTGTTGCAGGTCATCTGTTTTAGAGTCTTCTCTTTCCTTCCAAGTGTGATGTCTTCCTAACAACATACCCAAAGTATGTGAGATGAAAACTTGTCATCTTGGCCTCCCAGGAGCACTCTGGCTTCACTTTCTCCAAAGGAAATAAGAATAGATATTGGTTTAAACTGTTTTTTGTCATTCTTCTAAGTGGTGTAGCACTGGTCTACTCATTTACTGTACAGAGGTAACTCATGGTTGCTGTGATGCTAAACACTGTGACACTGATATGCCAAATGCAATAATGGTTATCCATGGTGGGCAGTATTTGGTGGAGCTCCCCAACCAAAATAAGCTTGGAAGCAGGAGTGGCATCCACTTCTGAAATCGCTTGCCTCTGGAAACTTTATGAACATGGAGAAATGACCCAAGTTATACAAATGTTCAGGTCTTTCATTAATAAGGTCACTATGAGTTGTCAACAACTCAACAACACTTAACAACAAAAATAGCATTGCATTAGGCAAGTCTACAGTAAAGGACCTTTCCAAATTACTAAGGAGCAATGATGTCAGTTTGAAGATTAAATTGTACCCAATTCAGGCCATGGGTGTTTGTGTGGTTTTTGTTTTCTTTTCTTTACTCACTTGCTATGCATCTGAGAGCTGGAAAATGAATAAGGATGACAGAAGAAGAATTGATGCATTTGAGCTGTAGTGTTGGAGAAGAATATTGGATATCCATAGACTGTCAAAAGTAAAAACAGATATGTCTTGGAGAAAGTGCAGCTCAGAATAGCCATATAAATAAAGGTCAGAAAATCTTTTCTGCAAAATGTCAAATAAAAAATTTTTTAGCATTTGTCAATAATAGGTCTCAGTGGCAGCTTACCAGTTCTGCTCTTTAGGTGCAAAAGGTAGATCTGGTGTCTTAGTGGTAAGGAGTCGTGCTGCCAACCTGAAGGCATGCTCTTCAAATGCACCAGCCACTCACTCTGTGGGAGAAAGAGGGACAATCTCCTCACGTCAACTTAGTACTCCTGAAAACCAGCTGAACAGCCCACTATCAGTTGGTGCTGACTCAAAGGCATATAACGACAAAACTGCAGTACAAAAACAAGCACGGAGAATGCGTACATGATCAGGAATGGCTACAGACTTTGAAATATTTTTTTTCCACTTACAAAACCTGACTCCAGACAAGATTTGACAACCCCAGCTCTAGAAAAAATCTGAAACTTTGAAATAGTTATAAATTATCTATGTTTCACTTTCTTTCCAGTATTAATGGAAAAATACCAGTAGTAATCTCCGCATCCTCTTGCTTCTACTGTGAGTAATAAAGACGTATGTCTGTGAGATGTGTTATAGGTATTACAGGTCTGAGTTTCTCTCTGGTAGAACTTGCTTTCAAACTAAATAAATTTATTTAGTGTTTCTGACATTTACCTTCATTCTTTTTTTAGTTTGTTTTTTGTACAGGCATTCCTGTACACTGTATTTCATTTAAGTATGTTATGTTTTCTATAATTAATCAATTATTGATCTGTGACTCTGCTAACCCCAGCTCATCAAATGCCCATTGCACCTTGCCTATTTCTTCACTGCCTCACCTTCAGTCCACTAGGATCTGCAGCTCTATCGGCTCTTTCCCTGCCACCTTCCCTTTCTCCCTCTCATTTGGAACAGACACACATATCCTGTTCAAATTTGATAATTGCAATAGCTGTATTGCCCTTGTATCAGTTCTCCCCAAGGTGATCCTCCCTCCTTCGTTCTAATTCTGTACAATATTCATGGACTGTTTATTTTATTTCGGCTCTCCCAATCCTTCCCAACCCCTAGTTACCTTGCTATTTTCACCATAAATGTCTTGGGCAAGTCTAGAGGACATTTTGCTGAGTGAAACAACTGTCACAAAAGGACAAATACCTTCATTCTTAAAGAATATTTTCACTTGCATATGAGCCAATTGGCAGCACCATGACAATGAAGATATTGAGATTGTTAACAGCTTAAGTTTGCTTGGCTTCACACTCTTGGTATCAGCAGTCAGGAAATCAAGAGACTAATTGCATTGGGAAAATCTACTGCCAGGGACCTCTCAAGAGTACTGAAGAACAACAATGTCAGCCTGGAGACTAAGGTGTGCCTGATTCATCCAATAGTCTTCACAATTGCTATGTATCAGAAAGCTGGACAATTACTAGAGATGATAGGAGGAGAATTGATGCCTTTGAGCTGTGGTGCTGGAGAAAAGTGCTGAAGATATCATGGACTGCTAGGAGAACAAGCAGGTTCGCCCTGGAAAAGGTAAAATCAGGCTGCTCCTGGGAGGCAAGAATTCTGAAGCTTTGTGTGACATATTTGGGGCATGTTGCGGGGAAGGACCAGTTCTTAGAGAGGAACAATATGGGAGGGTGGAGGAATAGTGCATGAGAGGAAGACCCTTGATAATATGAATTGACTCAGTGACTAGGTTAATGGGAGTAGGTCTGTCAGAGACAATAAGTCAGCTCAAGATAGAGCAAGGTTCAGAGCTATTATACATAGTGTTGCTATGGGTCACAAGTGACTCGATGGCTATAACTATCAACATTTATCAACGTTCATAGAGGTTCCAGAGGCATGTTGTTTAGGAAGTGAATGCCACTCCTACATGTCCTTGAATATAGTTATAAAAGGAGATTTCACATACTTATTAGTGAATTACAACATATAGGTCATTGTGGGATTGATCTTAATTTATCCTCTTCTCTCTTAAGAAAAGGTAACATTTTCCTGGTTCTTTGTATCTGACTAATTTTAGGTTTTCTCCGGGGCATTGTTAATATTCTATTATGAGGTTTCTAGATTCTGTTATAATAGGCTGAAGAAAAGTTTCATTTGTTTACTTTAGCAGACAATTAGCTTAGTTAAATGCATGTTGTAAACAAAAAAAAATCTCAAACTCCCTTTAAGGTCTTTTAGCTGTAGCTGATCTGCTTTGAGCCTGCTTCATACTTGCATGGTTGAAGAATCAGTGAGAAATTTGAGAAAAATTTGTTCATAGATTTTAGAGCTCTCCCTGGCTCTCTCCTTCTCAAGACTCATGTTTCAACCATTAATGATTGCCCTAAACATTGTCCTCTGAATCCTGATACTACAAAAATTTTTAAAACTCATTGCTGTCAAGTTGATTTTGACCCATGGTGACTGTCTACCAGATTTCTAAGACTATAAATCTCTACAGGAGATGGCTACCCATCTTTTCTTCCAAGGGACAGTCTAATACTCACTTTCTTTCCTGAATCTATCCACTTTTGCTCATTCACCAGTATAAACAGATCTTATTACATAAGTTTTGTTCAGAGTCTGTTATTATCTTTCAGAGTAGTGGGTCTAGTAGGAATCTCCTAGGCCATGCCAGAAATGGAAAGCTAAAATCATTTATTATATTATTTACTAAATCATTTACCTTCCCCACATTCACCTTACTCTGCACACTTCTCTTTCAATATTCTGCCCTAGGCCCAAGTGTTAGTAGAAGCTACAGTCACTTTTGTAGAACAGGTCCACATAGCAAAGAAAAAGTCTCCCAGGGATTAATGGCATATCAGCTTACAAGGAAGGTTGACTGAAGAAGAAACTGAAAGATCAAAGATCTAATGCTGAAAATGGCAAACGTTTATTATCTGGAGGATCTCTTACCTGAGATTCATTTCTGACAATAACTCCAAATAGAATTTGTTCTATTATACTCTGTATTTTTACATGAAAAATATAAGAACTATCTTCTTATGGACAGGCTGAGCTATTCTTGTTGTTGTTGTTGCTAAGTGTCATCAAGTCGCAGGCGACTCATAGCGACCCTATGAAGGAGAGTCCTCGATACTTGGGTGCCTTTCACCCTCTCTCCAGGTTCATAGGGTTTCTGGAGGCAAGCTATTATGGAAGTGGATGCCACTCTTGCTTCCAAGCTTGTCTGAGCGATTCTTAGGGGAAATATTGAGGCAATCTCTATTTAAGTTACAGTATAATGAGATAAAGATGAAGAAAGCCAATGCCAATGTAGAAGACTCATAGAGTCCCTATGCACAATTGGTCACTGACACACCTAATCCCATTACCACAGTCACTGAGTCAATCCATCCAGAGTCTTCCTTTTCTGTGCTGTCCCTCCACCCTTCCAAGCATGATGTCCTTTTTCAAAGACTGATCTCTCCTGGCTACATGCACAAATTTAAAATAAATATGTGTTATTCATTATTACTAATATTTTAATATACCTATATTGCTTTGACTGGAGACTAAGGCGCACCTGATCCAGGCCTTGGTCTTCACAATTACTTGCTATGCATCAGAGAGCCAGATGATGACTAAGGATGCTAGAAGAATTGATGCCTCTGAGCTCTGATACTGGAGTAGAGTTTTAAATATACCGTGGACTCCCAAGAGAACAAACATGTCCATCCTAAAGGATAAAACCAAGCTCATCCTCAGAGGCAAGGATTTTGAAGTTCCACCTTACATACTTTGGGCATGTGGCCAGGAGGGATCAGTCTTTGTCATGATTGGGAGGGTGGAGGACCAGTGCAGGGAAGGAAGACCCTGGATAAAATGGATTGACTCAGTGACTGGGGTAATGGAATTAGGTGTGTCAGTGACAATGAGTTTGTCCCAGAATGGGGCAGGGTTCAGGGCTATTGTTCATAGGGTTGCTGTGAGTCACAATTGGCTCAATAACATTTTACAACAACAAACAGCACAATAATGCTTTGAAGCATTGCAAACATTGGGAAGTTAATATTTGCCTGCCTTATAAAGGAATTTGACATCCCTTTATTCCTATGGAAAGATGTTAACACACACACACATAAAAAAAAACAACCCGCAACTAACTAGATTTAAATCTCTATAAACAGAATTTTACATCACTTTATTCCTGATAGAAAGATGTTATCTCACACACACACCCCCCAAAAATAGAATTTGAATCTCTATTAGACCCATTGTTCCCAAATATTTACATGATCAATTAAGGATGATGAATTCTGATCAAAACTAATGAAGTACCTGGAGAGGTCATAAAAAGGCTACTTAACCTTAATGTGAGGAAGAGAGTGTCACTGTCAGATATACAGATGTGCCATTCCTTGTCATCGATACCTTATAAAAATACAAAAGTATAAAATGTATAGTATTGTAGACCTATTTAGTACAGAACATAAACACTGACTCAAAGTGATTCAAGAACAAAGGCTTCAGCTCACTTTCCCTTGAACTTATTACCTTAGGAATCTAAACACAAGGCAGGGCCTTCAGAAAGACAGGAGGAGTTTATTATTCTAAAGTACCACTGGGACATAATAGTCTGTACAAGTAGCTAAAGCTCTACTAACCTATTCACAGAAAAAGGCTGGAAATTCTGAATTTTCAAATTACTTGCATAGCAAGTGAACTTCTAGAAACAATGTATGAGAAATAGAAAGTGCCACTCTATCCTCTTTTCTTTCCCAAATACATTAAGAAACAATAAATAGGAAGGGGAAATGTGATAGAACAGTAGAGAGGTGTGATCACATTTGCATTTTTAAAAGCTCACAATGTATAGAATAAACAGAGAAGGAGAACAGGGCTTGAGACAAGGGCTTCGTGGTTCTTGTTAGTAGGCACCATTGAGCTGATGATGACTCATAGCTACCTTACGGACAGGACAACGAATCAAAGCCTTGCCTCATCCTGCACTATCCTCACAGTCTCCATAATATTCGCTCCCGTTGTTGCATTCACTGAGCCAGCACATTTCTTTGAAGGTAATTCTATTTTTTGGTGCTCCTTTCTTTTTCTAAGCTTGATGTCTTTTTCCAAGGACTGATGCCTCCTGACAACAGGCCCAAAATATGTGGTATAAAATTTCATGACCTTTACCTCCAAGGATCTTGGAAGGCAAGAGATTCTTGGGAGAGTGTATTGTAGTGTTATCTAGGATAGGAGCAATGGAAATACAGAGAAGTGGGTAGATTTGAGGTACATTTTGGACATGGAAATATCGGGATTCTATTTAATTGAATGACGAGCATCAGGAGGAAGGAGGTGTGAAAAATATAGCTAAAAATACCAGTCTGGATGTATGACG
>NW_006399789.1:11534631-11535132 GCF_000299155.1 Elephantulus edwardii | reverse complement strand
TCTATGTATGGCAATTAGCAATCTGGAGAAAGACAAGCATTGCAAAGTGAAATGGACAAGAGATAGGGAGGAAGAGGTGAATGAATGAATGATGAATGAATGAAAAACAATCTTTTTGTAAACTTTCACTAAAATCACAATGTAAAAAATTAAAAATAAAACAATTCCTGAAACAGCACGATTTAAAATTTATTTTAAGATGCAAACCAATTTATAATATTACTAATATTCTGAGTTTATTGTGGTATAGGCTATATCAAAGTTCTTTCTATTTTTATGGAAGAATAGCTTAACAGTTATTTAATGATGTCAGCCCGGAAACTTAGCAGTTTGAGTTTGAACCTCAGCCCTTTCTTTTTCTTTCAGAGAGGCAATTATTTAACCTTTCAATGCCTCCTTTCCTACTCTCTAGGATTATTGTTGTTATTGTGTGCTGCAGTCAGAACTGACCCAGGCCCGATACTCTGATGGGATTTCAGAGGCAGTAAATCACACAAGATT
>NW_006399789.1:11527184-11533452 GCF_000299155.1 Elephantulus edwardii | reverse complement strand
TTGGGAGGGTGGAAAGACAGCGCAGGAGGGGAAGGCCCTCTATGAGGTGGATTGATTCACTGACTGGGGTAATCGGGATGTGTGTGTCAGAGACAGTGCTATTGGCACAGGACAGAACAGAGTTTAGGGCTGTTGTACATAGGGTCACTTTGAGTTGTGAGCGACTGGACGACACATAACAACAACAACAGTTATTATTATTATTGAAGTAGATCATATTCTGGTTATTATTAGTAGTTATTTTTGTTTTTACTGAAAGATGCTAAATTTAAAGCCTCTAAACTATCAGCAATGATATCTCTGGTGATATGGCCTCTTTTAAATCATGCTTGAATTTCTGGCAGTTTCCCATCTATGTACTGTTCTATTCATTTTTTAATGATCTTCAGCTGTGTTTTGCCTGCATGTGGTATTAATTATATTTTCCAATAGTTTCCACGTGCAGTGGGATCACCTTTCTTGGGAATGAGAGCAAAGATGAGACTTCTTCTAATCTGTTGGCCAGACAGCTGTCCTTCAAATTTCCTGGCATAGACATGTTAGTGCATCCAAAGTTGCATCTGTTAACTGAAACTAGTCAATTGATAGCCCACCAATTCCTGGAGACTTATTTTTGCCCATGCCTTTAATTCAGCTGCCACTTCTTCCTTCATTAACTGTGGCTCCTGCTCATATTGTACTTCTGAAGTTTTTCTGTGTCAGTCTGTTCTTTCTGGGACAGTGATTCTGTGTATTATTTCTATCTTCTTTTGATGCTTTCTGAGTCATTCAATATACTGCCCACAGCATATTTCAATATCACAACATGAAACTTAAATTTGTTTTTCCATCCTCTCAGCTTGAGAAAAGCAGAGAAAGTTCTTCCCTTTTTATTTTCCAATTCCAATGCTCTGCACATTTAATTAATATGCTTTGTCCTCCTGAACTACCCTTTGAAATTGTCAGAAGTTCAAGAAGGATTTAGAAGAGGCCATGTGACAAGGAATATCATTGCTGATGTCAGGTGGGTCCTGGCTGAAAGTAAGGAATACCAGGAGAATGTCAATTTATGCTTTATTGACTATGCAAAGGCATTTGACTGTATGGATCATGACAAGTTTTGGCTGACATTGAGAAGCATGGGAACCCTAGCACTTAATTGTGCTCAGACAGAACTTGTAACTGGATCAGGAGGCTGTTGTGTGAAGAGAACAGAGGAACACAGCAAGCTTTAAATTGATAAGGAAGTGTGTCAGAATTATATTCTCTCTCCATACCTATTCAATCTGTATGCTGAGCAAATTATCTGAGAAGCTGCACTCTATGAAGAGGAGTGTGACATCAGGATTGGAGGGAGACTCATCAATAATATGCATTATGCAGATGACAAAACTTTGCTTGCTAAAAGTAAGGAGGACTTGAAGTACTTGTTGCAGAAGATCAAGGAATGCAGCCTTCAGTATGGATTGCCTCTCAATGTCAAGAAAACAAAGATTCTTACCACTGGAACAATAGAATATGATAGATGGAGAAGAGATTAAAACTGTCAACACCTCCATCTTGCTTGAATCCACAATTAATGCCCTTGATACCATCAGTCAGGAAATAAGAAGACACACTGCACTCTGAAAATCTACAGTTAGGAACCTCTCCGAATTATTGAGGCATAATGATGTCAGCTTGAGGACTATGGCGTGTCTGATTGAGGCCATAGTCTTTCCAATCATTTACTATGCATCTGAGAGCTGGACAATGAATAAGAATGACAGATAAAAAGAGCTGACACCTTTGAGCTGTGGAATTGCAGAAGACCACTGAACTTCCCACGGACTGCGAAAGAACAGATATGTCTTGGTGAGGGTACAGCTGGAGTGCTCTATGAAGGCAAGAATGATGAGGCTTCACTTCACATGCTTTAGGCATGTCGCTAGGAGAGACTATTCCTTGGAGAGGGACTTGATTTGGGAAGGGTAGAGGGTCAACAAAGGAGAGGAAGCCCCTCAACTAGGTGTATTGACACTGACCATTGCAATCGGCTATTCTGTTTTAGGAAGTGTGAGAGTGGCAAAGGATAGAATAGGATTCAGATCTTTTATTCTTAGGGTCTCTATGAGTCATACTCAACTCAAGGACACTTAACAACAACAACAACCCTTAAAAATCTGAGTAATAGGCATCATTAGCATAAACTGAATCAAGAAACTATGCCAAGTACCAGACTTGGTTCCTTGTTGTGGGGAACAAGCTGTCAAGAGACTTCTTTTTCCTATGCCTAATACTAACCCAAACAAACCTGAAACTTGCTGGGGTTGAGTTGATTCCAACTCATAGCAACACTCTGTTGGGTTTCTAAGGTTGTATATCAACAGAGAAGGAAACTATATCTATATCATCTACGTCTATATCCATATCTATATCTAATTTTCTCCATATGTTGTTGTTGTTGTTATGTGCCGTCGAGTCGTTTGTGACTCATAGCGACCCTATGCACAACAGCCCTAAACCCTGCTCTATCCTGCGCCAACCGCACTGCCTCTGACCACACCCATCCCGATTACCCCAGTCACAGAATCAATCCATCTCATAAAAATATAGAACGCTTCAAGAATTTGCATGTCATCCAATTCCAACTGCCTAAGACTTGAAACCTTTAGTTTAAAATCAAAACTTGCTAAGACGATGCCACCAGATTTCCAAGTGCCTAGTATCTTAAACTCATTGCCTTCAAGTCAGAACCAGCCCATATCCTCCAGCAGGTTTTTGGAAGCTGTAAATTGAATGGGAGGAGATTGCCTGTCTTTTCCACTGGAGCCCTGGTGGATTTGAACTGCTAGAGAGATGCCACCTGTGGGTTAGCAGGGCAACTCCCTACCTTCTATACCACCACAGCAAGAAAATCATGCTATGCTATTGTTACTGTCTGCAGCTTATGGTGAGGATGATGTAGAACTGCTAGCGTTCCCTTCCTCTGCCCAGGAAACTCCATGAGTTTAGGGCCTCCTTGATGGTAAACAGTATCAATGCCAGGGCCCTATTAAACAGAACATGTGATGGTGAGAAGAAGCAGGCAAAGAATTGGAAATCAGACCTTGGTATTATAAAAACAGAATTGTATTTTAGATCCTGCCATCAAACTCTTAGATAAATAGTAGTAATAACAATAGCAATAGTAGTAATATTTAGATTCAGACATATTGTTGTTATTGATTGCCTTTGAGTCGAGCGACCCTATGAACAAAAGGCCTGAAACCCCTCTACAACTAACAACATTTATCAAAGTCCGTAGAGTTTCTGGAGCATGATGTTCATTGTATTGGACAACTCTCCTGCCTAGGACTTTTTAAGGTATCAAAGAGCAAAGATGCCATTTCAAAGTTTAAAGTGAACTTGATTCAAGCCCTGTTTTTTTCAGTTGCTTTGTATGCATGTAAAACTTGGTCAATAAATAGTGAAAATTAGAAAAAGTGCCTCTGAATTGTGGCATTGAAGAAGACTGTTGAGTGTACCATGGATTGCCAAAAGAACCAACAGATCTGCTTTGAAAGAAGTGAGCCCAGAAGTGCTCCTTAGAGGCAAAGATGGTGAAATTTTGTTTCGAATATTTTGAGTATGTTGTCAGGACAGACCAGTCTCTGGAAAAGGAAAAAAAAAAAAAGAATCAACAAAGGAAAGGAAGACTTTCAATAAAATCGATTACCAATTATTACAACGATAGGATTAAGCACAGCAGAGACTGTGAGCACAGTGCAGGAGCAGACACGGTTTCCTCCAGCACCAAGGAGAGTGGCCATTGGCCAATTAGTTTTTGTTCACTTTTCCAAAGACATACCCATTTCCACCCTAATTCAATGAGCTCAAGCATACTTAGAACATCATTAACAAAGTCTTCTAACACATTTATTATATATAGTTTGGACCAGAATGTGAAGATACTAGATCCTGCTTCTCTCCACATTATCTGAAGTAAAGAAAGAAGTGAAAAGACTATGGTTTGTTAGAATTCATGGGCCTATGGATATTGGGGGGGAAAAGTTTTCATTAAAAGTTTTCATCCCTTCGTAAAATGAAAAAGGCCTCGCCCGTACCAACACCGTAATTCAAAGTAAGCTATTTGTTTGAAGGTAAAAGTTGTCTGAATAACAGCTTTGGATGGCAGAGTTAAAACAACTCCCAGGAATAGTGGCAGGAAAAATGCCTTTTCCCTAGGGAGTTTATTACTCCATTAGGAGGATTCAGGCTCTGGTCCCACACAGGAGAGATCTAAACAAGGGTTATATGATAGCTGGATCCCTGCAGTCCTGCTGAATGTGGGCACAGACACTCTAATTACCACCCAAGCTGTTCCTACCCAGCAAGGGTACACGGAAAGAGCAAGAGGAAGGGGGAAAGAGGCATGCAATATGATCTATTAGTTTGCAATTAAGTGGAGATTAGCCTCCGAAGACTGTCAACACTTTACTCTCTCTCTGTCTCTGTCTCTGTCTCTGTCTCTGTCTCTCTCTCTCTCTCTCTCTCTCTCTCACACACACACACACACGTACCTTACTCCCCAGAAGTCCTGAATCAGTTTCTCTCTGTCTCTCACCCTCAGTGCTGGAACAACGTCACCTTCTCCTATATGAAAATGAAGCTCCCAAGATCCTCTCGGGCCACCTTTTTATGAAGATGATGCCTGCCCCTCCCCAAACGGAAGCTAAAATGAAGGCCATAAAGGCCAAGAAGGCAGTTTGGAAGGGCTCCTAGCCCCTGCTTCCCTCATCCTGCAAAACAAAACAAACAAAATCAAAATGATTCACATGTCACCACATTCTGGTGGCCACTGAGACTCTGAAGGCAGCCCAGATACCCCCAAAAGAACAACTCCAGGAGAAATAAGCTTAACCATTATACTACATCAAGTTTGCCCTGAGCACTGAGTGAATCAGTCATGAAGGAGCCAGAAGATAACAACACACATGTGTTCACTGTGGTCATCAGGAAGCTCTATGATGTTGATATGACCAAGGTCAACACCTTGCTGATGAAAAAAGGAAGGCCTATGTTTAACTTGCTCCTCAGATGATTTGGATATTGCCAACAAAATTATAGTCATCTAAACTAAACTCAGCTGGTTCATCCTAAATATAAAATTTTCTTACAAAAAAAAAAACAATAACAAAAACTATTTCCCCAGGACCATGGCACCAGGCTGTCCTCTCTCTCTAGATAGACATTATGTGAGGCCTGCTTCATCATGCAAATTTTGTCATGATTTCTAAATCCAACTAAATTGAAAATCCAAGAATTACAGAAATAATCTATTTCCTTTTAATCCCCACAGTCAATTGGCTTCCTAGAAAAAGTTGTTGCTTGTCCTGGAAATGTTTCTGACTTACAGAGACTTTCTAAGACAAGACAGAACAGTCTCAAAGATTTTCTCTGCTGGAACTTATGATAGTCTAGTCAGGAAAGAGTTGCAGTTGCTCTGTCAACCCGAAAGCAGATGGTTCAAATCAACAACCTCAGGAGAGCTCCCTTCATGTGATTTACAGCCTCTGAAAGCCTGCTGGACGCTCAATTACGAGTCAGTTCTAACTTGAAGGCAATGTGGCTGTTATTATTATGTACCATAGAGTCAGAACTGACCCATAACTGACCCACCAGGAGGTTTTCAGAAGCCGTTTATCACATGGGAGGAGATCGCCCATCTTCCTCCTGCAGAGCAGCTGGAGATTCAAACCGCAAGCCTCTGGGTTGGCAGTGCAGCTTCTTACCAATGAGTGTTTCATTTCCATAGGAGCAGATCACCAAGTCTTTTTTGTCACACAAAGTGTCTCTATCACTCACAACTTCATGGTCAGCAAGTCAGAACTGACTCCCATCTGACCCTCTTGAAGGTTTTTGGAGCTTGGTGGTCTATTGGGGAAAGATTTATGTTGTTAACCAAAATGAATCTAGTAGGTGCTCCATGGAAAGAAAGATGGATAGTCACCTCCCATGCAGTTTACAGCCTCTGAAATTTGTCTTTTGGTTTCTTGCATTGGGAAAGTCTATTGCCAGGGACCTTTCCAGAATATTGAAGACCAACGACATCAGTCTGGAGACTAAGGTGCACCTAATCCAGGCCCTGGTCTTTGCAATTACTTACTATGCATCAGAGAGCTGTACAATGACTAGGGCTGATAGGAGAATTGATGCCTTTGAGCTGTGGTGCCAAAGAAGAGTATTGAATATACCATAGACTGGTAGGAGAACAAACAAGTTAGTCCTGGAGTGGTGAAACCAGGCTGACCCTCTGAGGCAAGGATTC
>NW_006399789.1:11514277-11525387 GCF_000299155.1 Elephantulus edwardii | reverse complement strand
CTGTTATATCCAGTAATAGCCCTAAAACTGTTATCCTTAAATGATTGTTGACTCAAAGACCTAAATTGTAATAAAAAATATTAAATATATAATATTGACATTGTTGTTTTGTGTCATCAAGTCAAAAGAAAATCATAGCTGACAAACTAACAAACTCCAGCATGTTTTCAGAGTCTGTGAATCACACAAGAGGAGATTGTCCATCTGTTTTCCAAGGTGACGATGGTTGTTTTTATGTGCTGTCAAGTTGCCTGTGTCTCATAGTAATTCTATTTACAATAGCCCTGAATCCTGTCCTTTCCTGAACCAATCTCACTGTCTCTGACATACTTGCCCCTATCACCTCAGTCACTGTGTCAATCGATCTCATCCAGGGTCTTCTTCTCCTGCATTGTCCCTCCACCTTTCCAAGCATGATGTCCTTCTCCAAGTAACATGCCCAAAGTATGTCTAGAGACTAAGGTGTTCCTGATCCAGGCCATAGTTTTTACAATTCCTTGCTATGCATCAGAAAGCTGGCCAATGAACAAGCATGATAGAGGGAAAATTCATGCCTTTGAGTTGTGTTGGAGAAAAGTGTTGAACATACCATGGACTGGACTGCCAAGAGAAAAAAAGAGGAGAATTGACACCTTTGAGCTATGGTGTGGAGACATGGATAGACAAGACAACGAACAGATATGTCTTTGAGAGGGTTCAACCAACTTACTCTCTGTAGACAATGCCTCCCATAGAGCAACTGATAAGTTCTAATTGCATGCCCTTCTTCGCATTCTCACCACTTAGTCCACAAGAGCTTCCTATAGTATTCACAATTAAAATGAAATATACGTGGGTGTGGGGGGGAGGGGTGTGTGTGTGTGTATGTGTGTGTGAAGAAACCATCCTGGTAGCAAAACAGCAACAAAATGGAATCTTGAGTGTTTAAATGTAAATAATCTATGCTAAGAAAACCATAGTTGACCCTACAGTGGGATTTCAGTGGCAGTTAACTGCATGGGAGGAGATTGCTCTTCCTTCTTCCCCAGAGCAGCTGGTGGCCTTGAACTGCATTCCTTCAGAAGTGCAGCGCAGCTTCTTGCCCCTAGGCCAACAGAGCTCGATATCCTAGGCATTTATTGAATATGTAAAGGCATTTGACTGTGTGGATCATAACAAACTATGGCTAAATATGAGAGGAATGGAAATCCCAGAACACTTAATTATGCTCATGCAGATCCTATACCTGGAACAGGAGATTGTTATGCAAATAAAGCAGAGGAACACTGAATGGTTTAAAACTGAGAAAAGAGTGTGTCGTAGTTCCATTTTCTCTCCAAATCTATTCAATCTGTGTGCTGAGCAAATTATCCAAGAAGTTGGACTCTATAAAGAGGAATATGATATCAGAATTGGAGTGAGACACATTAATAATCTGAATTATGCAGATTTCACACACTAAAAGTGTGGCATACTTGAAGCACTGGTTTCAGAAGATCAAGAAATGCAGCCTTTGGTATGGATTGCAACTCAGTGTCCAAAAAGCAAAGATTCTTACTGCTGGACTGATAGGCAACATCATGATGGATGGAGAGGAGATTGAAACTGTCAACAACTTCATCTTGCGTGGATCCACGATTAAAATGCTTAGTACCAGCAGTCAGGAAATAAGAAGATGTATTGCACTGGGAAAATCTGCAGTTAGGGACCTCTCCAAATTATAGAGGAGTAATGATGTTAGTTTGAGGACTAAGGTGCATGTGACTCAGGCCATAGTCTTTTGATCACTTGCTATGCATTTGAGAGCAGGAAAATTAATAAGGATAAAAGAAGAAGAGTTGATGTCTTTGAGCTGTGGTGTTGGAGAAGAGCACTGAACATCCCATGGAAGGCCAGGAAAACAAACAGATGTGTCTTGGAGAGGGTGCAGTAAGAATTATGAGGCTTTGCTTCACCTATTTTGGGCATGTTGCTGGGAAGAGCTATCCCTTGGAGAAAGACATGATTCTGGGAAGGGTGAAGGGACAGTGAAGGAGAGAAAGACCCTCAACCAGGTGGATTGGCACAGTGATTGCCTCAGTGGGATTTTGTGTGTCAGGAAATGAGAGGACCTCACAGGACAGAACAGGATTCAGCTCTTTTGTTCATAGGGTCGCTATGAGTTGTACTAGACTAAATGGCACCTAACAACAACAAGGCATTCATGTGCTACTACAAACTGGAATTGGCCATTTTTAATTCACTAGTCATAAGATCTACTATGCCAGGAATGACACACTGAAGTGGAATGGAGTAGTCTTTGTCAAAAGAACATGTCAGTATCTATCCTGAAAGACAGGATAAACCTTAACTTTGATGAAAAGCTGTAAGTCTTTTCACTTTTATAGAAGAATTGACTTTAAATCTCTCTGTCCATATGCACATCCATTAAAATTCTTATCAAAATTATTTGCTGTTATAAGAAAACAGATTTCGGATATTTCAGCGTATATGGATGGTAGAGGAGGAGACATTCTGAGAATTATGACACAGCTTTGCTCAGATGGTGAGTCAATTTTCCCAACTTTTACACTTTCATGTCCTACTTTCCAGAGCTTCATTCTTTCACTTACAAAAAAAAGGGGGGGGGTGGAGAGGGGGCTATATTTCATTTACCAAAAGGGAAAAAAGTTGGATTTAACTGTATAATTTGTAAATATTTATGCATATTTTGAAAGAATTCATGGACTCAGCTACATTTTTCCCTGATTACTTATACGCCTAATATATCATGTTAGATATCCCATCTTGTACTTTCACAATAAAACTTCCAGATGAGAAGGCAATACCATAAACAACCTGACTAGAAATCAGGGGACACTTCGGGGGAGGGGAATCAAACCTGAAGCTCATTGTAATCTATAAAATCGGTGCAGATTTCTTTTGAAACTGATTTTTCTGTTTAAACACTGAAAAAAAAACTGTTCACGAATGGAATTTCTGATCAGATTTACAAAGGGTTAATAAGAGTCTGTAAAAGGAAGAGCAGATGCCAGTGACCTTGACCCATTTCTCTTCCACCTTCACTCACATGGCAAGTAGAATATGGACACATTGTTCTGCCTCGTGTTCAAAGATGACACTGCTGACAATGATTGTTCCACTGTCTGTGTGTGACTGAGAAGCCCAATATGGTACCCGGAGTCTGGCCTGTAGTTTGCACATATGAAGCTCGTTGGGAGATTTGTGACTGCAGCTGTTTTTAACAGAGTCTCTCATTGTTTATATCTCTCCCTCCAAAATACAAAATGGGCCATTGCTTGGAATGAACCACTCCGTTTCCAGGATGCTAAGCCAGACTGATGTCTCTGTTGTTCTTTCCCAGATGTTCCCCAGTATGGCCATGATGCTTGAAATGTGCTTTGTGTCGTCCTCACATGAACAATCTGTATTAACCAGAAAGACTGGTTTCCCTTTGGCTGTGGATTGTATGCTGTGCAGTGGTTCAACAAATAAAAATTAGAGCCTCTGCTTTGTACATGCCATGGGTGAGATCTCAATGTTAAGTAGCAGGTAGGACACAGAGAAGTCTAAGGCTTAGACTCTGCCCTTTAAGTTTATAGTGGAGGTACACTCTTGAAATGGTGCCCAACCATATATGATAGGGTAAGTAACTGGAAAAGGACTTCTTTTTTTTTAATTGCAGTGTATGAACTTTATTATCCTAATATTTTTCTCTACTAGTATATTTTTAAAAAATGAATATAAATTCAAATAAATTCTTTCCATTTCCCTCAGCCCCCACCCATCAAATTATGCAACCCAATGATTAACCCCCCGATCCCCCTGCCCATCCACATCCCTTTGTTACCAGCCTCTCCCACCCCTCCTGGATCTTTATACTCTTTCTACAATAACGGTTTTATACAAGGTTTATCCTCGTGGGACTGAGTTAGTTCACTCAGCATAATGCTCTCCAGTCCCTTCCAAGTTAGGTAATAATTTACAAAGTATTGCTCCTGTATGCTGCATAGTATCCCATTGTGTGAATGTACCATAAATTCTCAATCTTTTTCTTTTGTGGTTGGACATTTGGGTTGTTTCCATGTTCTTGCGATGGTGAATAAAGCTGCTATGAACATTGGTGTACAAATTTCTGTTTGTGTCTCAGTTCTCATATTCTCAGGTAGTGGAGTAGCTGGGTCATATAGAATTTCTATGCTCAGCTTTTTGAGGAAGAGTCAAACTGCCTTCCAAAATGACTGTACCATTTTACAACCCTACGTACAACGTTAAGAGTTCCTTTCTCGCCATATCGTCTCCAACATCTATTACTTCCTGCCCTGGCTTCTTAACCTGAGAGAGAGACCATTTCTGTTTTGAGTGTAAGAGAACGCTTCGTAAGATACTTTCAGGAAATAAGCATCTGAAAGAATATTTTTATCAGAGGAAATGTGGAGAAAAAACAATGTCAAAATGAGAAAGTAACAGCATACTGTTGGGGGAGGGGCAGGGATAAATATATAGGAAGTGACTGGTGACACAAATAGTTTACTGCTCTTTGTTTTGCTGTTGATAGTAGAGCTGCTAAATCAAAGTTGACATGACTCCATGGAAAAAAGACCCTGCAGGCTGCTTCCGTGAAGATTACAGCCCATGATCGGTTCTCCACTAACATACTGGGTCGTCATGAGTCTGGAGCCAATTCGACAGTGACTAACAACATAACAATTCCTAGCTTGGCCCAAAAGAAAGTAATGTGATTGTGATTATTCCCTGTCAAGTTGGAACCAACCCATAGCTGATCTTCTAGTGGGTTTTCTGAAGCAGTAACTTCCATGGGAGGAGACTGGCCATCTTTCCTCCATGGAGGAGCTGGTAGATTCAAACCACAAGACTTTGGGTTGGCAGTGCAACTCCTTACTACTAACTAAGCCATCAGAGCCCCAAAAGAAAGTAAAGGGAATGTACAAATGTAAAGGTGATTGGGATGTATTTAAGGATTTCAACGTTAAAGAGACTTCGTAGAGGCTTTGAAAAAAAAAAATATTATGTGCTGCCAAGTTGGAACTGATTCATAGCTGACTTTCAGTAGGCTTTCAGAGGCTGTAATTTCACAGGAGGGGACTGCCCATCTTTCTCTCCTGGACCAGGAGGTGGATTAGAACCATTTGCTTTTGAGTTGGTAATACAACCGCTTTGCCCCCTAGGTCTCCAGAACTCCCCTAGAAAAAAAATTAACAATCAATAAATCCATGCAGCCTGATGGTTTGTTTGGGGTTTTTTGTTGTGGGTTTTTTTTGTTTGTTTTTTTTTTTTTTGGGGGGGGGTTGCACCATAAACTAGTTTTTGTTACAGAAGAATTCAACTTACAAGATTTCAAGTTCTAAACCAACTATGAGATATCATCTCACCCCAGTCATAATAGCAAAATTTAACAAAACAGCAAGCAACAAATGCTGGCGAGGTTGTGGAGAACCTGGAACTCTTACTCACTGTTGGTGGGAGTGTAAAATGGTGCAACCACTGTGGAAGGCAGTGTGGCTCTTTCTCAAAAAGTTGCAAATAGAGATATCATTTGACCCAGCATTTCCACTACTGGGAATATGCCCCAAAGAGACAATAACTGAAATCCAAGCAGATATATGCACACCCATGTTTATTGCTGCTTTGTTCACAATAGCAAGGAATTGGGAACAACCTAAGTGCCCATCAACAAACAAATGGATAGAGAAGTTGTGGTATATTCACACAATGGTATACTATACTGAATTGAAAAACAAGGAACTCATACAATATTATACAAAATGGGTGACCCTCGAGGACATTATGCTGAGTGAAGGATCTCAGTCACAAAAAGACAAATACTGCATGGTTCAACTGTTATAAAACAGGACTGACCTCGGGGTTGGGGGGAGACTGAGAAAGATGGATTAAATGTATACTGCATTGAAACAGATGAGGGAGCAAACTGTTTAAAAGGAATTTGTGATTAGGTATTTTTGTCATGACATGAGTCCAGAATGAAGGCTGCATAGTGGACCTGGGGCAGGGGGGCGGGATTGTAAAACAATGAAAGAATTTTTCTTTGACTTTTCCAAGAGGGGAGTGTACTGGGGGAAGGGTTGGGTAGGGAGAAAAGTGCAAAAATGAATGAATAGAAATACAAAGTCTCTGTAAATTTTTTCATTGAAATTAATAAGAAAACAATTTTAAAAAAAAAAACACTTCAAGTTCTTAATTTCTCTATTGGGAATATTATAACACAAAAGGGATTTTTAATACCTAGATATAGAAACATTTCAAATGTTTGGAGAATAACTGTGGCTCACATAAAGACTGGGGACAGGAAAAGACCCCTGGCATCTAAAGGACATGGCCATGGCTAACACATATTCTGTTATGAATGGGACAAGTCCCACGCAACTGAATATGTCCACACAATTTTTAAATCACAGATATTCTCTTAGAAAGCTCAATTTATCATTTTCTGACTAGAGAAGTCAATTCTGTTTTGTATATAATCACAGGTTAGAGAAAAAAAAGAAAAAATGTTCTACTAAAATTTTAGTGAGCACTGGTGTCTTAAGGATATGGAGCTGTACTTCCGAACCACTTTGGTTTGAATCCACCAGCCTCTCTGTGGGAGAAAAATGGGTAATCTCCTCCTATGCAATTTACTGCCTTTGAAAATCCTCTGGAAGGTCAGCTATGAGTTATTTCAAACTCAATAATAGATTAAAAAAAAAACAACATCCAAATTTTAAAATAATCATTTTCTTCTAGAAATTTACACCTTCTTCCAATGTTTGCATTGCTAGACAAACCTATATAATAGCATTCGACATTTTCACACTTATGGTGATTTTATTTTCAGGATATAGCTATTCTGTCCTTACTTTAAAACACAAAAACAAAGTATTCATGATATACATTTTCTGTCTTCACTGAAACCCAAACTTTTATTCCTTTCAAGTTTTATTATAAGGCATTATAAGACAAATGGAAGCCTCACACTACTTGTGAGGAAAAAAAAGTATGATGGCCTAGTGGTAAGGACCTGCACTGTAATCCTGAAGATACAAGGTTGGATCCACCAGTTGCTCAGCAGTTGTTGTTATGTGCCTTAGAGTTGTTTGCAACTCATAGTGACCCTATGTACAACATCCCTAAACTCTGTTCTATCCTGTGCCAATCACACCGTCTCCGACACACCCACCTAGATTTCCTCAGTTACTGAATCAATCCACCTCATAGAGGGTCTGTCTTCCCCTCCTACACTGTCCCTCCACCCTCCCAAGCATGATGTCCCTCTCCAAGGACTGGTCCTTCCTTGAAACATGTCCAAAGTATGTCAGACGAAGCCCCAGAATCCTTGCCTCCAAGGACCAGGCCAGTTTAACCCTCTCCAGGATGAACCTGTTTGTTTTCTTAGCAGTCCATGGTACATTCAATACTCTTCTCCAGCACCACAGCTCAAAGGCATCAATTCTCCTTTTATCCTCCCTAGTCTTTGTCCAACTCTGCGACACATAACAAGTGATTGCAAAGACCATGCCCTGTATCAGGAACACCTTAGTCTCCAGAGTTACACCATTGCTCTTCAGTACTTTGGAGAGGTCCCTAACAGCAGACTTTCCTACTACAATATGTCTTTTAATTTCCTGGCTGCTGGTGCCAAGAGTGTTGATTGTGGAGCCAAGCAGACTAAAGCTGTGAACAATCTCAATCTCTTCACCATCCATCCTGATGCTGCCAGTTGGTCCAGTGGTGAGAATCTTTGTCTTCTTGATATTGAGCCTCAAGTCATATTGAAGGCTGCAGTCCTTGACTCTCTGCAGCAAGCGCTTCAGGTCCTCCTCAGTTTCAGCAAGCAGGGTTGTGTCATCCGCATAACGCAGATTTTAATGGATCTTCCACCAATCCTGATAGGGCTCAGCAGAAGGATGGGCAATTTCCTCTCATGGGATTAACTGCCTTCGGAAATCCACTGGAAGGTCAGCTATGGGTTGATTCTGACTCAATGGTATACAACAACAACATTCAAATTTTAGAAAAGTCTCGTGGCTTAGTGGTAAGGAGTTGAACTATCAACCCAAAGGCATTCAGTTTGGATCCACAAGCTGCTCAAAGGGATAAAGGTGGGTAATCTTCTTCTATGCAATTTACAGCCTCTGAAAACCTGTTGAAGGGTCAGCCATGTGTTGGGTCCAACTGGGCAGCTATCAGTGAATAAATGATGCCATATGCAATATTTAAGGTGTCTGAAATAATGTGTGTAGGTCAAACAATCTTACTTTATTAATCTTACTTTAGCAAATAAATATATTTCCGGGTTTATTATCATTCCTACCATGTTTTCAGTTCAGCAAACATTTGTCTAAAGTTTTACTCTCTTAACATGTCCTGGACTTTTCCTAACACATCTCAAGCAACACCCCGGCCAGCTGGCAAGGGGCACAGGCATTATCCACTGTCAGGCTGTTTCTGCTTCCCTTGCCAGCTGTTGAATGTTTTTCAGGGACCCCTGGGAGATGGTCAGCCGCCTGTTCCGGGTTACATGCTGCCTCATCCATGCAGCGCTTTGACTATCTGCCCTGTGTTTTTAAGTTTCTAACCTCATACTTCCTCCTTCCTCCAACTAGTCCTTCAGGGAGACATTGGATATGGGGATGAAACATTCTAATCCAAAACCTGCAATCGTGTCAGTGCGTATAGCCTGGGGGTCTGATGCTTTGTTTATCTTTCCTACTAGTCTAGTGGGAGGTTTGGCTAAATGGGAAGCCTTCAGATTGTGAGTCTTAAAAAAATATTTCAGTGGTTTGCTGTTGTTTTTTTTAAAACTCCAGTCATTAATAATAGAGGGTTGAAGCTGTTTTTCTTGAAAATGAAAATTATATGCTTTGCATGCAGCAAGCTTTCCTCTGTGGCAATAAGAAAACGTGTTCACATGTTACTATGTTCTTTAAAAAAAAATTTAACAAAAATGGGCATGAATAAAACACAATGTGAATGAATGGTTGTATGCAAACCAATTAAAAATGTAAAAAAATTAGGGACCCTTAATACCAATTAAAAATTTAAAAAAAAAATTAGGGACAATTAGTTACTTTTGCATATAGGTTAAGGGCCATGGCTGAAAACTGTTAACAACGCCTTTGTGATAAAGAAGAGTCATTTCCCAAGCAGAATCCCACTGACCACTGGTTAACCCAGGCTTTGTTTTTGGCAGATTGGACAAATTGAAGAAGAAGGAATGCGGGGATAGAAATTTTATGCAGATGCTCTGCTTTCTATTAACTGAAATTTTATTTTACCTTGAAATGTATACTAAACAGAATCCGAACCAAGTGAGATCTTGTATTAATGAGCCTACAACACGAAGTAAACTAAAGACGCCCTGCAGTTAAAAATAAATGCTGTGAAACCTAGTCATTTCCGTATGGTATAAATAGTTCACTTACTCAACTGCTAAACGAAAGGTTTGGAGGTTCAAATCCACCCAGCAGCACCTCAGAAGAAAGGCCACCCTTGACTACCCTGGGGAGCTCAGTTCTCCTTTGACATACGTAGGACATCATGAGTCAGAGTTGACCAGAAGGCATCTGATTTTATGGGTTATGAAACCTAACCATTGTTCCCCAATTGCTTATAAGGACTTTGGGGTCTAGTTCCCAGGCAGAGTGGAGAAGCAGAGCAACGCTGATTTCTGAAACATCTCGATTGACTGGGCACTCATCTGAACCCCACAGTCTTTAAAGGGACTTCTTCGTGAAAGAAGTTTTTGGTGAGACAGGCAATGGGACAGTGGCTGGATACTTGTGGTCCCGTGAAGCTGTTCATCACAGCCAAGCTTCATGAGTGTTGGGATGATGTGTGCATCATATGCAGGGAGGGTGCAAGCTTCAAAGGCTAGAAAACTCAGTATGTGGTTTCTTACCTCACTTCTCGAATCTGGGCAAATCTGGATGTCTCTCTGGCAAAGCCTTCCCCCGAGAATGGAAAGTTCAAAAGTCCAGCGTGGCTTGGATTGACTGTTCAACAATAAACATCCTTTGTGAATGAGAGAGTTGAAAACAACCAATAAATATGCTTGTCCTAAAGACAGGTCGTGAAGCACGCATTTATGAGACACCATTTATCCATCAGCCATAACGTATCTTCTTCCGTCTACTCACTTCCTCTGATCCTGTACAATGGCTGATTATTATCGTTACATCTTTGTTACCCCAGACTTCAGGATCTGCAATAAAGTTCTTGTGAACTGAAATAGCTGCACAATTTATCACTCATGGAATTTTCCTAATTCATAGACATTTTTAATTAGCTACACAATTGAAGCATTTCTCTGTCTAAACTTCATACACAGCCAAAAACAAGAAACATAGAAAAGATTAGAACCCGGGTGTTTAAATTAAATTCAAAATATGAATGTATTCTATACTCTCAACTGTTTTGTGGTGGTTTTTTTTTTTTTTTCTTAGAAAGCTTATCATGTCTGTGCTAGTCTAAAGCTAGGGTTAAACAACTAGTTCTCACTGCTAATCTGTAGGCCAGCTTGTTAATCATAGAAAACGTGATCAGTTACACTAACAGGGAGGCTGGTGTTGGGTATCATTCTTCTGCTGCATTGTAATCGTTTGCTATTTTCAACAGCTTTCACTGACACTTGGTTCATGACAAGGTCCTTTCTCATGGGATAAGCTCCTGAAAGAGTGGATTGAGGGAAAAAAGCAAAAGCATTTAGAAAAACATTGACAGTGACATGACTTTCCATTATGTCAAGAAATTCTTTAAAAATAAAGAACAGAAAAATCAAACAGAGAAACAGGGCAGGGGAGGGGGGAGGGCGGATAGCAACCTGATGGCAACAAAACAACTATGATGATGAATGTCTGTTTCTAGCGGTAAAACACAAGAAAAAAAACCAGTGATTCTCAGAGCTGGGATGGAACACTATCTTCTTGAGTGGATCTCAGTAAATGAAAGACAGGTTGGTGGCATAGAAATGAAGGTCAAAAGCATTAAGTTCATTTTATTCAAGATTTTTCATCTATGAACTTGGGGTGGGGGTAAGACTGAGAAAAACTGGATGAAATATGTTTACGGCATTGAAGTCTATGGGGGAGAGAATAGTCTAAAAGTATTATAT
>NW_006399789.1:11505425-11514067 GCF_000299155.1 Elephantulus edwardii | reverse complement strand
GCAACAATGAATGAATGGAATCCCAAAATCTCTGTAGATGTTCATTGAAATGAAAAATAAACAACCTAAATTTAAAAAAAAAAAAAGCATTAAGTTCACTTAAAATAGGAAATTCTGTGGCTTCTGCACTTTAAGTTAACTTTAAGGCCCTTCACTTGGGACCATTATTGTTGACTCTTAAAAGCTAAGCCCCTTTGAGGAATGGCCATGTTTCCACAAGAGCAGTTGTTTGCCGAGTTAAACCTGCATAGTGCCTTCGCTAGTCAAAACAACTGGACTTGGTCCTCCTCATGGGAAGTAACAACTAACAAACAACACAAAACCTGGCCCTTCAGTGTGTCTAGTAACACTGAGTTGAAGTACTTTAGCTTATTAATGTAATGCCAGTTCTTTTATTCTAATTTCATTTCAATTTAATTTTTATTTTAGTTAATTGAATATTTTTTACTTGATATCCAAGGTAGTAAAATATTTACAGAAGTAAACAGCTTTCTCTTTCTCCCTGGACATGGATGGTGAATTCAAACTGCCAACCTGTACCAACAGAATTCCTTCTTCTTGATAGATGTTGTGACATTAAATCTTGCACATGTTGTTGTTGTTGTTGTTGTTATGTGTCGTCAAGTCACTTGCGACTCATAGCGACCCTATGTACAATAGCCCTATACTCCACTCTAGTACTGTGTTAATCTCACTGTCTCCAACACACTCATCCCGATTACCCCAGTCACTGAATCAATCCACCTCATAGAGGGCCTTCCTCTCCTGCGTTGTCCCTCCACCCTCCCAAGCATGATGTCCCTATCTAAGGACCTGTCTCTCCTCACAACATGTCCAAAGTATGTTAGACGGAGCCTCAGAATCCTTGCCTCCAAGGAGCCACCCGGTTTAACCCTCTCCAAGACAAATCTGTTTGTTTTCCTAGCAGTCCATGGTATTCTCAATACTCTTCTCCAGCACCACAGCTCAAAGGCATCAATTCTCCTTCTATCCTCCTTGGTCATTGTCCAACTCTCTGATGCATAACAGGTGATTGCGAAGACCATGGCCTGTATCACATGCACCTTAGTCTAAAAAGAGACACCATTGCTCTTCAGTACTTTGGAGAGGTCCCTAACAGCAGACTTTCCCATGGCAATGCGCCTTTTAATTTCCTGGCTGCTGGTGCCAAGACTGTTGACCATGGAGCCAAGCAAACTAAAGCTGTGTACAATCTCAATCTCTTCACCATCCATCCTGATGCTGCCAATTGGTCCAGTGGTGAGAATCTTTGTCTTCTTGACATTGAGCCTCAATCCATATTGTAGGCTGCAGTCTTTGACCCTCTGCAGCAGGCGCTTCAGGTCCTCTTCAGTTTCAGCAAGCAGGGTTGTGTCATCCGCATATCGCAGATTGTTGATAAATCGTCCACCAATCTTGACCCCACATTTCTCTTCATAGAGCCCAGACTCCCAGATAATCTGTTCTGCATATAGGTTGAAAAGGTATGGAGATAGGATGCATCCCTGGCGTACGCACTTCCCAATTTTGAACCATGCAATGTTCCCTTGCTTTGTTCTGATGACTGCCTCCTGGTCCAAGTATAAGTTTCGCATTAGAACGATCAAGTGTTCTGGGATTCCCATTCTTCTCAGAGTCAGCCACAGTTTGTTATGATCTACACAGTCAAATGCCTTTGCATAGTCAATGAAACACAGATAGACATTCCTCTGGTATTCCCTGCTTTCAGCCAAGATCCATCTAACATCAGCTACAATATCTCTAGTACCACGACCCCCTTCTAAACCCAGCCTGGACTTCTGGTAATCTTGCGCATAGACATATTATATACAACATATTGAAACACTGCCAGTCTTGTGTTATTCTCATAATACCCAATATAGTCCTTAACTGCAGCTATCCTAACCATCTATCTCACTAAGAATCTCATTCACTCTCTTCAGCTGTCTATTTCACCAAAAACAATGTTTATCTTCAACAGTTGTTCTTTTCTGAAGACATGTCTGAAGAATGAGATGCACATGAAGTTTTCTGTTGTGACCCATAACGTTTTCAGTGGCTAATTACCAGAGGTAGATCAGAACTAGGGGGCTGTGGGGGTCTAACTGTTAGAGAGCCGTGCTCCAAATCCACCCGTTTCTCTGAGGAAGAAAGATGAACAACCCTCTCCAGTGTGATTTACAATCTTTGAAAATCCACTGTAGCATTAGCTCTGAGTTGGTTCCAAATCAACAGCAATGAGTTGAGTATGTTTTCTTAGGACTTATTTAGTCTGGAATGCCACTGAAACTTCTCCATCACAAGTAACCCTACTAGTTCCAGCAGCATAATTCACAAACCATCATAAGCCCAACAAACTGACAGATGGTTGCTAGCACTTAAAATTGTTGTTGTTAGGGATCACTGAGGCGATTATAACTCATAGTGGCCCTATGAACAACAGATCTGAATCTAATCTCATCGATGTCTTTTTAAATAATGATATTGTTCAGTATTTTTTTTCATTCATATGGACCTCCTTTTCTGAGAACAGCAACAAATATGGATCTCTTTCAGTGCACTGGCCAAGTAGCTGTCTGTCTTCTATCCTTGTTGGCAAAGGTTTGTGAGCACAACCAGGGTTGCATCTATTTCTTGAATTACTTCAATTGGTATTCCATCAATCCCTGAGACATTTTATTTTTTCCCAATGCCATTAGTACAACTTGGACTTCATCCTTTGTTACTATTGGTTTTTTAATTGTTCATTAATAAAGGAAGTTAGAACATTTAAATTTGGAAACAGGTTTTATTTTTAATTGTTCTTGTTCAATCTTGTTTAAAATAAAATGAAAGAATTGTATTAAGGAGAGGGTAGTGCTTATTGCTCTGTCTTCTACTCTTAGCACTGTAATTTTGTCAAACTTCTGCTTTCACCCAAAGTTGGATGACCAAATGTGCTCAGGATTTGTTCTACTGAGCAAATTACTTTGTAAAACATGGGATTTTATCACAACTTGTTTATAAAGTTGTTATAATTGAGTGCAGTTCCCACATTATGGTGAAATCACTCTGGATGTGTTGTCTGTAAGGCATGGCTGTGCTAACTCAAAGGCTAAGGCTATGGTGGTTCTGGTACACCAGCAACTCTAATGCAACGGCCTGAATGGAGCTGAAATAAAATTATAACCTGTGGGTAAACTATTTTTTTGGAAAAAGAATACAACAAGAAACGAAAATACAATGAAATAATTGCATTACCAATGGCTAAAAGAAGAAAAAATAGTTACAAGTGGGATTCTTTCTGTCTGGCAAAAATTATTCTTCAGCTAAAGGGTGGTATGGAAGCCATGAGAGGCCAAGGACTGCAAGCCTCGTGAGACATTCTACACCACAAAATTCTACCTGACTTTGAACTACAAAACTGCTTCTTTGAAAATTGTTGGGATGAAATCTGAAGGTTCACACGAGTTCTTGGTGAACTCACCTTAGTTGTTTACTTCACCTTTCTTTCATGTTCCACTTGTGTTCCTTATCTCCGTAAGTCCAGTAAATACAGAATAAAAAAAAAAAAAGGAAACTGAATAACGATATTTTTTTGATGTTGAAATGCTTTGAAACTACATTTGTGGTATTTTTTTTTTCTTTCCTCTCAAAAATGTTTTCAAGGTCAAAGAGCCCTAGGACCCTGAGTGAAATCAAAGATTTAGAGCATCCACCAAATTAAACTCCTTTCTGAGCTTGTCTATGAGTCTTTGAGCTTTTAATATAATTTAAAGCAATTGTCCCTGTGGGGAGGTCTAACATTTTGCACAGTTCCACTGAAATAGTTGACCTGTCTGAGGAGAGGAGAAGAATTTCAAGGGTACATTTCAAGACCCTGTTTCTGTAGATAATAATGTTCCAGAATTTATATTTATTAATATCCCTTTATTTTGGTCAGACTCCCACAGGAAATCCTGAGGAGTGCACGTTTCTGGCATATTTTATCTTAGATAGTTCCATCCCTTTGGTCTTGCACCCTGATTGCAGGACAGCAGAGTACCTTTGAAAGCCTCTGCTTCTTGCTAGAGCCGAGCATGACAACGAGCAGGAACTTCAACACTCGAGAAGACAATCCATCTACTTTCTCCGTTATCATTAAAATGTCTTTTAGACGTAGGTCATAACTGGAAACCTATAAATGATGTCTGTGTAGTAAGCACTTCCCACAGAGCTGGAGTCCCCAGCGATTAAAATTTATCACATTGTTCCTATGCTTACAAATACTGCTGATATGTGTCATTACTTAGAAAGTACTATTCATAACATTTTGATTTCAGTCCAAATCATTTTTCTCTCTGAATTTCCCATAAAACATTCTTGTTCTCTTGTTCTTTTTTTTTTTTTTAAAAAAAGTCTAACATGCTTCGACTTTGAAAGAACAAAGAAAGGGGTTTATTGTTCTATAGTTTAAATTTTGTTTAGTGTGATATATTTATTGCTTGGTGGGATGTATCTAATTTTCCACTGGCTTCCCTGAGAAAGTAATTAGGATAGAACTTTTAAACCAATGCAACAAGCAAGCTCTCAGCACTTCCATGAATTAAAGGTTATGGTGTTTAATATGGGCTCTATAAAAATGATATGTAGCCACAAGACCTAACGTTGGAGCTGTGCTTTGTGCTTCAAAAATAATATGCCTTTAATGTACTTCTTTGTTCTTCAATTAGACCAAACAATAAGTGCTGAAATATTTACTTTTGGAATGGGTCCTTAAGAGGACAGATTTTAATAACATAGGGTAACAAACAGGTCAGCCTCCATTTTAATTTAAACGTCATTTCAATGTGGTCGTCTAAGCCCATGTATTTCAACATGCCTCTAAAAGCTTACATCTTAGCACAAAAGGTTCAGCTAGAATACTCTCAGTCATTCAGCTCTTACTAGGTATTTCACCTGAAATACTAATAGCTTGGACTGGGGGGATTTATAAAGAAGAATGTGGAGGCAGCATGTAACCCGATTTTCTGCCTAAATGTTGACTTTCTGAAAGACAATCTGAGGTGACCTCAGCTAGACAAGAATGGCTGAAAATTTTGTAAGTAATTTTTAAATTCTGGAACTAAGTGTACTTTGCAATAATATTGAGATTTCAGAGAGGAAAGAAACCAAGATATGAATGGAATTTAATACCTCTTAACTACCAAATCTATTAAAACTCTTACTGTGATTTTGGCTCCTCATCATAAAAAGTTTAAAAAAAAATATATATATATATAATCTTAGCCGTCTAATCATCAAATACAGTGAATATATATATATATATATATATATATATATATATGTTATTATAACATAATGTTTTGCAGTACTTTAGAGGGATGTTATTGAAAGAGATCCCCAAACTATATTTCAGTTTTACAAATTAATAATGATAAAATATATAAGCATCTTCACGTAGAATTCTATAGTCAAGAGCATTTGGACATTAAGTAGGCAACTTGCCAGACCTAGGAATTTTTTTTTTAATTTATAACAAAATGTACTACTTCTTTCCTTTGCTGACATAGTTGGCTCTGTATAATTTTCAGAGCAAATCTCTTTCTAAATCATTATCTTTCAGATTACAGTCATTTTGTGGTAGAAAAAAGAAATCAGCTGGTGGTGAGCAAAAATGAAATAGAGGCAGTGATGACAGGAGAAAAGAATCATAGAACTGATTTTATTAATCTTATTAAAACAAATTCCAAGGGACTAACTTAATTGTTTTTGTATTATGGGTATTTTAGAAATACAAATATTCCTGAAAAACAAGTAGTCCATCAGCTATAGCTTGATAAGATTTATCTAGAGATTTTTTTTCATTGTTATGTCAAGAGGCTGGGAAGACACAATGGTACATCAATGCAACCAAAAAAAAAAAAAAAACCAAAAAAAACCCGGGTCATAATGAAATTTTTCAGTCTATATATACACTTTGAAAACTCTCCATTGGGATGGTTTGTGTACTTATTGTGACTTGTTTACTCTGTTTATATTTAAAAGTCTGCTTATATTATAAGGGACAAGGTGATCCAAAACTCACAAAACAAGTTGTGTCTACTAGAACACAAAAATGGACATTTTCATTCAAATCAATCAGTTATTTTATCCATAGACATGCAATAACACATATGATAAAGACAGGTAGTTTTTACATTTCTGACATTCTTGAAATAACTCTTTCAGAAAGCTTGTACACCAGAAAATATATTCAAGTTATATGCAAAACAACTTCCTCAGAATCACTAATCCCAGATTTAAGTGGACTAATGCAACTTTTTTTTACGCTAGTTTATTTACAAAATTTGAATACATTCCTTTAGAGAACAGAGTCTTCTAATTTCCCTCACCCCACCCATAAAATTGATTAATTCCCCTACCCCCTGCACATCCTCATCCCTCTGCTCCCACCCTCTCCCATTCCTCTTGGATCCTCATACTCATTCTAAAATAATGGTTTTAAACAATATTTATCCTTGTGGGACTGAATTAGTTCACTCAGCATAATGCTCTCCAGTCCTTCCCAAGTTAGGTAATAATTTACAAAATTATTGCTCCTGCATGCTGCATAGTATTCCATTGTGCGAATGTAACATGATTTCTCAATCCATTTGTCTGTGGTTGGACATCTGGGCTGTTTCCATGTTCTTACGATGGTGAATAATGCTGCTATAAACATTGCTGTACAAATCTCCATTTGTGCCTCAGTTCTGGTTTCCTCAGGGTATATTCCAAGTGGCAGAATAGCTGGGTAATATGAAATATCTGTGTTCAGCTTTTTGAGGAAGTATCAAACTGCCTTCCAGAGTGGTTTTTGTACCCTTTTATAATCCCACCAACAATGTATAAGAGTTCCTTTCTCACCACATCCTCTCCAACATCTATTACTTGCTGCCCTATTAAACTTTCCACTGTTAGTGGAGATGGTACTGAAGGGACAGCAGAAACCCCATTTTTTTATAAACCCCCATTAATGCTAGAGGCGGAGCGGGCCATAAAAAATCTTAGGGAAAACACGAGTGCCCCGGGTAAAGCCTTGTCTGTCCTTGAAAAGTAAGAAATTAACTAGTGTCTACATGACACTAAAGGAGTAAAGGTGGAAAAAGTAGCCAGCCCGTCAAAAGTCAGCCCAAATGACTAATTCCCCAGCCCACCAACCAGGATCGCAATCCCCCTGCCCTAAAAGGGGCACTCAAAAGAGCTATAAAAGCAAGTGGGAAGGGAAACTGGGGGCTTTTTTCCTTCACCACCTTCCTAAGGAGGGAAAAAATCTCCATGCGTGGAAATAATATAATAAATGATCTTAAAATTTCAGACGTGTTTTTAAATTTCTTTGAGGGGCATTTCGTGGGCAGAACAGTACCTCATTGTGGTTTTGATTTGCATCTCTCTTATTGCCAGTGATTTGGATCATTTCTTCATGTGTCTGTTTGTAAGGCAGTTTTTTTTTTAAATCTGCAAAAGATTAGTTATAGGTATGCTCATACTTCTATTGGTCTTTGTATACATTTTAGGGAGAAGTGACTCTGTTTTTAGAGAAAAACTTGTTCCCTTAAAAAAAAAAAAATCTCCGTAGGCTGAGAGGAGAGGGTCCTTCTCTAAAGCTAAAAGCAGATGAAAGTGGTGGGACTCGTGTTGCGGCTGTGGACACAGTGAAGGCTTTCGAGGAGGGCTCTCTTCCTGATCTGGCCTGGTTCTTGCTGCCTTCACCACCTCTCCCACCTCCTCCAGCTCCGCACACTGTCAGCCCACCATGGAGAAGACCGAGTTGATCTAGAAAGCGAAGCTGGCCTAGCAGGCTGAGCGCTACGACGACATGGCCACCTGCATGAAGGCCATGACAGAGCAGGGGGCCAAGCTGTCCAACGAGGAGCTCAACCTGCTGTTGGTGGCCTACAAGAACGTGGTTGCGGGCCGCCGGTCCGCCTGGAGGGTCATCTCGAGCATCGAGCAGAAAAACGACATCTCCGACAAGAAGTTGCAGCTGATAAAGGACTATCGGGAGAAAGTGGAGTCTGAGCTGAGGTCCACCTGCACCACCGTCCTGGAATTATTGGATAAGTATTTAATAGCCAATGCAACTAATCCAGAGAGTAAGGTATTCTATCTGAAAATGAAGGGAGATTATTTCCGGTACCTTGCTGAAGTAGCATGTGGTGATGATCGAAAACAAACGATAGATAATTTTCAAGGAGCTTACCAAGTTGAGGCATTTGATATAAGCAAAAAGGAGATGCAACCCACACATCCTATCCGCCTGGGCCTGGCTCTCAACTTCTCTGTATTTTACTATGAGATCCTTAATAATCCAGAGCTTGCCTGTACACTGGCTAAAACGGCTTTTGATGAGGCCTTGCAGAACTTGATACACTGAGTGAAGATTCATACAAAGACAGCACCCTTATCATTCAGTTGCTTAGGGACAACTTAACATTATGGACATCAGACAGTGCAGGAGAAGAATGTGATGCAGCAGAAGGGGCAGAAAACTACTTTTTACACATCTCCATTCCTGATTCCACTTGGATTTCCTATAGCAAAGAAACCCATTCATGTGTATGGAATCAACTGTTTATAGTCTTTTCACACTGCAGCTTTGGGAAAACTCCATTCCTTGATTTGTGTTTGTCTTGGCCTTC
>NW_006399789.1:11503326-11505170 GCF_000299155.1 Elephantulus edwardii | reverse complement strand
GGGAATCCAGAAGTATTAGATTGAATGGAAAGACATTCAACATTTCTGGCTTGGGGGTCATTGGGGTCACAATTGAAGTGCCTCCTAGATAATATATTATGGAGGTCATGTATATTTGTGATAAAAGGGAGTTTCCTATTCACTCTTCATTTGCTGCTGTTTAAGTTGACAACTTCCCTTCCAATAAAAATTGACTTACAAAAAAAAATAATCTCTGATTCATTGTTGTTGTTATGTGCCATCAAGTCATCTGCGACTCATAGCGACCATATGTACAACAGCCCTAAACCCAGCTGTATGCCTTGCCAATTTTATTGTCTCTGACACATCTATCCCCATTACCTCAGTGATGGAATCAATCCCTCTCAAGAAGGGTCTTCCGCTCCTGCTCTGTCCCTCCACCCTTCCAAGCATGACTTCCCTCTCAAAGAACTGATCCCACCTTGCAACATGTCCAAAGTATGTCAGATGGAACTTCAGAACCCTAACTCCAAGGAGTCTAGGACAAACTTATTTGTTCTCCTAGCAATTCATGGTATATATTCAGTACTCTTCTCCAGCACCAAAGCTCAAAGTCATCAACTCTCCTTCTATCATCCCTAGACATTGTCCAGCTTTCTGACGCATAGCAAGTAATTTTAAAGACCATGGCCTGGATCAGGCACACCTTAGTCTCCAGACTTACATCCTTGCTCTTCAGTACTTTGGAGAGATCTCTGATCCTATAGTAGGTGTTTTTTTTATTTGTTTTTTGTTTTGTTTTGTGGAGGTTGTTTCCCCATTATTCTTGCTCCATTTCCTTTTTAACTTTATTTTTTTACTTTTGAAAGCATACTCTTTCAAAATGTGCTATGTAGACATGAACCCAGGACTGTGGAAAAAGAACTTCAGATAGTACTGATCACTATTAACTACAAAATGAGGTTATCATATCTTACTTAGTCTAGAATTTTTACTCCAAAATTGACCTTAAATCCTAATAAGACTTAATTATTCTATCAACTTGTAATGAAGTAATTATTAAACAGGTCATTCTTTTTCATAATTTTCAATAGTTGCATTTTTCCAGTTGGGTTTAAGAATCCAAATTAAGGAAATATCTGCTTATTCTTATTAAACTTCATCTTGTAGGAGTCAACCATGTGTCCAACTTGTCAAACTCATTTGGAATTACATACTGACATCATCAGATTCTTTCAAAGGTCCACCTTCATTTGTCAATATAACACAAAATCTGGGGATAAAAAAAAACATTAAGAAGGCAAATAATTACTGTATTTTAAACTTTCTCTGAGATTTGCTTTCCTAGCTCCTAAATCATTCCTTTTTTGTGTAATATTTGCTTTTCAATTCATTGTTGCACATTTTCTTTCCTCCCCCTCTTCCCCAGCCCATCTCACAATACACCTTTTGTTCCAGATTCTCTCATACACATAATACATAATCTTATATTTCTTTTGGATAGTTCTTCCCCTTATCTGGTTTAATGGAGTGTTGATTATGTATCTGCTTTTTCCCCATTCTCTTCCCAACCCCTCATGTTTGTCTGTCCTATTATAATACAGTAGTGTTAAGTAGTATTTGTCCTTTGGTGACAGATATTTCAATCAGCATAATGTCCTCAAGGCTCTCCTATGTTTGTAGTGTTTTATGAGTTCATTGTTTTTTAATGCTGTGTAGTATTCCATTATGTGAATGCATCATAGTTTTTTCTATTCATTCATTTGTTGATAGGCACTTGGGTTGCTTCCAGCTCTTTGCTATTGTGAATGACACAGCAATACACATGATGTGCATACATCTGTTTGAGTCATGGCTCTGGTTTCTTTAGGGTATATTCCAAG
>NW_006399789.1:11491657-11503061 GCF_000299155.1 Elephantulus edwardii | reverse complement strand
TTTACCTTTTTCTTGTTTAAATGCTGGAGTAGTCTATAAATTTTAGATATAAGTCCCTTATCAGATATGTCATTGCCAAATATCTTTTCCCAGTCTAAGGGTTTCCTTGTTATCCTATTTGAGAAGGTTTGGGGTTTTTTTGTGCGTAGAGATTTGATTATTAGTTCTCTTATTCTCTTCCCTCCTCTTCTTTTTTGATTCATTGTTGTACATTTTCTTCCTTCTCTTCCTCTCCCAGACCCTGAATCATTCTTAATAACATTTTAATCCTTTCCCCATGTAAAGAGAGGTCTCGAAGAAACGTTAACTTAAAAGTTTACTTGCTCCTTATCAACTCTTTTCCTTGAAAGCAATTAGGGTCCCTTATGACATAATCTGTAGGAAGTTAACCCACAGATGACCTCTGGAGTCCTGAGTCCATCAACAGTAACTTGGGAGAAAGATGGGCAGTCGATTTCCATTCATGCAAACATTGAAACTACCAGGAACAGCAGATTTTAGAGCAATAATACTATACCTGTCGTTGTTGTTGTTGTTGTTATGTGCTGTCCAGTCACCTGTGACTTATAGTGACCCTATGTACAACAGCTCTAAACCCTGCTCTATCCTGTGCCAACTTTATTGTCTCTAATACACATACTGCCATTACCCCAGTCACTGAATCAATCCATCTCATCGAGGGTCTTCCTCTCCTGGACTGTCCCTCCACCCTCCCAAGCATGATGTCTCTCTCCAAGGATTGGTCCCTCCTTGAAACATGCCCTAAGTATGTCAGACAAAGCTTCAAAATCCTTGCCTCCAGAAAGAAGCCTGGTTTCGCCCTCTCCAGAACGAACCTGTTCGTTCTCTTAGAAGTCCATGGTATATTCAATACACATCTCCAACACCACAGCTCAAAGACATCAATTCTCCTTCTATCATCCCTAGTCATTGTCAAGCTCTCGATACATAGCAAGTGATTGCAAAGATGATGGCCTGTAGCAGGTGCACCTTACTGACAACCAGACTGACATCACTGTTTTTCAGTACTTTGGAGAGGTCTCTGAAAGCAGATTTTCCCAAAACAATATGTCTTTTAATTTCCTGGTTGCTAGTGCCAAGACTATTGATTGTGGAGCCAAGAGAACTAAAGCTGTTAACAATCCCAATCTCTTTACCATAAATCACAATGCTGCCAATCGGCCCAGTGGTGAGAATCTTTGTTTTCTTGATATTGAGCCTCAATCCATAATGAGGGCTGCAGTCCTTGACCTTCTACAGCAAGCACTTCAGGTCCTCTTCAGTTTCAGCAAGCAAGGTTGTATCATCTGCACAACACAGAGTACTGATGAGTCTTCCTCCAATACCGATGCCACATTTATCCTCATACAGCCAAGCCTTCTGGAAAATCTATTCTGCATATAGATTGAAAATGTATGGAGATAGGATACATTCCTGGTGTATACCCATCCCAATTTTCAACCTATAACTAGCAATAGAAAAAAAAAAGCTCTAGTGGCCTAGTGATAAGAAACTATGCTACAGTCTCGAAGGCACACAGTTCAAATCCACTAACTGTTCTGGGGGAGAAGGATAAGGAATCTCCTCTCATGCTATTACTGCCTCTGAAAACCCATTGGAGGATCAGCTATGGGTCAGTTCTGACTTGATAGTACACAATAATAACAGCAACAACTCATAGAAAAATAATCTAGAGAAGCAGGAGACAATATTAAATACTGCCAACAATTTCTTTTGGTTATTTATCTTATCTTTAGGGGGGAAACGAAGTTAGTGAAAATAACATTGTTTCTCATAGTTAGATTTTTGTCTTTTCTCAAACTCATCTAAGGGTCTCCAGTGAAGCAAAGGTTAAGCACTATGTTGACAACTGGATGTTTGGTATTTTGAATTCTCCACTGGCTCTGCAGGAAAAACACATGGAAGTCTGCTCTTCCAAAGTTCAAACCTCAGAAATCCTATGTTCTGTCTAGGGTGAGTTAAAATCCAGTCAGTGGCACACAACATTAACAACTCATCTAGAATGAAATCTCTCAATGATACAGTTGTTGATGTTGTCATTAAGCGCTATCATCTTGGGTACAACTCACAGAGAACCTATAAACAACAGATCTAAACCCTGTTATTATTATCTCTGATATACGTGATCTCACTGCTGCATCTCATTGAGGATCTTCCTCTCTCTCATTACACTCTACGTTTCCAAGCATGATGTCTTTTTCTTAGGACCAGCCTCTCCCAACAACATGTCCAAAGTATGTGAAATGAAACTTCACCATCCTTGCCTCCAAGGAGCACGCTGGTCGCACTTTCTCCAAGACTTATACGTTTGTTCTTTTGATAGTCCTTGGGACACCCACAAATCTTCCCCAACACTATAACTCAAAGGTATTGAGCTTCTTCTACTGTATTTATTCACTGTCCAGATTTCAGATGTATAGCAGGTGATTGAAAAGATCATAGCTTGAATCAGGCTCACCTTAGTCTTTGAGCTGATATCATTGCTCTCCAGTACTTTGGTCACTGACAGCAGACTTTTTCAATGCAATACATCTTTTGATTTTTTTAAACTGCTATAACCTATGGTAGTGGTTGTTGATGGAAAAGAAATTAAATCATTGAGAATGTCAATCTTTTATCCAACTGTCATCATACTGCCTATTGGTCCAGTGGTAAGGAAGTTTGTTTTCTTGATGTTGAGATAAAATTCATATTGTCTTTGATTTTCTACAAGTGTTTCAAGTCCTCCTTACTTCCAGCGAGCAAAGTTGTGTAATATGCATAATGGGGGTTACTGAGGAGTCTTCCTCCAATCATAATACAACATTCTGCCTCATAACGTACAGCGTCTGGAATGATTTGCTCAGCATATAGATTGAACAAGTCTGGAGAGAGGATACAACCCTGATGAACACCATTCTTGATTTCAAACTCGAAAGATTAATTTCTACATGAACTTAATGATCTACACTGGAGTCAGACTGGTCACATCTGTGGAAAAAAATCATTAAAGGAGCTCAATATAGCAGTCAATACCAGGCCAGCTGCTAACTGTAAAAACAGACCTTCAATTACTCATGTGCAAGTTCAAATTGAAGTTGAAGAAACTTAAAGCAAGTCTGCAAAATCCAAAATATGACCTAGAGTCTATCCCTCCTAAGTCTAAAAATAATTTCACGGATAGATTATTAAAGCATTGAACACTAATAACCAAAGACCAGATAAACTGTGGAATGACAACAAAAATATCATCCCTGAAGAAAGCGAAAGATCATTACAAGCATGGAGGAGAAAGTAATAACAAAAATGGATGGCAGAAGAGACTAACAATTACACAGGTATGTTAAGAAGCTAAAGCAAAGGAAAGAGAGGCTGAAGTAAAAGAGATAACATGGAAAATGGGTGGGGGTTTTTTTGTTTAAATTTTTAATATTGTTTTGCATACAAAATTTGTATACATCATGTTTCATTTATATATATTGTGCTTTACATTCCTCTATTTACATTGGGTTTTATTTGTTTGTTTTTGTTCACATTTTGTTTTATAATATCCTTCCCATACATTGTGTTTTAAAAAATTAGCCACCATTAATCCATGCCCACCATTACCCCACCTTTTCAGGTCCCCATTGGATCTTTCCTGATTTGTTTCTGCCCACAGAAGTCTGTGACCTCAAGATTCCCCCAGCCCTACCTTCCCACCTCCCTCCCCTTCTCCCTTTAGACTTTTGTGTACATCTTCTAGCAATCCTATTTTCAGAATAATGGTTTTATGCAGTATTTGTCCTTATGAGCTTGAGTTCATTCATTCAGCATAGTGTTCTCCCACCTCTCCTGTGTCATATAGTATTTTTCAGATTTAGTGTTCCTGAGTGTTATTCTGTCATGTGTATGTACCACAATTTTTCAATCCATTGGTTTGTTGATAGACATTTTTACTGTTTCCATTTTCTTACTATTGGGAATAATGTTGCTATGAACTTTGGTGAACAAACTTCATTTGTATCTTGGCTCTATTTTCCTCAGGGTATATTCCTCACATGCAATAGTTACAGCACATGGAATTTTGTGTTAACGTGTTTAGGGGTGTTTTGTTTTTTAGCAAACACAAAACTGCCTTCCAGAGTAGCTATACCATTTTACAACCCCACCAACAGTGAATGAGAGTTCTACTCTTCCCAAACTCTCTCCTAAATTGAGTGCTTACTGTCCTATTAAACTTCATCACTGCTCCTGAGGTGAGATGATTTCACAGTGTGGCTTTGATTTGCATTTCTTTTATTGCCAATGATTTAGAGCTTTTCTTCATGTGTTCATTAGAATGTCTTCCTCGGTGAAGAGTCTTTAAAAGACAGCTTGAGAAGGCAAAGCAAAATATTATAATGGAATGTGCAAAATGCAGGAGTTGGAGAATAAAAAGGGAAGAATTTGTTATTATAAAGTTGGAAACAACTCAGTGCTGATCCTCCTGTGGGTTTTCAGAGGCTGTAAAACTCTGGAGAGGATTGCTCATCTCCCTCTTCTGGAGCTGCTGGTAGACTTCATACCCAGAGAGGTGCCACGTTTTGGTTGACAGCTCAACTCCTTACAGATGATGGGCTTAGTTATGTTTAGTGCAAGAAACGGCTCCACAAATCAAAATGAAACCTACATAAATCCTCTAAGTCAAAGAGAATTTATACAATAAATTATTTTATAACTTTATGTCTACTTAATAGTTGTTCTCATAGAATTCAAGACCATTGCTAAGTGCTGTGAAATAATAAAAACCAAAGCAATACTGTTGGTAAAATGTAATAGTTGCTAGAATTTTTCCCAGAAGCACACACTAATAATAGAGATGGAAGTCCTTCAAAGCTTCACACTCACATTTGCCTCAAAATGTGCAATTAACACAGTGCTGAAACTGCCACATGTGTGGGAGTGACAAGTCCAGCACATATTTATGAGCTGCCTTAAATCCTTTCTGAAACAAGGAAGGACATAAATAAAGACCCTGCCACACATTTTTAATAAGGAAGGAGAGAAAATTCAAAACCCAAATTCAATCACTGCTCTTGCCAACCACTTACTTCTTCAAATGGAGGGTCAGCGATGGGTCGGTTGCAACTTGATGGTACACAACAACAACAATACAACAATATAGTAGAGGTTTCGTTTTCAAACAGCACTGCAAATGTTAGAAACGTGCTATGGGTCTAATGCCATACATATATTGCTGCTGCTGTTGTTTTGTGCCATCAAGTCAGAACCAACCCATTGATGACCCTCCAGCAGGTTTTCAGAGGCAGTTAATTGAGAGAGAAGATTGCCCACTTTTCTCCCATGGAACAGCTGGGGGATTCAAATTGCACTGTAACTCAGAATCTTACCACCAGGCCACCAGAGCTTTTTTTTTAGACAGGATTAACATGGGTGCAATATAATTTCATCTGTTTCTTTTCTCACTATTAAAATGAACCATTAAAAATCAAGCACATATGTACTATATTTGGAATATATCTGTCTTTTATCCTGTAATTTTATTTCATTTTCATCTTTTGACCATTTGTGTTTGCTTCTTTACTCACAGATTTTCTTCTAACAGAAAATAATAATCATGCAAAGCAGTTTATTTAAAAGCTTCTTGTAGGGGAGCTCTGGTGGTCTAGTGGCAAGAAGCTGCACTGCAATCCCAGAGGTATGTGGTTCAAATCCACCAGATCCTCTGCTGGAGAAAGAAGGGCAAACTCCTCCTATACCAGTCAGATCTGATTTGATGGTACACACATAAAAGCTTGTTGTAAAGGGTTTTATCATGACTCTGAACAGAAAAATCCTTTTCATTTAGACACAGTACTTTGTTCAATTGCTTATTGTTTTGAATTGATTGCTATTATTTCTTGCAATTAAATTGGCTCTGACTCGTGGTAACCTTATGAAACAACACAGTGAGGAACAAAATACTGTCCAGTCTTACATCATCTTCATGATGGCTGGTGTGTTTGAGTTCTTTATTGTGGCTATGTGTCACTCATCCATGCGTCTCCTAAATGGTTTTTCTCCTTTTCTCTGACATTCTACTATATCAAACATGATGTCTTTTCCTGAGGCTTGGTCTTTCCTAATGACACGCCCAAAGAAAACAAGAAGAAATTTCACTAACCTTGCTTCTAAGGAACATACTGGATTTAACTAACATGGCAAAAATGGTTGTAGCCCTATAGTTTGTGATGTTGATAATAATATAACCATTATCATAGTCATTTTGTAGTAGAAGACTATTTCTAATCCTGTCTGCCTCAAGTGCTACTCATGGTAGCAGCAGTCAAGAAATCAAAAGACATGTTGCAGAGGGAAATATGCTGTGAAAGTTCTCAAGAGAGAAGATATCCATTTAAAACTAAGATGCGCTGAAACAAGCCTTAATATTTTCTATTGTTTCCTATGCATCTTAAAGTTGAACAATGGCTAAGGATGAAAGAAAAGTGCCAATGTCTTTGAACTGGTCACCTTTGAAACATAAAACCAATGCCTTTAAAGTAGTGTGGTAAAGAGTATTGAATATGGTTGTTGTTGGGTTTTTTTGGGTTTGGGTTTGTTTGGTTGGTTGTTTTGGGGGTTGTTTGTTTGGGGTGGTTTTTTTTTACTTCCAAAAGAACAAATAAATCTCTCTCGAAGAAAGTACACACAGAGTACTCCTTAGAGGAAAAAGGATGGTGAAACTTTGTCTCACACACTTTGGACATATTAACTGAGGGTATCAGTCCTGGGAGAGAGACATGACAGGAAAGACGGGGGGTCAGAAAAGAGAGGAAACCTTCAACAAGGTGGACTTACACAGTGACCACCACAATAAGCTTGAGCATAAACGAGATCGTGAGGATGGGACAGTAGAAGGCTAGGTTCAGATCGGTGGTTCATACAGTCGCTGAGTTGTGGCTGACTTGGTGACACCAAACAACAATAACAGACCTATGTACAGCAATGGCTAGGTCTTCCAAGTTTTAGCATCAACCTTCGACTCTCAACATCCCTCTTGATGCCCCTAGGTTAACAGTTTGTGCTCCAATAAAACCCAAATATACAACATAGCCAGATTTGTTGTTGTTGTGTTGTTGTTATGTGCCGTTGAGTCGCTTGCGACTCATAGCGACCCTATGTACAAGAGCCCTAAACACCATTCTATCCTGTGCCAAACTCGCTGTCTCAAACACATTCATTCCCACAACTCCACTCACAAAATCGATCCATCTCATTGAGGGTCTTCCTCTCCTGCTCCGTCCCTCCACTCTCCCAAACATGATGTCCTTCTCCAAGGACCAGTCCCTCCTTGCAACATGCCCAAAGTATGTCAGACAAAGCTGCAGAATCCTTGACTCCAGGGAACATTCTGGCTTCACCCTCTCCAGGACAAACCTGTTTGTTCTCCTAGCATGGTATATTCAATACTCTTCTCCAGCACCACAACTCAAAGGCACCAATTCTCTTTCTATCATCCTATTCACTGTCCAACTCTCTGGTGCATAGCACGTAATTGCAAAGACTATAGCCTGGATCAAGCACACCTTTATTCTCCAGCCTAAAGTCGTTATACTTTAGTACTCTTGAGAGGTCCCTCACTGCTGAGTTTTCCAGTGCAATTCATCTCCTGATTTCCTGGCTGCCATCACCAAGAGTGAGTGGTGACTGTGGAGCCAAGCAAACTAAAACTGTTAACTATCTCAATCTCTTGACCATCCACACTGATGCTGCCAATTGGCCCAGTGGTGAGAATCTTTGTTTTCTTGATATTGAGCTTCAATCCATATTGAAGATTGCAGCAAGCGCTTCAGGTCCTCCTCAGTTTCAGCAAGCAGGGTTGTGTCATCTGCATAACGCAGGTTGTTGACAATTCTTCCACCAATCCTGATGCCACATTCCTCCTCGTATAGCCCAGTGTCTGGGATGATCTGTTCTGCATACAGATTGAAAAGGTGTGGAGACAAAATATATCCCTGATGGACCCCTTTCTTGATTTTGAACCATCCAGTGTCTCCCTGCTCTGTTCTGACGACTGCCTCTTGGTTCAAGCATAGGTTTTGCATTAGCATGATCAAATGTTCTGGGATTCCCATTCTTCTCAGAGTCAGCCATAGCTTGTTGTGATTCACACAGTCAAAAGCTTTTGCATAGTCAAGAAGCACAGATAGACATTTTTCTGGTATTCTCTGCTTTCTGCCAAGATCCATCTTACATTAGCTATAATATTCTTGCACCATGACCTCTTCTAAATCCAGCCTGCACATCTGGCAGTTCTCTGTTGACATATTGTTCCAAATTTTTTGGATAATTTTCAGCAGAATCTTGCTTGCATGTGATATCCATGATATTGTTCGATAATTTCCACACTCTGTTGGGTCACCTTTCTAATGGATGAAGCACATGCAAAATGGAAAAAATACTGATGTTTTTGAGGATTTCATTTTTCTTGGATCCACAATTAAAACATATAGTACCAGCAGTCAAGAGTTCAAGCAATGTAGTACATTGGATAAATATGCTCTCAGGGACCTCTTTAAAGTACTAAAGAACAATGATGTCAACTTGAGAATTAAGGTATGCCTGACCCAACCATAGTGTTTTTTTAATATGTAGATCACAAGAAATTATGGCCAGCCCTGGAAAAAAATAGGAATCCCAGAACACTTTATTGTGGTCATATGAAATCTATTCTTGGACCAGGAAGCAGGCCTCAGAACAGAGCAAGGAAACACTGCACGGTTCAAAATTTAAAAAAAGGAGTGAATCAGGACTGTACCCTAACTCCATACCTTCTCAATCTGTATGCTGAACTGATCATTTAGGAGACTGGACTTTATATGGAGGAATGTGGCATCAGGATTGAAGGAAAACTCATCAACAACCTGCAATGTGCAGATGTCACAACCTTGCTGCTGAAACTGAGGAGGACCTGAAGTCTTTGTGTAGAAGGTCAAGGATTAAAGTCTTGTATATGGATTGAAGTTCAATATAAAGAAAACAAAATTCTCACCACTGGGCCAATTGACAGCACCATGATAGATGGAGAAGAGATCAAGGTTATTAACAACTTCAACCTTCTCAGGTCAACAATCAACACTCTTAGCACTAACAGTCAGGAAATCAAAAGACAAATTGCATTGGAAAAATCTACTGTCAAGGACCTCTCCAGAGAACTGAAAAACAACGATGTCAGCCTAGAGCCTAAGGTGTGCCTGATCGAGGTGATTTTTTTTACATTTTTTTGGTATGTATCAGAGAGCTGGATAATGACTAAATATGACAGAAGAATCAATGTGATTGAGTTGTGGTGCTAGAGAAGAGTCTTACACATACCATGGACTGCTAAGAAAACAAAACTCTCTTGGAGAGCGTGAAACCAAATTTCTCCATGTAGGCAGGGATTTTAAAGCTCCATCTCACATACTTTGGGCATGTGGTCAGGAGGGATCAGTCCTTGGAGAAGAACATCATGCTTGGAATGGTAGAGGGCAGCGCAGGAGAAGAGGACCCCAGATGATACAGATATATAAAGTAACTGGAGTAATGGGGGTAGGTGTGTCATAGGCAGTGAGATTGATTCAGGATAGGGAAGGTTCAGAGCTATTGTTCATAGGGTTGCTATGAGTTACACTTGACTTGATGGCACCTAACAACATTATAGTTAGGTAATGATTAAGGAAGACAGAAAAATGACACCTTTGAATTATAGCCTGCCAAAACAAACAACAGTTCCATTTTGAAAGTGCAGCCAAAATGCTCCTAAGAAACAAGAAAGGTGAAAATGAGCCGTACATGATTTGGACATATTTTCAGGAGAAGCCAGTCCTGGCAGAAATAAATTATGCTTGCAAAAGCAGATTACTAGAAAAATAAAGATGAAGGTATTTAACAAGGTGGATTAATATAGTGGCTGCAACAATGGGTTTGACAGCAGCAGACATTCTGAGGACAGCACAGGACCAGTTTTTGTTCTATTGTGCATACGGTCACTTTGAGTTGGAACTCAATAGGGCCTAATAGTAACTTTTACTATAAAATCTCTGGATAAATCAATATCTATCCTAAAGGGCGGGGGTTTGAGGTGGGGGAGGGGGGAAAACCATATATAAACAAAGAAAATTTAATATAATTTTTTAAAATATCCCAACAGTGAGAAATCTGATCATTCTCTCCTTTGTGCTTTGACCATGCTTTATATATACTGGGTTAGAACCTGAACCAGAACCTGTCCTCAGTCATCTCTAATGCATGAACATAGTAGATATAAAAGAAAAACTTCTGAATAGGGAGAAGAGCAAAATGTTGGAATCAGACACAGCAGGATTTGGATACTGACTCTTGTTATTTGGCAACTAACTGAGGGGCACGCAACTGCTAATCAAAAAAATTGGTGGGTTGAATCCAGCTACACGTGCCATGGAAGAAAAGTCCAGGTATCTACTCTGATAAGGTCACACACAGGCCAGATTAAGGTAGACCAGGGCTTCCACTACAGATGATGTGCTGCCTTCTCCTATAGCCTACCAACATATTTAATTAGGATGTAAGTTATACTCATGTGTGTGACATTATTTCTAGAAATATAATGAAAAAGTGCCGTATGCTACTTAATGAAATGAGATGAACTGGAGAATGGTATGTTTTATGGTTTTGTAATACTAAGACTTTTTACTATGTACCACAAGTCAATACCCTTGATACCAGCAGTCAGGAGATGGGGAGACATAAAACATTGGGGAAATCTACTGTCAGGGATCTCTTCAAAGTCCTGAAGAGCAATGATGTCAGTTTAAAGACTAAGGTATGCCTAATTCAAGACACAATTTTTCCAATAATCTTAAAATTGTGTATTTTAAAACTGTACAATGATTAAGGATGATGGGGGTGAAAATGATATCTTTGAGTTGTTGTGTTGGAGAAGAGTGCTGAATACTCCACGGACTGCCAAAGAACAAACAACATCTTAGAGACAGTACAGTCAGATTGTTCTCTGAAGGCAAAGATGATGACGCTTCTTCTCACATATTTTGGACATGTGGTTAGGAATGGCTATTCCTTGGAAAGGGTGATCATACTTGGAAAGATGAAGGATTAGCAAAGGAGAGGAAGACCTCAACAAGATACAGTGATACAGTGTCTGTGGCAAGGATCTCCAATGTGTTGAGGATAAGGATAGAGCAGGATAGGACTGAGTTCAGAAAAATTGTTCATAGAGTTGCTATGAGTTGTACTCAACTTAATGGCACTTAACAACAATAATCATATTTTCAACTAAAAACAAAAAATCCACATACTCTACTACCAAGAAAATGAGTCCGTGAATTTAGTTCTTTCAATGTTGCTGTTGTTGTTATGTGCCATCGAGTCATTTGCGACTCATAGCGACCCTATGTACAACAGC